>NC_092692.1:19295195-19622070 GCF_964275005.1 Diadema setosum
TCAGTAGCCAAGGGATCGTTTCCAGTTCGAAGAAGGTTACCATAGTCGACAAATCCCCCATATGTACCGGTGCTACTTTCAAAAACGACCTCTTTCTTGATTGACATTGCGTCCATCATCACCATGCAATGTGCGTTTGCTGGGTCCTTTGCAACAATTGTCTTGAGATGTTCTATCACATCTCTCAGAAATCCTGGTTTGCAGTCGATGTTTGCACGCCAGTGTCGGATGGTAGAAGGATGCGGCAAATGAAGGTAGTTCCGTACGAAGTCATATGCCTGTGAGATGTAAAAATGTAAGGTTACTGCAAATTTCTTCAGGTGCTCAGAGTAGCGGTGACCGTTTTTATCTTTTTTGTTGGCTGCCAGTTCATTCTGAAACAGTTTATACGACATATCGCCGAAATTGTGAATGAGAATGTCGAGGTGATCTTGGCTTAGAAGATTGCTTTCCTTTGCCTTTTGTAAAAGATTACTCATCTTCTCCTCCTTCCTCTTTACTTTTTGCTTGAGCATCCTTAGTTGTTGTCTCGCAATGTCCAGTTCCTTCCTTGTGATCTTAAGTTCCTCTTCTGCCGTACGTAAGGAAGCATAATTATGATCGTGCATGATGTAATCCTGTTCTGTAGTACTCGACGCATAATGATTATGTTCTTGCATTATGTCATGGTAACATCTTTTAAGTGTTCTTGATGTCATATCAGAAGAGATTGATGGTACTGCTTGAGGAAGGAGACGATGATGTGTTGAAATCACATCCTCACTTGGGTGTATTCCTATACCGAGGAAAAGATGAAAATGAGTTTTTCTTGAAAAAAAAAACATATATATATTCTATTACCCCCTCATTACACATGCCGTTTGGTATTGAATTAGTTTAGATTTTGTGCACAAACCTGAATCAACAAAAAGTTATTAAGACAAATAAGGTACTACATTCATGACATTCATGAACATGAACATCCATTTTTCTGTCATTTACCTCCTGAAAAAAAGTGCCAGAAGTATCTGCATAATAGTAATCATTGTCACCAAAACAACATTAACACAGAACACCAATTTACGATTTGAATGCTAAATTGACCTTTGACTCAGCCTTCATTACTTGAACAACTGGTTAGTTATAACACCAATATTTTAACCGTCTGGCATCACTTTCTTGCACCTCCATCGTCGTATTTCCTTAGATCATATTTCAAAGTTAACAAGCGCGCCGGAACACTTTTGGTATGGGGGAGGGACAAAATATGAAGTAATATGAAGTAATCTGAAAAAAAAATATTTTGAACACTTATAAGAATGTATCTAAATATCATTATGCAATTTAATAATTTGTATATCAATTTGATGAAATTGACAAATTGTGTTGATTCTTTATTGGTTGCAAAGAAGTGTAAAATCCAACCATATAAATATTCTGTTGAAATCACAGCTAAGCGGCTCCATCAATCCGCTACATCTCGTCTTGTTATAGTCTTCCTCTATTTTTTGTGTGTCTTTTATCTTCACTCAACGTAATAAGTTTCTCTCCCTCCCTCTCTCTCTCTCTCTCTCTCTTTCACACACACAAACACACACACACACACTCTCCCTCTCTCTCTCTCTCTCTCTCTAGTCTCCCCCTCTGTCTCTCTTTCTTTCCTCTCTCTTCCAGCATGACATCGACTTAGTGTATAGGGATTTGTTCTGGGTTTTTGTTTCGGGTTAGATAGATTATAGTTATAGGTCTTTTTGTCCTGGTCTCTTTGTTTCTTCCACTTTTTATTTGTATATCAGTTAATCGATCATATAATAATTTCTTGCATTACGTGAGGGGGGGGGTAGCACACCCTGCAAGCCTGGATTTTTAGCATTCCTCCCCATTTCCAACAAAAATTGTAAAGTTACAATTTTTCTTTAAACTTATCCTTTATTTTGTATTATGATGAAATCTATGTAATTGCATTCAATTTCTGTAATATATTTATATGTTTCTGTTGGAAATGAAAAACAAAATAAATGAATAAAAACAATGAGAAAAAAATCTTGACGGGGACACATTGTTTGACGTTGTGAAATCATCAACGAGAGTGTGGGAGGGGAACCCCCCCCCCCCCCCCCCCCCACGGTAGGGACATTTTGTATAAACAGAGTACAAAAGTCGTGCTTATAGAGCATTAAAAGGAACATTTATAGGAAATTAAATATGGTGAAAAAATAGTGCGACGGACTATGATCATAACATACGGGGATAATAGTGATGGTGTGAGATCCTCGGCGAGGGAGCGAAGCGACCGACGGAAGGAGGGTGTGGGAGAGGGAACCCCTACTGTAGGGACTTTTTGTAAAAACAGAGTACAAAAGTCGCGTTTATTGAGCATTTAAAAGTAAATTTATAGGGAATTAACCATGGCGAAAAAATAGTATGAAGGACTCTGGAGGCGGGCGTACGAATGTCATGCAATATGCCGAAATTGATACAATCACATTTCTGCTTCCTCCATCTTTTCCCTCAAATTTCAGGGGGGGGGGGGAATGATTGTATAGGCCACCCCCCCCCCCTCCTCCATTTCAGGGGGATATATCCCCCACCCCCCCCCCCCCGGGATTTACGCCCATGTCCCCCACCCACACCCTTTCCCCTGCCGATGGATTCGCTTCTGCTCGCCGAGGATCTCACACCCCGTCACTTTAATGTACCCCCATGTGTAATAATCAGAGTCCTTCGGACTTATTTGTTCCCCTTTTGTTAAACTCCTTAGAAATTTGCTTTAAAAAGGTCCTAGTCCTCCGGACTTATTTGTTCCCCTTTTGTTAAACTCCTTAGAAATTTGCTTTAAAAAGGTCCTATAAACGCGACTTTTGTAATCTGTTTTACAAAAGGTCTCTACCGTGGGGGGGGGGGGGAGGGGGTATCCCTCATCCACACCCTCCCCCACTCTGTCGCTTCGCTCTCTCGCCGAGGATCTCACACCGTCACCGTGGTGCCCCCGTCGATAGTTTGCACCCCCCCAAAAAAAACAACAAAACAAAACAACACACACACACACACACACACACAAAGTGTTCTGGCGCGCTTGCACAAGAGTCATGGCAGCTGAATATCTTTACAACACGACATGTTTGCTTCTGCGACAATAGTTCCGGTCTCATTTTTCTACAAGTGTTGTGATATAGGCTTTCAGGTTTAGTTTGAATAGAAGATTATGATTAATGTATCACAATAGGGGTTTCGTTTATTGGTAGTATTTACGTTTGGATCAGCTTGTAGATATTTCATGAGAGCAATGTTATCGTAGGAACAAATGTCAAGGAACCCATTATGAAGAGCTTACAAGTTCTTCCAACTATTCTAATCTTGGTGAAATCATTGTGAAAGAAATTATACGCCTCCTCTAAATTATCAGGAATATGGATGAGAGTGCGAAGTAAAAAAAAAATGTAAGGGTTGTACAATTAGGCAAGTTCCTTACAGCAAAGAAAGAGAACTCTTTTTTCATTAGTGGTAAAGAATTGGAAATAAAACATTAATGTGTTTTCATTATCACTTTATGTGCATTTAAACGAATGAACACTCCGATTCAGACGAGAAAAGAATAATGAGATTCGGATAAAGCAATAATAGGACGAAATAAACACACACTACGTAATCACTACCAGCAGAAGTCCGTACCAAGGAGGAGTGATCGGCGATAGGGATCACATACAATGATGAATGCAAGTCTGCCCCCATTTTTTTTTTTTTTATTTGCGTGAAATATAGGATGGGAGGGAAGTGGTCGCTGAAATAATGATTTTTTTTTTTTTTTGGTTTTTCTGTCAGCCGTCTTTGGATGGAAAGTCGCAGATATGAAGTCCTTTTTGTTATTGTTTCTCTTTTCTTTTGTTTTTCTTTTTGCTTGAGAGGCAATTTTGACGACCCCGTGACGCACTAATCTGGGAGACAGCAAGCTTCCGGGTGCCGTATAACGAAGGACATACAACCCCAAATATACGCCTCTACTTTTTTGATACCCGAGGCGGAGGCAAAAAAGAAAAAAAAAATAAAAGAAAAAAATATATATATATCCATCAGTGGAAACTGAATTTACCTCTTAATCTTCCTTGATGAAGTGTTTGCTGCAAACGACATGATTGGGTTTGAAATCTGCTCTACCTATTACCTCCCTCCATTTGTTGAGTAGCTCAGGATTGTTCAGTGGTAGGCTGTAACAGAGTTTGAGAGATTATTTTGGTCATATCAATAAATCATATTATATCACTGTCATCCTACTGATAATTTTCGAGTATTATCAAAAGTCTACTTAAAATCATATATTTCATAACTTCATCTAACCTTATCTCTCTTAATTGTATGGAATTCTCTCTCTCTCTTTCTCTATTTCGCTGTCTCAGCATCGCAATAGCATTATTTCATTTTTGTTAGTTATGATCGCGGTAATGTTCCATTGACTATATAGGAGGAGAAAAACGCATGTATTGTCGGCTTTCAGATTTATTCAAACAATAGGGGACAAAAAAGATAAGATCATAAAAACGTCTATTAACCATGTTGTTCGAACATTATACAGTGTTCAAATGGATATACCCGCACACAATAAACGTCTTGAACCAAGCATCTATGGTTTGCTATAAACTATTACTAGTAGTTTACATATATTTTTTCCATCTGTTCCTTCTCTCATTAATCAAAGGGATTGCCGCTATTCCAGTCCACACGCTGTGAGTTCAGTTTCACAAAATTCCCTGCCTGTCCAGCTCTAGACGGTATTTTCCGTTCACTGTTACAGCTGTCTCTCTACCGCTTGAAAACTTTTACTGACCTCAATAAATAGATATATAGTCTTTTAAGTTATTTCATCTCTTCGGCTTTATACTGTAACTTCGGCACTTATATTCCAAAAGGTTGAAAATTACCTTAATATTAACACAATATTTAGCGCCTTCATTTATTTTAGTGCCCGATTCTCCAGTTTGCTAGGGACGAGTTGGGAGAACCTCTAGTCTAAAGCAAAAACTTAGTTCTCCTGGCATGTGGCTGTTATAACTGCCTATTATTGCTCAAAAATTGCATGCCTATCCGTAAGATATTTTGTGAAATAACCTGTGATTTCAGATTTCAGTTCTGTAACAACGAAATATCAGAGGCATTGACATTCCCTTAGATCATTAAATCAGAGCATTTTTAGTAGACGATGGTGGGAGAAAATGTATATACACTCGAAGAACTGTGTTTCCACTTTAATATATCCGGCGGTTGTTGGATAGGCTACCAAATATTACATCTACCCAATCTATTCTCATAACTGAAATAAAGCCGACAATGAGATTGCAAAAAGGTTTGTACAAGATTATAATTATAACACCTTCATCCAAGGTATGCTACTAAATGATGAATATCATTCTATGTAGTGGCAAAATAACCAAAACGCTGCCCGTTTCTTCTTTCCATGATAAAAAAAAAAAATGTAATGCTGTTTCAATAGCTAAAACAAAAAGTTATTACAACTCCTTAACTCTAGGATCATTCGTTATCATGATTTCCAAATTACTTACTTGTGGAGGATGATTCCTTCGGTATGACGATTGTTGCAGCCCGGCATCACGCAATGTTTCGTCATTTTGTCAGCCTTGAGTGCATAGAATGCACAGTAGGCGGTACCAGTATATTTATGTACTACCGTACCTTTATAAAATGGGTTCAAGATTGTAGCCAATTGGAAGCGCTGAAATGAGTCACGTGTGCGTGCATTAATTTCTTAGTAAATGCACTAAGAAGAGTCTCTCTTCCACCTCCCTGGCCTGACGTACGTCAAGAAAGTTGAAAGTTGAAAGTTGAAAGTTGAAAGTTCACAATGTTTACACTAGCAGTGCGCACTCAATCAGTTGTTACAAGTGCGTCACGCGCTACTATACGCGCTGTCAATCCTGTAAACAACTTCTAGTTCGGGCCGCGGGCTGCCACAACAGCCGGCGGCCTTTCTTGTGCATAACACGTGGCGTACGTATACTCTTATACGTACGTACAGTACTTATGAGCGGGATTTCCGAGTGCGACGTGCGTAAATGTTTGGGACGAACATCTTCGGACATCTTGACTTTTGAGCGAGTGCTACATGTGGCTGACTGGTATTGACCCACAAAGGTACGTGAGTAATGCTGTTAGTTTTCGACCCATTTTATAAAACAAATGATGCACAGGATTATTTCGTGGCGTTAGTGAAGGTGCGGCGCACTCTCGAGTATTGACAACGGTTGCAAACATGCACTCGGCTGCGCCTCGTGCATGTCGCACCATTAGTCCGGGAGCCAGCGGGGGTCAGCCTAGCTGAAAAGGTTACCAATTTTTATGTGTATAGCAATTTAGTACATATGCCCCTGAGTATGGAAATGCACGTCTGGCTGGTCATAGGTGGTGGGTGTGGCCAGGAGGGCCACAAAAAGGACCCCCCAAAATTAGGCTAGCCTAGCTGGAAAAGTAACCCCATGAAAACAACTGGAACTTGTTCGTTACACTTACAGGATAAATGAATGACCACTGCCAGACGTTTTAAGTGGTGGGGGGTAGCCGCCAGACGCTCTTAAAGGCCCAACTCCAGCTAGGCTAGCCTAGCTGGAAAAGTAACCTCATGAAAACCACTGGAACTTGTTCGTTACACTTACAGGATAAATGAATGACCATTGCCAGACGTTTTAAGTGGTGGGGGGTAGCCGCCAGACGCCCTTAAAGACCCAATTTTTACCAGCTAGGCTAGCCTAGCTGAAAAAGTAACCTCATGAAACCCACTGGAACTTGTTCGTTACACTTACAGGATAAATGAATGACCATTGCCAGACGTTTTAAGTGGTGGGGGGTAGCCGCCAGACGCCCTTAAAGACCCAAATTTTTCCAGCTAGGCTAGCCTAGCTGAAAAAGTAACCTCATGAAACCCACTGGAACTTGTTCGTTACACTTACAGGATAAATGAATGACCATTGCCAGACGTTTTAAGTGGTGGGGGGTAGCCGCCAGACGCCCTTAAAGACCCAATTTTTACCAGCTAGGCTAGCCTAGCTGAAAAAGTAACCTCATGAAACCCACTGGAACTTGTTCGTTACACTTACAGGATAAATGAATGACCATTGCCAGACGTTTTAAGTGGTGGGGGGTAGCCGCCAGACGCCCTTAAAGACCCAAATTTTTCCAGCTAGGCTAGCCTAGCTGAAAAAGTAACCTCATGAAACCCACTGGAACTTGTTCGTTACACTTACAGGATAAATGAATGACCATTGCCAGACGTTTTAAGTGGTGGGGGGTAGCCGCCAGACGCCCTTAAAGACCCAAATTTTTCCAGCTAGGCTAGCGTAGCTGAAAAAGTAACCTCATGAAACCCACTGGAACTTGTTCGTTACACTTACAGGATAAATGAATGACCATTGCCAGACGTTTTAAGTGGTGGGGGGTAGCCGCCAGACGCCCTTAAAGACCCAACTTTTTCCAGCTAGGCTTGCCTAGCTGAACAAGTAACCTTGTGAAACCCACTGGAACTTGTTCTTTACACTTACAGGATATATGCATGACCGTTGCCAGACGTTTTAAATGGTGGTGGGGGGGGGGGGGGTAGCCGCCAGACGCCCTCAAAGACCCAATTTTACCAGCTAGACTAACCTATATATACCTGGAAAAATAACCTCCTGAAACCCACTGGAACTTGTTCTTGTGATACACTCAAAGGATAATTGAATGATTGTTGCCAGACAATAGCCGCCAGACGCCCCAAAGACCAAACTCTTACCAGCTAGGCTAGCCTAGCTGAAAATTAGAAAAGTAACCCCATGAAACCCACTGGAACTTGTTCTTACACTTACAGAATAAATGCATGACCGTTGCCAGACGCTTTCAGTGGTGGGGCGTAGCCCCCAGACGCTCTCAAAGACCCAATTTTACCAGCTATAATGTTCACATATTTCAGAAATAATAGCAGTGTAATTCCATAACTATACCGCTTGCTTGCGAGTTCACCTGTCTATGCATACCTTATTCTTTTGTTCTGCTTCCTTGAGCCCCAACTCATGCATTCTTATGGTGACTCTCCCATGTCATCATCCTTGTTCATTGCAGTTTGTTCTATTTTTTGAAAATATTCTTATTCTTCATCCCAATTATCACAAATTCTGAAACTCTGTCCTCAGTATAACTAATTCATAGTTGTACAAATGTAAAAATCTGAGAATCACCCGGAGGTCTCCTTTAATGGGGGAGTTTCTTGAGCGCACAGGGAAGCATACTTTGAAATATCAATAGGGCAAGTGTTGAGACGAAATACTGTAGAAATATGAGAATATACAGTGCTGTGGTTTTGGTAGAAGAAATAGGGTATCTGTATTTGTCCTCAGTGATAACCAAAAAACTTATGTGGAAAGAATGATAGACATCAAAAAAGAATTGCCCAATCAAACATGTCGGGAATTTTCTCAAACATCAGTGTTCTCATTTTCTTTGCAGTGTAAAACAAAAATAAAAAACAAAAAAGCAGGGCCGGATACAGTACCCGGATGGAAATTGGTGGGATGGGCGTAAACCCGCGGGTATTATAACATACTGACGTGAAAAAAAAAAAAAAAAAAACAAGACCAAGAACTACTTTCTTTCTGTGCCCTGGGGAGAAATATTCATCAATTGCATTTTGGAAATGTTGGAAATCACAACTTTTGATGAAATTGTCTCCTACAGTATCTCTTCTTATATCATGAAGGCTTTTTTTTATAATTAAGTTTCTTTCCTCTATGACCATGATAAAACAAACCCCTGATGATTAAAACAAAAGACAATCAAAACTTGGCAAATGAACTCTTTGGACATTAGCAAAAGGGAATACATTAACAGTTTTTGCAAACACTTTATACAATTGTCTAATACTCCATCAAGCTCATAAAAAATACAATTCTACTGCAACAAGAAATCCATTCAGTAAGACTCGTCCTCGGTGTACATCGCTTAAAATGCCAACTTTTTAAAAATAATGCCCCAGCTCTTAAATTTACTTTAAAAAGGGGAATTAAAGCTCAACACCTTTGGCCTATGACTTTTTTTAGGTACCGTATCACCTTACGGTTGAGGAGATGGGTAAAGAAAAATTATTAACGAAATAAAACTTATAGGAACATGCTTCACATGACCTCATCGTTTTCTTCTCTTAAGAAAGAAACGAAATCTGAAAATTGTTCAAGAGTGTTTTTGAACAAGTACATTGCAAAAGCAGAAAAAAAAATCAGTGTTTTTAAGAAACATAACTCACAACAACAAGGAATTCCTGTCGTGTCTAGTATTGCACGTATTTTGGTTTGGAGGGTTTAGGATGCTAATATTTCAAGACAAGTTTATGCTCCCGGCACTTCAATGAACTTAACTGTAAAGTAATGATCAACCTCTCTTGGCAATAAACTCAACATTTGCTGTTCTTCAGTAAAGCACATGACAGAAACATATGAGAAACATGTCTAAAATTCATGTGAAGAAGGTCACAGCAACAACAAAAATACTATGTTATCTATAAACTAATACTGCATGTACTTAGTTTCGAGGGATTTAGATGCAAAATGTTATGACAAAAGCCCCTACGTGGCTACCAGCAATTAAACATCCTTCAACTTCTTTAGCAAATGAGCTCATGTGTATCATCTTCTTGTTGAGAAGACGAAGATGAGTAATGATAAAATAACCAAACTATCAACTTTCCTTAACATGTTTTACATGAAATCATTATTGCCTTCTCGTAACGAAATAGGAAAAAAAACAGAACATCTTAAATTGTTCAAAATCGCTTCTTGATAACGATGAAAGCAAAGGAAACTTAGTGTTTGTAACCACTATGACACGTGTCTACAGATCTGTCATGCTCATAAGAAACGTAACTCACAGGAATATGATTTTATACAGTGTAAAAAGTACTTGGTTTGGAGGACATTTAGATGCCAACTTTTCAAGAATAATACACCAGCACTGACATTAACTGATGAAAAAAAGTAATGCTTAGCTTCTTTATCCAATTAGCCCATAGGTAATTCCTTGTAATTGAAAAAAAAAACCCGAGTACACATAAAAATATAGACTTTCCGTAACATGTATCACAGGTCATGATCTCCACATTTTTGCTCCTCTTAACTTAAAAGAAATAAATATATATCTAAATTTGTTTTAAATGACCTTTAAACAATATGAAGAAAAAAAATTCTGTGTCTGCAAAGGCTTGACACGTGTCTAATACTGGGTCACGCTCATATTAAACGTAGCTCACAGGAACAAGGAATTCACGTGTGTATAAAATAATACTGCAGAGAAGGTGCAAAGTTGAACCCTTTATTGAGGGTGCGAAAATATTCCCTCGGATACATCTTTCCACCCACACTAAGTGGTGCTAGGTTGCACCTCTTCTTGAGGGTGCATCTTTCCACCCACACTAAGGGGTGCTAAGTTGCACCTTTCTTGAGGGTGCGATCTTGCACCCTTTACCTTTCGGCGCACCTTTGCACCCCGTGTAGCCTTTTCATCTTGGTGCAACTTTACATCCTTTCGTGAGGGTGCAAAGTAACACCCAAAGTTCCAAGATTGTGCCTTGTTTTGAGGGTGCAATCTTGGAACTTTGCGTGCTACTTTGTACCCTCAAGAAAGGGTGAAAGTTACATCCTCGGGAGCAACTTTGCCCCTTGAAAAAGGCGCAACCTCTTTCCTTTAGGTGCAACTTTATGCCCGAAGGATGCAAGAATGTACCCTCTCTTGAGGGTGCAATCTTGTGCCTTATTGGTATGATGTTGCACCTATGTGGTGCTTATTTGCTCCATGACTGCTGCAAAATTGCTCCTTTAAAGGAGCAAGTCAGTGTCACCGCCTGCTCCCTTATAGGGGCAATATTGCCCATCATCTCAAGGTGCAACTTAGCATCACATAATCGGGTACGATTTAGTTCCTTAACTACTCTAAACCTTGAATAGTGCGAACTGATGTAAGCCTATTTGCTCAGAATATAACTTATGTTGTTGCACTCTGCAAAGTAAATGGGATTAGTGTAACTTAGATCTTGTGAATCATGAAATGTGTGTGCGTGTGGAATTTGTGAGTTGTGAAAATGTTAATGTAAAAGTTAACTTAGTTGTGTTTGAATAATATACTGAAACCAAAAATTTACCCAATTACCTTTTCAATATTAAAAAAAGGTGAGCACTATAGCTATCAAACAGTTAACCTTCTCGGCAAGAGTATACATCTGCATGACGGAAGAGGTGAAAATATGATATGCAGTTGTCTGGATACTTTTTATTCAAAACGTTTGAATGCGTACTTATTCACATAATCTATAAGAATAACATATTATGCTTCTTACCAGTACTCAAAGCCTCTAAAACAAGAGCATGCTTCTTACACTTCTAAAGTATACACCATATCTTAAAAACAAAATGTAAGAGGATTTAAGAAGCTGTTTGTATACATTCAAACGAATCCATATTTCCATCTAAAATCTAAAACGTGTCTTGTTAAAGGGGAATTCGTTTTATAATGACGATGCCAATTGTCTGAAAGTCCTTATCACGACATGTCTTGGAGTTCACGCTTATTGAAAACATGAGATTCTTGGCACGTAGATTACAACTATGGTTTAAAGAGTTAACTGAGATACGCATACCGTATACGGGCATTTCGATAAAAACATTTAAATACAAGGCACTGTAAATAATATGAAAATCAAACTTGATACCAGCCCTTATCGGCAACCAATAGAGACTATGGAGGACTGCAGTTATAATTGTGTTCAGATATTGTTTTGGGTGATACACGCATGCCAACTGATTTGGGATCAATTCCGAGTCCCTCGAGCTGAGATTCCGGAACTGCAATGAGCAAACCATCATTATGCATAACAAAGTGACTGAGAATAATGCATGCACCAGTTTCTGTTTCGTTGTTCTATACACAGAAAGTTGTTTCGTTTTCCAATCCTGTGCAGGCACACAGATTTTACAGAATTCAATCATCTTTGGCTATAACGCCATGGTCGCGTGCAAAATGAATGCAGCTTATCTAACTTAACCTGTAGTTACTGAATAGGGGACTACTGTATATTCAATTTATACATTATTAATCGGATGATAGAACCTGTCAAAGAGTAAATTGCGGATATCATATACCATTGTCAAATTCACTTTAATTCTATAAATAGTATCAATGGAATGTTATGAACCACTTCAGCATTAACAATCATTATCATAATCATTTCCCTGAAACGGCTGCATTTGTATGAGAGGGAAGAGTTTGGCATCATACATAGCAAGAGTCGTGACTACAAAACTAAATACATGTATTATACAAGGTTTTAGGACACTTTGAATCATGCCCCCCCCCCAAAAAAAAAAAAAACCAACAACAACAAACAAACAAAAAAACAAACCAACAACTTAGTGAAATGTTGTACAATGTATGCCCTACTTCCATTAACCTATGATCTTTGACCTTTGAATACATGGCCCGCATTTTTTCAACGAATAGGCATTTGGATGCAACGTAGGTAATATATAAAAGAAAAAATGTTTTAGGAAAATACATTCACTTCAGAAATGATTATGGAACAAATAGCAAAATATTGACACGTTCACTTCTTCCGTAATGACATGACAGAAAACTTTCCTCACCGAATCGTTCTGCCGTAATTCATGAGCAAGTCATGGATATATACTTAGTTCGATTAAAAGTATACATTGAGTCATTGCAAAAGCATTTAATGAAAAGTATGCTTCAGAACTACATCATTGTCATTTATTCTATAACACTAATAATATAGAGCTATTGGTCCGCCATATTGCCTAACAGGTCGTTGTCCTCCTATCACTATACCACGTTTGTTTAGCAAATAAGGCACAGAATTTAATTTTGCACTTGTTGCCAAAGACTCTAATCTTCTTTACCGCTATTCCCAGACATGTATGTTGGTGCTGTATGAATTAGAAACGGAAGCTTACAAATATTCACCATCTAACAAGGCAAAAGCGAAGTGATGTCTCGTCCACGTATCGACTTTGTGATTACAGAGATTTTCAAATGGCATAGGCCTAGTTCATTGACTTTTTGACTGTTAACGTAGTCGGACTTCACCAATATTAACACTTGACAGCAATCATTAGATGATCTGAGGAGTGAATTTGGTGGTCATATAGCTCAAAAGTGTGGAAAGTTATTGAAAGAACACCAGAATACTATGTCGACAGTGTTTATCAGGTGAGATACAAACATAGAACAAGTTCCAGTGGGTTTCAGGAGGTTACTTTTCCAGCCATCAGGGCTATAGTCTACTCTCTAAAAAAAAAAATCGAGTGAAAATATTCACTCTAAAGAGAGTGAATGCAAAAAAGAGTGAATTTCGAGTGAAAATGTTCATTTTCACTCATTTTGGAGTGACGTCAGGGATCACTCCAAAATCTTCGAGTGATCCCTGACGTCACTCCAAAATGAGTGAAAATGAGCATTTTCACTCAAAATTCACTCCAATTTCACTCGAAATTCACTCTTTTTTGTATTCACTCTTTTTAGAGTGAAAATTTTCACTCGATTTTTTTTTAGAGAGTAGCTGGTAAAATTGGGTCTTTGAGGGCATCTGGCGGCTACCCCCCCCCCCCCCCCCCACTTCTTAAAACGTCTGGCAACGGCCGTGCATATATCCTGTAAGTGTAAATAATAAGTTCCAGTGGGTTTCATTAGGTTATATTTTCAGCTAGGCTAGCCTAGCTGGAAAAAGTTGGGTCTTTAAGGGCGTCTGGCGGCTACCCCCCACCACTTAAAACGTCTGACAATGGTCATTCATTTATCCTGTAAGTGTAACGAACAAGTTCCAGTGGGTTTCATTAGGTTACTTTTTCAGCTAGGCTAGCCTAGCTGGAAAAAATTGGGTCTTTAAGGGCGTCTGGCGGCTACCCCCACCACTTAAAACGTCTGGCAATGGTCATTCATTTATCCTGTAAGTGTAACGAACAAGTTCCAGTTGTTTTCATGGGGTTACTTTTCCAGCTAGGCTAGCCTAGCTGGAAAAATTTGGGTCTTTAAGGGCGTCTGGCGGCTACCCCCCACCACTTAAAACGTCTGGCAATGGTCATTCATTTATCCTGTAAGTGTAACGAACAAGTTCCAGTGGTTTTCATGAGGTTACTTTTCCAGCTAGGCTAGCCTAGCTGGAGTTGGGCCTTTAAGAGCGTCTGGCGGCTACCCCCCACCACTTAAAACGTCTGGCAATGGTCATTCATTTATCCTGTAAGTGTAACGAACAAGTTCCAGTTGTTTTCATGGGGTTACTTTTCCAGCTAGGCTAGCCTAATTTTGAGGGGTCCTTTTTTTGGCCCTCCTGGCCACACCCACCACCGATGACCAGCCAGACGTGCATTTCCATACTTAGGGGCGTATGTACTAAATTGCTATATACATAAAAATTGGTAACCTTTTCAGCTAGGCTGACCCCCGCTGGCTCCCGGACTAATAGCTGACAAGTTAAAAAAAGAAACAAATACAAAACAAAAAGAATAAGAAATAATAAAAGAGATAAAGGTTTTCAGTGCGAAATGTAGTATAACCTTACCATGCTCACACCTCAAAAGCTCTACCTAATTTTATTTAGTGTCACTTACGTACTTCATGGTTAAAAAAAAAAAAAAAATGTGTGGGGACTGAAATTGATGACACCATAATTACCTTTGTATGGTGCACCCCCCCCCCAAAAAAAAAAAAAAAAATTGTTGGGGTCCGAGCCCCCATGGCCCCCACCGTTCCGCCGACCATATATGTGTGTATGTATGTATATATACATTAAATATATATATATATATATATATATATATATATATATATATATATGCATTGTGGGACTTTCAACTTTGATACTTATCAGAAAGTGCAGTGCAGGCATACAAAATAGAGGAAACATTATATATATATATGATATATATTTTTCATATTCCTTTCTAGTACGGAGAATTTACAGGGTATACTTTACTGCATATTAACTTGATGTTTTCTTCCTTCGTCAGTCAAGTATTTCAGTGGTTCAAATTTGTTGTTATATCAGATCATGTTCAATATAATGAACATTTATTCAATACACGCCTACCACGTTCAGACTGAATTAAGATTTTGTCTGCTCTGACATTACCGAATCTTTTGCCACTGTAAACAGCAAACTTGACAAATTCATTTCAAGTATATAGTCGGTCGCATTTAAAGGTACTAGCCCACATTTGCAAACCCACGAAAATCAAAACTGCATAAAACAGGTCCAATATGACTTCAAGTACAAGTTATAACAGTAACATACCTCACCTGTCGCTCTTTGTCTATACTATTCGATAAAAGAGAGAAAATCATCGTTTTAAAATCAATTTTCAAACCGGGTCAACCTGACCCAAAATCGAATTACGAGCGCGGGCTATAGCTACGTACATTGTACATGTATTAAACACGTACGTGGACCGGAGCTAGCGAGCGTTATACGCATGCATACGGATTACGGTGCATTTTCATTTATTTTTATGAAAGTAATGGACTAATTGGAACGAAATTTTGCACAGGTGTTACTGCAATCATACCCAAACTCCATGCTAACTATGAGACCAATTGCTGCAGGTTTACAAATGTGGGCTAATGCCTTTAAGAAAGGACATATAAATCTGCAGATATCGTCGCGTAGAAAATGTACAAACTCAACATATTGGATTTGAATGACGGCGAAATATTTTCTGCTACTTTTCTTCTGTAACAATACATCTCTCGGTCGCACACATCACAGACAGAACTAAAGTACAACACCCATTGCCATGATTACATACTATCCTGACATATTTTTTTTTTTCTCCAAATCGATCTATGATACCTTTAACCATGCAATATGAAATGTTGAATTATTTTCCATTAGATACATACTCCCCCCCCCCAAAAAAAAGGAAGCAAAAAGAAACAAAATACAATAGTGTTCCCCCAACACTCCATCCTCAACACAATAAAAGTTCAGTTACATGCAAACATTCTCATTTTGATTTTTTTTTCTTTTAAACGCAAGCTGTAACACAATGTGTTGCAGTGTAATTGTGATATGAAACGTTTTCAATATCGTCTGCTACTTTTCTCTTTTAAAAAACAATTTTTCATCAGAGTTTATTTGCATTTAGCAAAAGAAATTTCGATCTTACTAATCCTCATTCGTTAAACAAAATTATGAACAGTATTGCAAAATCATTCTATTTACTTGTACTACGTGACAGTATGTTATGAAATGAAACAAAATCTGATAAATTCACAGCAATTACAAGTGCCATGTAACATTTGGTGTAATCCAAACTATGCATTGTTATAATACAGTGTGCATTTTTTTTAATTGATATTTGCATCTTAACTGCTACGCAGTAGCCATAATAAATTCTGATTGGCAAG
Organism: Diadema setosum; assembly: GCF_964275005.1. NCBI lineage: Eukaryota > Metazoa > Echinodermata > Echinoidea > Diadematoida > Diadematidae > Diadema > Diadema setosum. The sequence continues at coordinate 19,311,612 of NC_092692.1, forward strand.
TGGATTTCGGTTTTCCATCACTCTCATGAAACAAAAGAATAATGAGTCTGTGTTTCTAAGTAAAAATTAGTGTATTTATTGTGAAATTATAGAGGAGTTATATTTTTGATTGGGCATTATTGGAAAATAGGTCAGAAATAAACTAAAGCCGACCATGCAGTAAATCCTTTGTGAAATACATTGTAAGTGAAAGGTGAATAGCTGTAATAACAGTACATTACACAGTATTACACAAACATAGAAAAGATATTCATGTCAGCTGGTGTGCCGAACATCAGTATAACAATATACGTTGAACATTGTACATTCGCGTTCAATAATTCATCTTTGCGCTTTGAATGTATTTGTTGTTTAGCACAATATATCGGGTATATCACTTGAAATTATGATAGTACCACACTCTCATGCTTGAAACTTGCAAAGGCATGAAAGAGAAACAAATCAGCTGTTCCACGACATCATTTTGGAAATGGATCTGTGATTCAACCCGCACGGTTATCAACATGTTATGTCTTTGTGGCATGCAAAACATGTGAAAACATGAAGAATTTGTATGTATATATCCAATACTACTTTAGTATCCAAAAACAAATTGTCTCGGTAATGGTTGTTAACAACTCATTGGTTATGTCTGTTTTATTTTCATTGAGCTGTGTCTAACACCATTTCATTCTTTTAAAGGACCTACACCAGATCGGGTGAATATATGATATTTATGCCTACTCAAATGTTGTCCTTCATCTGTTGGTACAACTGCAAAGAAAACATAGCATTCATTTCTCTTCCTGCACGAAAGCAATGGTAGTAGCGATCTTTCTGTTTACTTTTGCCCGGTCTGCTGCCATTCCAACTCGTCTTTGTGATTTCTTCTTGCGCAAAGGTAGATCTCGTGCAGCCTTTACCCTTTTACTCTGGCTCTGGGTGATCTTTCTTTTGAATCTGACACTGTGCACAACAGGGGCAGGGACTAAGCCTTCATCTGTGTTCATCATGTCCTGTAGTGTCATTACGAGTGCTGTTGGATGATCATCTGCATACTGCAGGATTGCTACATTGTCGCACATGTACGACATGTCCTTGATAAGGTCCAGTTTCTCTCTGCATCTGAGAGCAATCCGCTTCGTGGCTGATTTTCGGTCCATCCTTCCTTCCAAAGGCTCTAGTGAGCACTGCGAATCGACTGGAGGCACCGCATGATGCACGTCAGGTTCAAGAGTCATCCCAATGTAAGATGTTACTTCCTTGTCGAGGGTGAAAAATGGTGACTCTCTGAACATCTCAGGCAATTGCAACCAATTTGCTCCTTGCCCATGTAGAAGAACGGCAAACATATGCTTACATGGAAGGTGTGACCACGACCATATTAAGCACAGCTCGGGAGCCCACTCTCGGTCTTCAGGTAGACATCATACATCTTCTTTTTGGAGAAGACCTCACTCTTCACCTGCAATATCATGAGAGTCATTGCACACACAAAATACACATCAGTCTTCATGTTTGTTTGTTTTCTTCAGATTCGTCATTGTTCATGCGTTCATTGCAAATATAGATTATATTTGAACATTGTTTCTTGGTATTAGTCTCTGAAAACTATACATTCAATGGTATGTGTGCATTTTTCGAGATTAAGAGAAATGATTGAAACAGGTACGATTTGAACATGCCATCTGCTACTTCCTTTGGAACAGTCTACATTTCTCACATGATATAGTATGAAAATGAGCTGGGACCAGCTACACCATGTCACTTGGGACAAGACAATGGAGCGTGCTAATCGGTATAGATGAAAGACAATGAAATAGAAGAAATAGGACCCCAATGTCTTGTGCACGATATAGATAATACTAAGTGCAAAGAAATGATAGGGAGGATGTCTCTGTAGGTATCTATAAGCAGGTCTACAGTTATGCAATTGACTCATTTTCGATTTATAGTTATCGCAGAATTAAAGAAGACATGAATGTTCACGCACACAAAGAACAATGCATAGACATACACCCAAATCATGATAAACATGCCTGATAATGATTGTCTGATATCTTTAGAACATCATCTTTTTCAAGGGTGTTTGCCATCTCCACTTTCTTCATGCAGTGCTTTATGAAGCCAGCTGGTCTGTCCTTCAGGTACTCTGGTATTGCCTCACTGTAACTTCTTCCCAGGCATCCCATTGCGCTCACATTCTCCTTGATGTATCTGTATTATATGAAATGCGATCAAAAGCACAAATGGTACATTATTCTTATTATGAAGACTTCAATGCTAATATTTCCAATCAAACTGAAAATATTGATAGTGAATATTTTCCAGCATAATGAAGGCTTACGCAGTTACTCTCAAATGTTTGCCAAACAAACTGAAAATGGGGCCACTCACATTTGGGCAAAAATACATCTCCACGAAAGAAGCTATGCGATCATTCACTTTCACACTTGAGTCAGCAATTCACGCCGCGAGTATTCAATTCCGTCGGAAGGCGATGGAGCGGCTTTTATACGAGCATCCAAATTTCCATTTCCCCTTCACAAGAACATTTAAAGGGATTGTACAGTATTGATGGAGATGAAAATTGGGCTTTATACCAAGAAAACACAAATAGAACAGTACAGAACATACGATTTTAAGAGGAATTCAAAGTTCATCTTAAATATCTGAAACATCAAAAAACAAAGTATAACAAAACAATCGTAATGTGGGTTCCACACTTTATTAGGATCGCTCTATTTTGGATATCTTTGCCATTTCAAAATCAATTTTCATCAAATAAACGTTGAAATCTTCATGGAATTACATGCTCTTTCATATTTCGTAAGAAGTTTCTCAATATCTCACACACACACACACACACACACACACACAAAATGATAGAAACCTTAAGTTAAGTCTCAACCAAACCTATACAAGCCCTTTAATTACCAATCGAGTTCATCCATTGAAGTTTAGATTGAAAGGAATAGCGGCCGGATTGCCAGCGGCAGAAGATGTTGACGTGATAAATGGCGAGCGCATGTCACACAAAAATGCGTAACATCTACTAATTCACAGAGAGAAACAGAAAAAGAAAAGAAAATCATATATATCGGTGCAGACACATGTTCTGATTGCCAATGAATAAAACCACTAACTGCGCTGAGATCTGCTCTCCTTTATTCATTTGAAATACCAGTTTGCTTAGCATCCTTATAAGTGTCACAATAGTCTATACTTTTCCCAAAAAGAAAACCCATGGCATATTTGGGAAGAACCAAACATCAGCGACATGTCATAACAAAGAAATCAGGTACTGCGTGGTATTCTCATCAAAGGCAATGATGCTGTGTTGCACCCTATGGCAGTGAAAATGAACAGGCTGGAATGTAATTTCACGAATAATTACGCATGTACCTATCCCCCCCCCCAAAAAAAAAAAAAAAAAAAAAAAAGAAAAGAAAAGAAAACCAACAACAACCAAGCAACCAAGGAACCAACCAACAAGCAAACACCCCCCCCCAAAAAAAAAAACAAAACAACAACAACAAACAAACATGAAAATATAATACACACGACTTTTTAAAGCGTTAACGATGAAGTAAAACACACAATCATTTACGTACAAATTGTGGGGTGAAACTGTAATTGATATCAAGCCTATTCCATTACTCCCAAGAAAAACAGGTTGCGTCTATCGCGATATTGAATGACATCTTCGCGAAGTTGGAAAACTTTATACGGATTTGATTGACAATGTTTCAGATTTGATTGAAGTGATTGCAGATTCAGTTCATCGCAAAATGAATGTGAACGTCAATACGTCCGTGTTAATGTCCACCCCCCCCCAGCAATCCCTAAATTTAGTGATATGAAATGCCATTTTCACTGGGACATTAACCGCATAAACTCATAGAACTGCTTCAATACTGCACATGCCTTCAAGATTTTGACTGTATGCAGGCACTGCAGTTATTGGAAATTAGATCACTCATGTGTATGAACTGGGATTGCTTGAAGGAGGAAGGTGGGAATAGCAGTACAATATTGAGCACCCGTATATGAACAGACTCAAGTCCAGAAGTAAATATATACATATACATTAAAAGATCTTGTTGCAGTAGAATAGGTGCAATGATTACAAATCTTTTCAGTTCGGCTCAGTTTCTCTTTTCATGAATTACAGTTAAAGTTGGTTATGTGAAATCCATTCAGATCATCAAATTGAATTTGGTTTTACACTTGTGGTGATTTCTTTTTCGTTAGTAAGTTGATATTGTTATACACGTCCAAACACAATCTTCAAGTGATTCCTGAGGTCACTTCAAAATTAGTGAAAATACACATTTTCACTAATAATTCACTCAAATTTCACTTTGAACTTACTCTCTCTCTCTCTCTCTGTTATCTACTTCTTCAATAGTGAACATTTACACTTGTTATTACAGACATTACCTATTAATCGTGGAGTTCCCTAGATAGTATACACTTACCCGTGATTAACAAAAACAAGCAAGCAAAGAAAATCCAAACAAACGAGAAAAAGGTGTACACAAACGTAATATTCATCTTTTCACAAACAAGAAAAACATATGAATTATTCCTCATACTTTTGCATCATTGCTGGAAGATATTCCGTCAGCAGGCAGTGCAACATGCCACATACGCTCGAATCTTTCCTTTTCTCCAGGAAGGCATACTTGAATACCTTGTTCTGAGCTTCAAGTCCGTTGTTGGTGTTTACTTGGATGCCTTCATTGTTCCTGTAGGCCCACACCCACCGCTGTAAAATTAGTACAAAGAAACAGAAAAAGAAAGGAATGAAAGACAATCAAAGTGTTCGCGTGTACTACTGTAATCCTCTAGTTCTGACTGCATTTTTAATGGTAAACCATCTTTGCTCATGTTTTCTTGCATGGAAATAATTCATCTCACAAATACTGGTGAATTACCATCTAACATCCAATATTTGTGATGTAATTGTTTTCCATATTTAACACATTTCCCTTGGTCATCTTTGCACATTTCCCGACGTTTGCATGTTTCCAGGCGAAACCTGCATGCATTTCCCGGCATTTGCACATTCCAAGCTCCAAAGATCCTCCCCCACCTTCATCCACCACGAAAGAAAACTGGCGAAAGATGCTGACTCATCATGGCTCGCCTAGAGTGTCAGAAAATGGGAGGGCTGTGGAGCCGGGAAATGTGCAAACGCCGGGTAATGTACAAACACCGGGAGATGTGCAAACGTCTCGCCGGGAATTGTGCAAACGCCGGGTAATGTACAAACACCGGGAGATGTGCAAACGTCTCGCCGGGAATTGTGCAAACGCCGGGAAATGTACAAACGTCTTGCCGGGAAATGTGTTAATGCCGGGAAAATGTGCAAACGTCTTGCCGGCAAATGTGCACACGCCGGGAAATGTGCAAATATCTCGCCAGGAAATGTGCAAATTTCATCGATGGGAGATGTTCAAACACGACGCCGGGAAATGTAAAAAAGTTCAGTTTTGCGGGGAAATGTGCAAATGTAGTCGGGAATGGGCAAATCATTTACTCTAGCAATACTGTGTATAAAGATGATCGACAAACTCCATGTCAACATTGCGCATGAACCTTGACAGATTTTTCAACAAAATTGGCAGGTAGCACCATTATGGCAATGGGCCACCTCAATTTATTTAGACTACTCATCCTCCCACCTCCCCCCCCCCCCCGAAAAATGGGTGGGGGGGGGGGGGACCTCAAAGTCCCTGCACTTCTTCCCAGAAATTCTTCTTATATTCTATAACCAAATAAGATAGAGCTTGGTTGGTACTATAAAGACATTGATGACAGTAGTTCAAGTTTAATGACAAATCCAGAGATGCAGAGCACGAGCATGGGGGGGGGGGGGGGGGCTTCAACTCCCCTCCCTACCCGTGTAGCCTCCATTCGGGGAGGTGAAGCTTAAGATTCCTAGATCTCTGGAATTTTTAATCTTCTTCTGTCGAACCAAAAACGATAGAACTACGTTAATGCTATGCAGGGTTACTGAAAGTTCAGGTGTGATAATGGCGGATCCAGGGGTGCCCTGATAGGGAGGTGGGGTGTGAGGCGGATGAGGGAGGGGGTTTTCCACATTGTTCTTTAAAAATCTCTACGAATTTTCACTTACACTGTACTTTGATGTTGAGTTGTTAAAATTATCCCCTCCCTCCCCACCCCCACCCCTCCCCGCCGAAGAGGAGGGGAGTTAGGGGTGGGTGAGTTGAAGCCTCACAGTTCCTGAACTCTTAATTTTTATATTTATCTACTGTAGATTTGAAAAAGAACAAATGCAGTGCTATGAAGACCTTAAGGACTGAAATCTCATGTTTGATTATGGCGGGTGCAGCTAGGGATGCTCTGATAGGGGATGGGTCGGGTGAAGGGATGAGGGACATTTTCCAAATTTTCTCCCTCTTCTTGAAAAAATCTTTGACAAATTTTCACCTTCCCAACCCCAAAGGTGGGAGGAGTTTGAGCCCCCCCCCCCCCACCCCCATCTCATCCCCTCAGTAGGGACCGAGACAAGAGGGTGGGGTCGTCTGGGTGAAATTCAGAATTTCAGGTATTTCTTGAAAACCCTACGCACGACAAAAGGAATACATAATCAAATTTGAAGAAATTTTCTGTAAAACTAAGATGAACAGAAATCAATTTTATCACAAATTGGGAAGGTTGATCTCCTTTGATGTTTACGTGCAATAGCTGATTGGTCTTCAGTAAACAGCCTCTCAATCAATGAAAAAAAAAATGAATTACTACATATATGTTCACGTTTCAGGACAAGAAGTTTGCTTCCTCCGATAACTTTCAATGAGTCTATTCTTCGTCCTATTACATGTGCACGCAATTTAGGCATGTTAGGGGTTCTTTTTGATGATCAACTGCATTTGACCGATCATATTAACAGTATATGTTGTACAGCATCATTTGGACTACAAAGAATTGCTTCAATTATACGTTATCTTGATGAAATTGCGACTAAACGGCTTATACATGCTTTTGTAATGAGTAGAATTGATAATTGTTGTGAATTGTTATATGGTTTGTCAGATTCAATGTTAGGTAGACTGCATCGAATTAAAAATTAAGCTGCAAGATTGGTTACCCGAACTCACACATGTGACTCTATTTCTTCAACATTACACATGTTGCACTGGTTGCCAGTCAAAGATAGGTTAGTTTGCAAGTTACTTGTAATTTCACATAAATGTCAACATCAGTTAGCTCCACATTACTTGCAACAGCTCCTCCAAGAATATCAACCTGTCAGACAACTTCGCTCCAGCACCAAACAATATTCAAAACCGGTTAATGTATCAACTAAGTCATACGGTCAACGACCGTCAACTATCATTTGAATATATAATAATCAACTCCCCAATGATATCAGAGAATGTTCATTATTACATCAGTTCAAGTCTTTATTGAAGTCTCATTTGTTTGTAAAGTAACTTCTATTGTTTTGTAAATTGTTGAATGATGTGTTTAAGTTGATATATATATGTGACCCACTTTGGCAAAATCAGGCTCTTGTCGGCAAAAACCAAAAATGAGTTTTTCATTTCATCTTGTAGAGAATTTTGTCCTCTTTCATATGATACCCAATTTGAAAATTTTGAATAAAATTTGACGAAGTTATGAGAATTTGAAGTTGATAAGGTATGAAAACATGAAACTGAGATAATCGCTTTCAAAGTTCAATGAACTTTCCCCAAAACAGAACAGTTTACATGCTGACACAAACTCCATAGCAACAGTATCTCATATTCAAGCAATCACCCTCAAATATCACACACACACTTCAGACACACTTTACCGTATGATATTAGGAAATTAGTGTTCTTTGTCTTATCAATTTAAAGTAAGAGCCAATTAAAAACAATGAAAAACAAAAGATATTAAAGTGTGCAGCCAAAAACGGCGATAGTTCCCACATTACAATCACTACAACACATTTTCAATATTGCTGAAATCATAAATATCAATTATTAATATTTTGTGTAATTTGTATTTTTGATTACATTGTAGAAATATTAATTGCTTGATTAGCATAATAATGATAAATTTGAGATTAAAATGAAAACAATAGAAAACACAGTTTTTTTAACATCTTTCTCTCTCAAATTGATGTTGTACAGTAGTGAAGCATGTTGTGGTTTCTGTTTCTTTGCCATAGTGCTAGACACAATTAAATGATGTACATGTCTCTCCTTATAATCTAGTTTTTGGCATTAAAAATAAGAAATAGCATATGCACTTAAAGGTACAATACAGCCATAGACCTGGGACAGAATACCACCGTTTCAATGACATTAAAAAAAAGGGTTGACGTCTTCCGCAAGTCTCAAATTAGGTGCAGGCGAATTTCCCAGTTGTCAAGTACTGTTTCTACATGATTTATTAGCTATTGTTGCAAAGGGAAACTTACAGAATTAATATATTTATGAAAAAAATCATAACATAACACAAAAAATTGTTCCTTTCCAACCTGCTAGCACTAATGACCATTGACTCTTAAAGCAAGTGTTTGAAATCTCCTAGGTTGAAACTGATCTAAAATGATACAAAGTTATCAATATGTTTGTATCACATTAACTGTATTACAGGTTGTATGACTGTACTGTACCTTTGAGCATTTCACTCTGTCCACCAAGATGAAAAAGCACAACACAGAAATGCACTTTCATCCAACATTTTCATCCTATCTTTAGACATGTATACACATACAGATTACAAATTGTATACTGATATTTACAATGTAATCTTTATTCTGTCAGTATAACAAACTGTACAATGTTTCCCTTACGTTCATCTGGAAAATTAAACTATCTGTGGAAATATAACAATAGTTCAGCATTACAGAAGTAAAATCATATTTAGATAAATAAAAATATAAAATTTCAGCAAGTATATGTTCTATTATCAATAGTTTAGAAGATGCATACCAATGCACTTGCTGTTCATCTGGGGAAAAAATGAAAATGAAAATGTATAAAAATGCTGACCAGAAAGCAGACTTGAGATTTACTTTTAATTTCAACCAAAGGAAATGTTTAAAAGCACACATGGAAAAATTGTTAAAACGTAGTACAATGTATCTGTAGTGACACCTACTGAGCCTTTGTATGCATTAATTTAATATGGCCAATTATCTTGCAAAATCATGGAATAGTGACTTGCATACATACAGCCTACCTCAAATGAGTGCAAAAAAGTCATGTTTGTATAATTACAACTCTGTTTCACATGAAAATTATATAAAGTGGCTGACAACACATTGGGAAGAAGTACTGTTGTCTATTTGATTCATTCAATTAAAGATAATGGCTTCTGAAAAATATGAATACAGGTAACAACCACTAGAATATGAACTTCATCCAAAGGAAATTATTTTTAATGCTAACAAGCATGCAGGTTACAATGACATTGACGTAACATGCTATGGAATATTGCATTATGAAAGGATAAGAGAAATACTTCTAGAGGCACAAGGAAAAGAAACTGTTATTTCAGCATTACTGACTGTGATTGCCAAAGGACACTGTGATATCTGAGAAATGTTTAAGGAAATAATTATGATTGATATCATCTGATGTGAATTACGTACAGCGGTTGTCTTGAAGGATGATACTGGCTCCACAATAGATCAGATAAAACACAAAGCAACAGAACATATTATTAAGACAGACAAGCATCAGCATGAAATCTTGCGAAGGTTGAGCTTGTACGTCAGTCATGATACAGCATGTTCTGTACCATGGGACAGTCACACACCAAGTCCTTGACGATGAAGTCACTATTTCATTGGAAAGTCCAACACAGGTAAGTCGCTGGTTTATAAACGGTCACCATTTCAGAGAAGAGCTCATTCCAGAACTTTAGCAAAAGTTCAAATTAAATAAAAATAATCGTCAGTTCATGACAGTCTCCAATAATTTCTAAAGATTAAAAAAAAAAAAAAAAAGGGGGGGGGGGGGGGGTTAAAACACAAGGCAAGCCATACCAGATAGCATCTTAATTTGTTTATCCTGGCCTGGGACAACTGGTCTATGAAGTGGATTTCACTGAAGAGCTTGCAGCGGCAAGTCCTCTTCTTCAGTTGAATCACATCCACAAGCGACTCAACATTTTACATCACCTGTTGAATTTTCACCGTGCTGTCATCAATATGTTCACTGAGCGTAACGCTATCCTCATCTTCAGAACGATGCACAGCCTCATCCATGCTCCTGTAGACTGTAAATCCTCACTGCACTTGAGTTCTAATAAATGAGAATTTCAAGATACAATTTTAGCAATGAATACAAATGAACCCCAATTGCATAGAAAATCATGTGCATGCATCTTTATTACGGGTCTGCATTATAAAATACCCTAAGACAAGTTAAGTCGATCACTGTACTGCTGTTTATCTCATCATGCATGCAAGGTTAACATTTCATTTGTTGCAGCCAAACATCATTGGATCTACACGGTAACTTCTACGTGCTACCTTGACATGTATTGCAGTTGTCAAGAAATCACCATTGATTTCGATGGATGGAAATGTAGTAATCTCACCATTTTTTTTTTTTTTGTAAAGAACTAAGCAATTACTTACAATCATGCAGTAATCATGGTGGTGCTATAGCTCGCATACCACGTTTAACTACAAGGCTTATCAATAGAACCGTCAGTGTCTGATCTTGTCATTGGACATTGTATGTTAGTATTATATATTCTTGTTTTGTCAGAGTTTAATACATGCCAACAATAACGCAAGGCTTTGTTTACTTCACTAGCTAAGCGAGATCAGAGTCTGCTGACTATGATGATACTGGAGTGGTCGCATTTGATGAGGGACACTGCCGAATTCAATTCTATTCTGTGATTGTCACTGTAGGCAACATGTCGTGTCAACATGACAATAGAAGAGAATAAAAAATGAGTACATTAAATCAGCGATAATGCGAAAATGACCATCATTCCTTGCTGCATCGTGATGCAGCAATGATTCTTATTTTACTAATAAGAATCACCAAGTCTCGCATGAGCCTCACGATGAAAAAATTACGCCTATCGTTAGATGTACACAAGACTGTGATAAAGTGTGATCGTAAGTGAGTCAGTCAAGCAAGTTGATCAATACATAATGAAACTCACCAGCAGAGTCGTCAGAGTTGTCTTTTGTGGTGGCAAAGTAATCAGAGATGAACTCTTCCGTTTCATCTACGGATATTCTTCAGCAAGTTTCAGCTTTCTTGCATGATTCGGCAACTCTTCAATCAATAGCAAGACGGTCCATTGTTGTACGGTAGTGTTGCGTGCACTCGTGTTCGTGTAATCGGCTTTGCTTCGGTGCCACGCCACGTGGAAAGCTACATGTGGGGCTAACACTGCGATGACCGCACCGCGACGTAAACAGGACCAGCTGTTCAGTGATGTCTTGTTGACCAATGGGCTGGCTTGATTTAGATCACGTGCCTAACGACACGCGTTGTTTACAGTCTTGGCAACAATTTTGCATAAAAGGCGTCTCCTTTAGACAGTCTTTTCATTGGCTGGATTATGGATGACATCACCCTACATTCCATATTTGGAATCTGCAGACCTTGCTCGTTCTAACGATACCTAATGTGTTGGGGTTCGGCTCAACAAAAGACATGAAGGTGTGGATGAAATGATGATAAAATTCGCGTATTTTGCCCAAAATCAGGATGATCAGTGAGATTTTCCGTCAAAATCTGAGTTTGAAAGGCTTCAAAAATCATCTAATTTCTCATATTTTTAATTGTGCTACTGAAATAATTCCAACGGCATATGATTCTTGAGATGTTGCTCAATTCAAACATACCAAAATGTCAATTTGGCCCCTGTGACCCAGATTCACCTTATTTTGCCCGCTGCGCCGTTCGAGCATTGCCGACAAGCGCCTGATTTTGCCAAAGCGGGTCACATATATATATATATGTAATTTCCTTCTTTTATATCTGTGTGTTCTTACATATGAGTCTAACCCCCCAAACCCCAAATTGTCTCAAGGGGGCGACCAATGTTGTACAGAGGCGGATTGTCTGGTCTGTTAGCTTCTCTCTGTACTGGTCGGGGGTTAGGTAATCACATAGACACCAATCATAATAAAATTTACAATACCAAAATTTAAAAGGGACCTAATATTTCTCCACAGGAGTAAGGACAAAATATGAACAGGAGTACAGTTTATATATTTAACTCTAATGCTACTAACAGCATATTTATTCACCGGCCTTCCCGTAGGCCTGAAATAATGAATTGCTCACAAACAATTTCCTTTTTAAAACTCATGACACATTAATAGTTTTTTGCAAATATCTACGGAACGACATTTTGTCACCCTTGCAACACTAATCAATAATACATAATATAACTGAACCTCTCTCTCGCACTCATCTCTTTAATACTCATTAACAGGAGACTCTTTACGACCATTTTACTCTACGGGAGGGGAAGGGGCTTGGTTATTTGGGAAAATGAAATTAGTAGGGGTATGGCCACTTAGCTCGACGTCTTTTTGGTAGACGCATGAAGACCTCCTCCGCATGTCGATGTCGTCATCGCCGATGAGCTGGGGTGTCCAGTCGGAAATCTGCATCTACCACAAACCTGTAAACCGGTTCATCACCAAGGGCGTGGGGAGTCCAGCATCAACACAGTCGCTGTCACTTTACTTTGCCCATGGACCTACAACAATAAGTCCATGCTTTGCCTCAGTCGGACGGAACGCTCCAACCATCATGACCATGACGCCAACCAAACAGTTGTCGCTCGAGTTCATTACACTCTGGCTTTGGGTGAGCCGAATTAAATCATGTGAACAGTCCGATTAACATCATCGGAATGACGCTCACAGTTCTATGTCAGCGAGGTACACAGTGTCAGTGCAGGTTAATAATTAATTTGGAGAGGACATGATGGGCGAAGGAAGGGGGTTTCCAACTCAATTTAGTGGTCTCCAACCAAAAATCTGCTCCTGTCTCCTCAAACAAACAAACAAACAAACAAACAAACAACTCTCAAAGTTCCAAAATACTCTGCAGTTCTTAATTGCTTCTCTACATAATGTGTAGGAGCTCGATCGAATTTTGCTTGCCACTTCTCTCCTCTCATCTCAGTCATTCACCAAGTTTGACACTCACCAACTTTTTTAAACAACTCTCAAACATGCTCTTTTATACCAAATTAACTATTCACATTTTCTTTTCCTACCATTATTTCATTAGTTAAATTTGATCTTTGGGAGTGTCTCCACAAAATAATAAAATCCCATTGGTGAAATGTCCCATTAGCTCCTACCATTATTTCCTATGCAAAATCTGCTGTAGTGTTTCCTGTCAATTTCCTCATAATTATAATTAACGATATCAAACAAGGGGCAGGAGACAAAGAGCCAGTGTCCACATTGCTCACCAATGGTCTCTAATTTGTTTGACTACTTCTTAACACCGGAATCATTGCACATGAAAATTAGGGGGTGAAGCGCCTCCTCACACTAGTTACGTTCAGTTATTTGGGGTGGGGCTCTGGTGCTGAGGATTATGGACCTGTTATGGGGGAGTTAATTGCTAAACTCATAAACTGCCGTCAATCACTCTTCTCTTGGGAAGGGGAATTGACCACGAGAGAACAAAGGAAGTCTGGCAGGAAGCAAAACAAAGGATTTCACCAGGACCTCACTGACTGCATAAACTCAAAGAAGGGGCTGTATAGGGCTGTGTACTTTTGTGTCACCGGGAAATTTTTTGTGCTAGTAGCCACTGGGCTACATGCATAATTTGTCTTTTCTCATTTCTAAAAGACTCAGAGACTTGAATGTAATTTGAGCTCTAGAAAAATGTTTTATAATTATTATTATTTGATGAAATTCATGTCTGCTATAATCGTCACGTGGTGGCTGCCCTCGTCTTAGCCCCCGCTCTGAGGAAAGGGAACAAATTGAACTTGTTGCCGTTTCGAACAAAGTGGGATTCTATTACCCAAGCGATGCTACCACGTTTGGTGAAAATTCGTCAAAGATTTATAAAACAGATGCAGAAAATGTGGAAAATCCCCCTTCTTCCTCTAATTTCCCCCTCCCCCGGATTCACCATAATCAAACGTGACATTTCAGTCACTAACGTCTTCATTAGCACTAACTTTAGCACTAACTTTCTGCCAAGTTTGGTGATAATCTGTAGTGAGATTTATGAAGATGCTGAAAATGTGGACAATGCCTCTCCTCTGCGTCACCCCCCCCCCCCCCCCCCCATTCAGGGCACTCCTCGATCCACTATAATCAAAGATGAAATTTCAGTCATTAATCTCTTCAAAGCACTAACTTTGCTCTATCTTTTTTCGGTTCGGCAGAAGAAGAGGGGAAAAATCCATAGTTCAGGGCCTTTGAGACTTCAACCCATCCTCCTCCTTCGGTGACGGTGTGTGTGAGTGGGGGGGGGGGGGGGGACTCATTTTAAGAAATTACGACCATATCACTGTTAAGATGCTATCTGCCAAATCTGGTGAAAATTCGTTGTGAGGTTTACAAGAAATGTTGAAAATGTTAGGATAAAGGACAAAATGGTCGCTATAGACAGGTGGTGGCTGAGACATGGGATAAAGGTAGTAATGATTCATCCACATGTTTGATTGAGAGTATCTGTCCCATCTGTACTTAATATAGGTGAAATGAACATTTGCACATTGACCGGCGTCACGTTTACACATTTCCCGTTGATGAAATTTAGAGATTTGCACATTTCCCGGCAAGACGTTTGCACATTCCCCGGCGTTTGCGCATTTCCCGGCGTTTGCGCATTTCCCGGTATTTGCACATTTCCCGGCTCCACAAGGGCCTATCAACGCCAATATTGTGCTGTTCATCTATATGAAAAACATAATTGCTCTTTTTTTATCTTTCAATTTTTTTTATTAAAGAACATCAAACAAAATTACAGAGATCAAAAACATGATTATAATTGCTCTTCATGAACGCGGTTATGCATGCTTGCTTAGATTTTATTGCTTTTGTTTTTCCTATAATAAAAACAATGTTTAAGTTACAGAATGATACTCACCCTACTGTGTGGGATCCATTGCTTGGAAAACCAGGTCTGCAACCTTTTGTTATCCATCCATATCTGCGATGTCTTCAGGGATTCCAGGGCCCTTTCATAGTCTGCTGGTGTCACAGCATGCGCACATTTACGCAACATAGAAAGCAAATTCTCTTTGCAGGCTGCTGGAACACAATTACATGACTTCGCCACCCAGCGGACCCAACTCTGTTCTCGGTGGAAATCACACAAAAAGACATGACACCCTGAAGATTGAAACACATAGTAACAATAATATGTTTCACTTATTGACATTAGACCTGCATCTGAAAAATCTTGCTGTTGCTGAATGTAACGATATACGTTAGCACATCGCACATTCACTTGCTGATCGTTTCTTCGTATGTATTTAATTTTCAGGCAGACGGACTTTGCGGTTAGGAGATGACAACGAAAAAACGAGTCGTTACAGTTTGTGCTGTAGGGCCAACAACAATGTCTATTTTTACAACTATTTCAACTAGTCACATTGAATACTGAATCATGTGATATTAAAGGGAGTGCCTAGTAACTGGTCAGTGGGAATCACTGGGAAGGCTGGGGGATGATTGTTCGAATCTTTGTTGGATTCATTTTAGAGTACATTATGTCTATTGTTGTGTGATAATTAATTGCTTCAGAATGGTCTCATATTCTAGTAATGTGCACTTCAGTGGTTCCAGGCTAGCATGCCTGTACACTGACGGGACATTAAACTGCTTATTACAGGAACACGCGACCGTTCTGAAGCAAATTATTTTCACACAACAATACATTATATAATATACTCTTTAACGAATCCTTCAAGAATTCGAACAATCATCCCCCAGCATTCCCACTGATAAATGCTGATCAGTTACTCGCCATCTCCTTTAACAAAGCATGATGTATACGTGGGAAATGCAAATCACACGTTTTTTACAGCATAAGGATAGTATCAAATAACTTCTCTCTTCTCATAGAGTACACTGATATACGAATGATATTTGGAAAACTAAAATATGATAGCACAAACAATAACCATTGTATTATATTATATTTGCATTAAATATTCAAAACGTTTCGCAACGTCGCGTCGGACGTTACGAGGATTTGAAATTTCGCTTTTTTTTTTTTCATGTGAAAACGTTGCATATGTCATATACATCATGCCTGAAGGCAAAACAATGACCCTCATCATTTCACAAAACTATGTATAGACACATTCATTTGATATCGACACCCTGACATACCTCCCAAGAGGCCTTGATCAGGAGGAAATAGATTACATGTACTAAGTCTGGTGAGATGAAATTCCCATATAGGCCTATCACAAAAATATATGCTATAATGTCCTTGATGTGCATTGCTTCAGTTTCTTGATGAGACAGAAAAGGTACGCATGATTTCTTCTTTTTTTTTCTTTTCTCAACTAGACATTATTGCCTATTGTATGCATACCTAAAAAAAAAAAAATGATTACAAAATTATATGCTATATACATGCAATTATCATATAAAAGCGTTTCCTTTTTTTTTGGGGGGGGGGGGAAAGGAGGGTTATGGATCTGTATGGATCATGTAGCTCATGTTTGTAAAATTATTTAACGTAATATTGGCGTCATTGATAGGTTTAAACTGTTTCTTCCCCAACACTCTTTACTTATACTGTTTTCGTCTTTGATATTATACCTTGTTTGAATTACGGAATTTCAGCATGAGGAAACACGCATCAAATATTATTAGATAGGGTTTTATTGTTACAAAAGAAGGCACTTCGAATCATTTGTAATGCCGCTCCTTGCTCTCATACAGCTCTTGTTTTTTGAAAGTAAGATTCTGGAAAATGAAGATTTGTTATTATTTCATTTAAGACAATTTATGTATAATTATAATAGCAATTGTCTTCGCGTTATTTGATGTTATGTTTCCTCGTATCCTGACATACCATAGTTACCCAACAAGACAGTCTAATGAATTTCATTTGACCCTCCTTAGAACTGTGTTACCTCACCAGACATGTATTCATACAGGTGCAAGATTCTGGAACACCCTTTGTCCAGACATAAAAAATGATCCTTCTTTGTATTCGTTTAAAAAAAATATTGAAATCATTCCTCCCTAAGTGTTATGATGTAACAGAAAGAAACTAAGTTTGTTTGTTAATTTTGATAGCATGTAGGTTTTTAAGCACCATGATCCCATTGATTCTTCATAGGTATGTCAGGTCGCGTCTTTTGCGGCATTCCTCATCACATCCCTTGTTTATTTAGGTGCACACTTGTATACTATTACACGTGATCTCACAGAACAGATGATATGTTCTGCTATCAGCAATTCCTTACAATTATATTGTATAATATATCACTTTCTCGTCGCTTTCAGCGCTCTACACTTCATGATAATCTGTATCTATTAAAAAGAATACGATATTTCATTACTCAGAAAACAGCTGCATTATTTTACAAATCTGTTATTCAAGCTCATTTTGATAACTGTTCTGTGGTGCGGGGAAACCCCAACAAAACACATATTAGATAAGTTGCAATCTCTGCAAAACCGATCCTTGAGGGCAGTGTTGAAGGTGAACCAGTTATTCCCAAGTAGATCATTGTATTCCTCATTAAAACTAGATCGATTGCAAATTCGCAGATCAAAGCATTTAGCTCAAGTTATGTATCGATGTGTTCATCATACTGCCCCTCAGTATCTGAATGAACTCTTCACAGTACGTCAATCACATTAAGCCACAAGGTCGGGCGACATGCAATTGAACATTACACGCCCTGAAACAGATTATGGTAAAAGATGTTTTGTATATAAAGGTGCTTCTTTATGGAATGATGTAGTTCGACATATTTCTTCTGATATTTCCCTTGATACATTCAAAAAACAACTACATGAATATATAAAATAATTATGAATATAGGATGCGTAACCGGATGGAGTTTAAACCATTTTTTTTTTCACTCATCAATTCACAGTCAAAATATCTCAGCAATACCGATTCTCTTCTGTATTTGAAATTCAGTGTCACATTCCCTTATTTTTTGTTTTTTTATGTCGTAATCTAAGGCCCTGTAGATTTTTTTTTTCCTTTTTCTTTTTTTGTGTCTGAAACAAGCTATCATGGTGCTTATACCTTGTTTCTTGTTCTTTGCATATTATGTGATGTATATCCTTGTCGTACTGTATGTATAATGTTTGCATTTTTAACCTGTATGTGTGGACCCCTCTGAAAACCAGCCTTTGGCTGACGAGGGTGTTCCACCCCATGAGTGGAAAATAAAAATTGAATTGAATTGATTGAATGATATGGCTAATAGATTCTGTTGATTTGATCTTGAATGTATCGATTGATCTAGGCTTTTTGTTTTTGTCTCTTTAGTCGTCTCTTTACTTCTATTTCTGTTCCCCCCCCCCCCCTTTCCACTTCCATATTTTTTTTTTTTCATCCCGCAAATGTGTAGTTAAGTTTTCACCTAATTTTTTTCTCCTGTGAGGTGCCCAAATTGTACAAGCATAGTCTTTTGAGTGGGTACCTCCACTTTTTGCAGGATGTAAAAATATGTTAGTATGAAAAATGCCTCATTTTGAAATGACATACTGACAAACGTTTCCCTTTGCTGTCTATGTATCATTCGTTCAAACGCATGTCGAATTTATAATTTTGTGCATTCTGTTGAAAGAATTGAAAATAAAACCTTTGAATTGAATCAAATGGATGAGTGAAAATGGTAACTCTGGAGTGCAACTAGTTTCAGGGAGCTTAACAGCAAATGAATGATCCTGTATACCATCATAGTCATTAAAACATATGAAACATACGGTCATGGGCAATGGATGAAAACATGTGTTTATGTAATAGAACATCAGCACCATTGTGCTGATTTGCTTCCTTGAAATTGCTCTAAGATTATAAGTATGATGGTATAGCGACAATGCGCAATCCCCTTCGCGTCTTTCGCGAAATGAATTACCGCTTCATGACGTTGGAACAAACCTCTCTTCGACCAATCTTAGTGACTACTTTTTAGATTTGATTTACATGAACACAAGTTCGACTGACTGAAAATGTATTTGAATGACAAAAGAACCGGTTATGGATAAAACCCTCGAAGTGAATAGACGCAGTATTAATTTTGCATGACGACCTCACGAAAGAGACCGTAATATCCTACATCTTAAATCAGAGTAACTTCTAACATGACTGGAACGTTCCATAACGGATTTATACATTTTCCGCAACGACGTTATCTACATTATCTACTCTACCTGGAAAGGTCTCTTCAATTGCTCGTATCTCCCGTTCCGAGAAATCTGTCATGAAATGTCTCGGAGTCCAAGGCCTTTCGTCTTCCAGCATCCACTGCTGAATAGTTCGGAGTCCCTCCTGAATGGCTGCAACTGTCTCGAACTGGACGACGAATTGTCCTGCGACGCTATATCCAAAGTTTGTTTTCACAGCCAAGAAGAACATGGGAAGCTCGTATCTCGTTGTCTTATATGTGGCATCCAAAAGGCAAAGGGTATTGCCGTATCTAACATTAAGAAAATATAAATTTTGAATTCAAATTGGCTATCATGAAACTCAATATGCATGGTTACTTTGGATTCTATGTATTTTTTATTTTGTTCAAAATGAAGTTTCAAAAACAAGATGAAAATACAAATCTGAAGTTGATATACTACTTACGGTAGAAAAAACATGGCTATCATAAATTCAGCATGTGGAATTAACTTTGGCTACATTGACCCAAAAATGATTGACGCTTTCAGTAATGTATTAGGCATTAATGTGTTTTTCCTTCTTTTATGTACTAGGAAATTAAGTGCATTGTACAATTTGAAAGTCCTATGAAATTACTATGATTAAGGAGATGTTAATTACGACAACTTTGCGATGTTTTGTGCTGTTAGGAGTAATGGGATACGGGCATAGGAATAAACACGTTTTCACACTATAGCTTTGTATGAAATTAATAATAAATTTCAAGAAAAAGAAAGCTATATACAAAATCAAGAAGTAACCAAAAAAAAAAAAAAAAAAAACCAATTAGGGTAATTATTAATCATCCCCACCCCCTCCCTTAAGATAGGGGGAAAAATACCCCCGGCTCCAAACTTATAGTTAGTGACAACGTTGTACTAAATTTTAGTGTTATAAGGTTTAGGCTATAAGGGCTTGAGGTTGGGTAAAGTTTAGGATTAGGTTCAGGATTCTAAGACCAGGGTTAGGGTTTTTTGAAGGATCTTGGGTAATTCTCCAAGGTATAATTGACCTAGAAAAAAAAAAGAGATAGAGAGAGAGAGAAGAACAAAACATAGAAATATGTCCTGCATGTGCAGTGATTTAAGTTTTGAATCCCTAAGCATGAAAATCTTCATCAATATTATTGTTCACGACATTATTTATAACAGCATCCATCAAAGGACTGAAGAATATAGTAACGGGTACATGTATGAAGAAACACGTTGTTGCGATAGAGAAGGAACGAAATTTATTGCAGTAGGGACTGTATACATTGGAATAAATATCAACAAGGAAGGACATAGTTGCAGAGTGGTGATTTCCCATCACTCAACAATAGTGTAAGTATCTAAACAGGATCTGTACATGCAGATATTAAATAACCTTTGGAGAAGGTGTCTTTGATACTCGGTTTGATGGCAGAAGAAGAATGTTGCTTTCTCTTCTTTCTTTGGTATTGGAAGGACTTCATCTTCGTCATTCATGTCGTCAGCATTCAATGACTGCTCAACATCTGTAATGCAGAATATAGATATTACAAAATGAGAAGATAGGTGTACTTTAAATGCAAATCAAATTACAGACAATGACTAAATGGAAACTACAAATTTATGCAATGCAGAAGTACTTCCTTTGCAAGCCCACCAAACACCAATATCATATTTAAGTCCTCCCATTACATTGAATATGAATAATACATGTACCAGAAACGTTAAACATAAGGTCTGTATTTAAAAATGGCGTGCTGCAGGAATTGAGTCATCTTGAAACTTGCACTGTGGTTGAAAAGTTATAAATAAGTAATTACTTGTTGACGGTCAATAACACTCTCGTTCAAAGGGCATCCCTCACATCTTTTTTTATACCAATGTAAACATTTTGGAATTTACCACAATTTGTTTTGTTTTTGTTTTTGTTCGTGATTGCTAGTTTGTTTACTTGTTTGTTTGTTTGTTTGTTTGTTTGTTTGTTTGGTTTGTTTGGTTGGTTGGTTGGTTTGTTCTTTCTTCTTCTTTTTTTTTGGAGGGGGGGGGGGTGTAAATTAGGCACCTTGTGCAGTTGTTTCCGCTGTCGGTTCAGATGTTTCAAGCACAAGCTTGTACTTATCCCTTGGATTCTGTGTCCTCCACTCCTCGACTTGTTTTTGTAGGTTTTCTTGATCCAGTTTGGCATATCTAGTCAATTGAATGAATGAATGAATGAATGAATGAGTGAATGAATGCACGCATGCATGCATGCATATACGGATCAATCAAATAATCAACCAATCAATCAATCCATACGTAAGTACATACATTGTATACATTCATACCTACTTACATACATACATACATAACTGATTTACCCAAAATCTTAATAAAATTGTTTTTTACACTCAGGTCAGTTTTCTCCTTAGCCCAGGACAAGAGCTTAGAACGGGATTTATTGGCGAGTGTAAAAAGCTGAAAAAATTGATACGGACTAACGATAGTCCTGGGTCAGAGAAAGTAAGGGGTTAAGAAACAAAAGTGTAAAAAGGGCTTTGGAGTGTGTTTTGACCATAGAGCTGTATTGAACATGGAAGCGCACATCACAAGTGTGTGTAAATCATCATACCATATGATATATAATCGTAGACGTATTACGACATATTTTGATGAGAACAGTATGAAAATGATCGTACAAGCATGCATTGTCAGTAAATTGGATTATTGTAACGTGTTATTATATGGACTCCCTGATTCTCAAGTTGGGCGCCCGCAGCGATTCCAAAACTCCTGCGCAATGCTTATCTGTAACAAACCCAGGTTTTCAAGGATTACTTCTCTTCTGAAAGACTTACACTGGCTTCCGATTCGTTAACGAGTATTGTTTAAGATTTTATTGATTGTATATAGATCACTCATCGGTCAAGCCCCCAGGTACATATCCGAATCATTAGTATTCAAATCTTATAGACACACTCACAATTTGCGCAGTTCTAAGGACACTCTACTTTTACAAATTCCAACATGTAAAACAAAAGTAACTACTGGGAGACAGAGCATTTGCCTGTGCAGCTCCCAAACTCTGGAATGATCTTCCATTAGAAGTCCGGAAATGCCCAACCGTAGCTGTCTTTAAATCACGGCTCCAAACACATCTTTTCATTTAATTGTTCATTATTATCAAGCACATCAGAAGCTTTTGCAGCGCAGAAGAATATATGTTTATAGGTTTTGCGCTTTATAAATTGATATATTATATATAAAAAAAAAAGGAGTAATGTCTGACTTTATAGGTGGAGAGCAAGGAACCTCTCTCCACGTTCCTACCATCAGGCAGATCCGGGTCACTACGATAAAATCAGCAGAGAAGGGAATCAACCAGTTAGTGTGTGTGTATAGATGTATGTTTACGTTTGTGTGTGCATTTATGAGTGCCATTTCATATCTCCTTTGCTATGTCAGGAAATATTTCCGCGCACACACGCCCTTTGAAATATATGCTGTCACATCCGCCTTTGTTCTTGTGTTCGCACAGGCGTGACGTCCCTTTTGTTAAAACGCAAGCAATTGCTTGTGGAGGGCAAGCAGAAGGTACAAGCAAAAGGTTTATAGATTTAAGCAATTGCTTGAGTTAGACCTTCTGCTTGACGAACTTGTGCTTTTGCTTAAAGCAATTGCTTGTTTCATGCATTGTGCCCATACACGTGGCTTGTTTACTTCTACTTATAGGAGTGCTTGCTCACGACTTCGGTGGTCATGTGTCTCTTGGACAAAATTCTGGAAAGTAACATTCCACCTGTACACTAGTTTCAAGCTACTAACATTCACATTGGATAATGCTCGAAGAAGCGATAATGATTAGAATGCGAGTGTGCACCAGTTTCGTCACTCTTTAAAATCGTGAAAATGGATGGAATTCCATCATCAAAAAAAAAAAAAAAAAAAAAAAAAAAATCACGCCTCCGGAGACACCTGAAGGTGGAGGCTAAGATGTAATTATTCAATCAATACGTTATTATTATCAGTCTTATTTATTATATATCATTATTCCGCGTAAACATTCACACTGAATACGACAATCGCCTCATTCCTTATCATGTATTATAATGTTGAAGAACTTCGAAAGAAACATGTATTTTCATGTGCTGGAACCACATAAGACGAGTATAGAAAAAAATGTAATAATCACTGGAAACATGTGTAGACAATAAAAACAATAATGAAAGTTTCTGCAAAGCAATGAACATGACCATTACAACATTAAATGTTCTTGACATGAAATATTAAAATTTGACAAATCTGTTACTCAATAAGCTGAAAATTATAAACTTACCTGATAATTCCAAGTGAATATCATGTAAGCTGCCCAAGTTATTATAAGGCTGATAGTGTCAGATACACCATAACATTATTATGTATCTTTCAAAGTATTGAACTTATCAAGTACATGTCATGAAGAATGCATATTTTTTCAAAACATCAGCAGTTGTTGCTTTGCTGGGTGCAGTTTATGTGCTGTAAGAAAATTCTAGCTTATTCCTGCGAAACCTATAACAAAAAGTCCCCATGTTTGCGATAAGCTAATCAAAAATCTTATTTCGGGTATAAAAAAAAATGATATAGCTCTGATTTATTACACCTGCCCTTTGCGAACTACGTAATAATGATGGCATACTGGTAAGCACAGATGAAGAGCTGATAAATCAGTCTGCATCATAAGTTATGACAGCATACCTCAACTTCATACGGGCCGCGTATAGGTTTCTAATAACCCGGTCAGTTGGATAGTATGCTGTGTCTGAAGAAACTGGACGTGACTTTGGGTTTGGGAAAAGCACCGTTTCCATATACACCTTTAGGTGCCGCCTGGCCTCACTAACAGTGGTCACACCATGGCCAACTAGTTCCTCTAGTTTGTTCTTGACGCTCACATTAATAGTGTTGAAAAATCCAGTTAGCTATATAAACGGGAGAGCATAAGAATAATTAGGTGAATGGTACTAAAGAGAATGTGCCAGCAATGTTAATTTTCAGAGAAAATAACACTGCAATAATAGCAATTCTGCGTTATATGCATTACAATACGTCACTAGTGTTCAGTTTTAAATATATAAAAATTTCCTTTTTTTTAAGCTGCATACACCTGCTTTACACTTTCTCTGTATAATTGGTGTTCTGTAGACACTTTTTCCACATTTATAATTTTTGGGAATTACCTTGATGATCATTTACAAGCTATTTAAGTATTTCAAGTAAAATTGTTTCCACATGATGTTACCATGGAAACGCGTAATCGGTTACTAAAGTGTGCATTATTTAACCTGCTCAAAATGACATAGAGATGAGAACTTACCAATTTCCTTCTGAACCATTAGCAACAAATAGAATTAGCCAACGCACTCATTTTACCTTTGCCCGTCAATTTTACAATGGAAGTCAGTGATCATTAATTGCTTCATAAGATTTTTTTTTTTTTTTTTTGTACAAAAAGATGTGATTATAGCGTTTACACAGGTCTAATTCAAGAGAAAGTGTCTTGAAAAGAAAAACACAATTATCTTATTTGTCAAGTTTGGAAGAACATTGCTCTAAAAGTCAGAGATAAGTTGCAACGCAATATTTCTCATTATTTCCATGATTTTTGTTTCCTTTACAACGACAACAAAATGCTAACAATCCCCAAAAGGTCTCTTCTACCTTTTCTATGATTGCGTTTGCATTTGCAAAACTTAATCGCCTTTGAGTGAGTAGTTGCATCAAAACAATTTGTCACTTTTCCAAGACAGACCGATTAATCGATGATCGTTATTATCATGGTATTCACACGCTGTATGGGCCGGGGTATAATGAAAAGTATGGTTACCGTCCCCGTTGGATGCGTGCCCGCGTGTTTTTCATCAGACGGCAGTCATGTAGATCCTGCTCTCTGTCATCACCGCCGTGCCAGTTGCAACGGCATGGCGCAGGGCCCAGCTTGCATCATCTTTCGCTCTTTTGCTGGCTGATGTAGCCTGAGATGGGGTAGTATAGATAAAATCTACAGCTCCACGTAGACCTAAAGATCTTTGGAATTTATTGCTCTTCTTGAGCAGGTAAACCAATACTCTCCCAAACAGAAAACTACAGTATAATAAGATCATCGATTGAATGCACACATTAATGTAACTTATTATTTCCGATATGCATCTGCAATTCCATTACAACAACGCTTGCTTAAAAGGGTTAGTGTATCTCATGTGTAGAGTCTACACATATATATTGTTGTTAATTATAAGCCTTTTCGAACAGTTGCTAATTTACACTTTCTGTTGTATGGTCAATTCCAAAGGCATCCATTGTATTCATTGACCTTAAAAATAAAATTTTATACATTTACATCTGCCACATTGGCTAATGGGAAGCCGAGATTCATAATGTTATCTTTCTATAATAATGTATGTTCTAATTTGCATATTATCATAACTATGGAATGAAAGCTGCATTCTGTGTGTATATTATGTAGTATATATATATATATATATATATATATATATATATATAATACATGTGATGTATTTATGAATATGTGATTATTGCACACGTCTGATTTTTCCGTTAGTAAATATGACTCATTTTTGGCTTTTGATAAACCCATCCCTGCCCGATTTCCTCATCACCCCCCCCCCCCCTCCCTGGACTTGTTGCCCCTAGGAATAAAGAGGGATTTTATTATCGTTCGGATGCAAATTTCCCCGTTTGGCCAGAAAATTTGTTATTGCTTTTTTTTTTTAAGTCATGCTGATAATGTGACGTTTCAACCTCATTCTTATTCTCCTCATCCCCTTACATAATCTTCAGTCATAAATGATTTCTTGTCACTGTATAGCTGTATCTTTTTCCATTACACATGAGGAGATAAAAAATATCAAGTGTTGGGTCTTTCAGGAGTTCTGACTTACTATCACAACTAGTTCCCTTAGGCGGCAGGTGGGAGGGCTCAAGTAAACAAAAGGAGAAGTCACCATACAGTGTACATGTTCTCTTCAAAGTTTAGTGAAAATCATTCTTGGGGTTAACAAAAACAAAAAGAACAAATTACAATGGTAAAAATTCATGATAATTTTTTATACAACTGTTTTATCCATCGCCAACGTAATACTGTTGAAGTATGTGTTTCGTACTTTTCTCGTCAGTGTTTGTACATTTCCAGTTGAAATTTAAAGTTATTAAATCTTCAGGCGAAACGTTTTCACATTTCTTGTTGAAACAACTTTCAAGATTGTACATTTTCCCAGCGAGACATTGGTACATTTCCTGAAGTTTGTACAAATCCCGGCTCCACATAGACCCGTGAATGAATTGCCCACGACACGTGGAGGGTCCGTCTGTATTCATTCATCGAAAAAAAAAATACCAAGGGTGCTAACTGGGTGTAGTGGTCTCTCTATCCACCAACTTAAATTAAAAAAAAAAAAGAAGAAAGGAATACCAAAAACTGGCGAATGAAACCCACCCATTGTGCTTCGCCCCCGATACCAGGAAAAGGAGTCAACCAGGCACATTGTGTCATATATCTGTGTTTTAAAAACGAAACAAAATAAATCAAATCATATATAATAGCTTCCATTTTTTGTGATACTGAAATGACCCTACTATCAAACAAACAAGTAACATTGCACATTGCGTACCTGAAAATGGGGGAATCTGATGACTTCCTTCATGAAAACACGGGCTGGGCACCCTTTTTTCTTTGATCCTTGGATTACTCGCCGTCTCTTCCGCGGTATGGGATGATCAGTCTGTATATATATATATTTTTTTTGATGTAAATGAAAAAAAAAATGTATTAAGTAACTGTACTATCACATGGCAAACAGCTTGCAGAGGGACGTGTATGAAAAAGGGGAAAGATATGACTACTCCGTTAGTGTTATATCATTTTTTTTTTATTTGAGTAAAACGTGACGAATGATTCGAAAGAGGTTAAAAGAACAAGACCGAAATTGATTAACTGAAATAAACTTCACTGAGAACAAAAAGTGTCATCAATAGATTCTGTGACTGACATCATACCTACAGTCTAAAAAAAAAAAAATCTTAATTGGTGTACTAGTCTAGCCTTACTCTTCACGAGGCGTGCAAGAGGAACATCACTGTCTGAATCAGAGGACACATCGTTGTCTGGGCAGGATTGGACATCCTTTTATGTCATTGTGACGGTACCCTCCCAGGGCACCCCGAACCAATCCATGGTTACCCGCGTACCCATCGTTAGCTTCCCGTTGAACTGTAGCTGATGAGCCTCCACAGTATTCTGGTCTTGGGTCAGGTCCCACTTGACAATCAATCACGAGCTCAGACCTAAGTGAATGTAAAAATTTTGAAAGGATTCCAGTCCAGTAAGTATCGTGTTGCCAGGTCGGTGTAATAATACGAGTACTTTTAAAGTCTGTTCGTGCGCGTTCGCATAACTGTGTGTGTTTTCTAGCAATCATTCCACTCACAGTTACGACAATGACTGGACTCACGAAAAACTCGTCATGCTGTTTGAATATGCGGATGGTCCATGTATGTGGATGTCTCTGTGGTTTATTTTGTAGCTTAGTATTAATTCCCTTGTATATTTGTTATGTTTTTAGTCAGCTTCTTGCCATATTGTACATGTTGTTGTTTTATTCTTCACTATAGGGCACTACTCACAAGCCTATCTTCTCGAGGGGTCCTAACACCATCCAATGATCCATTTCATGATGTGATCAAATTGATACATATTCTTTTTTATGTCAAATTATGTGTCATCACCAGTTATTTTTTCTGTAAGCCTTGGTGTTTTCCTAGCCTCAAATATGACAATGTCTGCACAAATTCAATACAGCAATATGTCTCAAAATCAGCTCGTTATCAGCTACGCAACCTAGGATTCATTAGTAAATATCAAATGCTTTAATTACACATGCTTAAATCTCATCCAGTTTGCATTTCCGTAATGGCCTTATGTTTGGCTTGCCTCAAACCTTGCAAAATTAGCAAGATTACAGAATGCCACTGCCCGTGTAGTGACCCTTTCTAACAAGCACACTCACACCACACAAGTTCTCAAATCAGTTCATTGGTTGCCTGTAAAAGAACGCATTGTTGTAAGATTCTCAAGTATGTCAAGGTCATAAAGTTTTATGATAATCAACCTACGCGTTTCAAGGAATTGGGGGTGATCAACAAAATCTCTGAGATCAATAAACAATATTTGTCAGCTCTAAGAATACTTTGATACAAGGCATGAAGCAAAGTAAATCAAGTATTTTTGAAAGGTAGAGAACAATATACCGGTACCTTGCTTTCGAGGCATCTCTTGATGTGTTTTTGCGTTTCCCCATGTTGGGAACCAAAGCGTGATCCCACTATGCACTGTAAGGAAAGGGAAGAAACCATGATTGCGCATGATCATTATGACATTGGAAATACTGTACTAGTATTTTTTTTTTTTTTTACTTAACATGTTCCTAAAGACACGATGAGAATTCACAAACATGTACCAAGTGTGCGGCATACATCATGCATTTTAAATGCATAAGTTGCGGTTATTTTACAAAATTATATTAAATACACACATAGTACCTACACACGTCACTCCCTCACACACACACACACACACACACACACACAAGCACACACTCAAACACACATGATACATGCTAATTATGCATTACTTGAACACCAGGTGCGAACATACAGATTCAAACTACACATAAGTTTTTCAGTGATACTGAGTGAAAGTTATACAAAAATCAAATCCAAGTAGACCAAGACCTCTGCATAGGCCAATAGTCAAACGTTACTGCTGGACCAACTTTCTGAACTAACCAAATCTTTGTCAGAATTGTAGACTTGTGAGTTAGGCGAAGTCTAGGTCGTCGACTTCCATTCAGTAACCCCTTCAATCAAGGCTTATTCATGCCGGGTATAACAATAAAGATCCAACAACACTAGGACCTAGTCCATCTTAGTCTCGTCTAGGTCTTGATAATGACATTAAATGTAATCGTTAGGCCTAACAGTTTCAGTGCTTATTAAATAAGAGTCTAACTCGATCTAAATTATAACACTGGCAACATCAGGCCTCTACTTTTTTCCTAGCAGTTTTTCTTCTTCTTCTTCTTCTTCTTCTTCTTCTTCTTCTTCTTCTTCCACAGTCCGCCTCTGGCGTATTACTATTATCGTACCTTGTGCTTGTCAAGTGCTGGGTGTACAGTGTGCAATAATTATGTTTGAAATAGTTTCCAATACTAGTAACGGGAACACTGTACTTCTATACAAACCTAGTCGGTCCGAATAAAAAAAGGATCTTTTAAAAAATGCTAGATTTGGCTATTTAGTATTTCCCTATAAATGACGATTGATGAAGACGTTGGTTAGGCTGCATAATGTTAAGCGTCGCTACATGCCCGTAGAGTTAAAATGTCTCAATGTTGCAACTTTCGGCCAATGAAAAAGTGACGCGTCGGCTCTGACAAAGAGACATTCGCACACATTGAAGCAACGTGTCACTTCGTGGAGTACCGCGACCTACAAACTTTGTTTTCACAAAGAGGCGTTTTAGTGCACGTTGGAAAGTGTCTCTTTTGTGATATCTGAATCCGCTGATTTAGGTAAATGTCGTTTGATGTGTACGTCATAATTACGTAACCATTGAAATATGGGCCTCCAAATTTAGCAGGAATGTAAAGGGTCTAGAGTACTATCAAAAAACGTGAAAATCTCGAAAACGTGAAATCCAACCATTTTTCACTAAAATGCCAGTTCGTGGTGACAGCGACGAGTTGTTGAAGCCAAATAAACTTACATCAATTACAATGACTATCAGTAGTTATGACTGAGAAGAAAAATTATATCTTTCGTAGACCGCATTTCTCACTAAAATGACCCATATTCTTTAATAGCTCCTGTAAAAGTGGATTTTTTTTTTTTTTTGCATTTTGCGCAACCAGGAACTAGTGCAAAAATAAAAGCGCGCAAATATTTTTGTTTTATAAATGTTCCAGTAGTTGATGTCTTGATTCGATTCCGCAGAATTAAAAACACGCAAAACTCATCTTACCCGGCTGAGCGTGAAAAATTAGTACCATGAAAATATCCACTTTTGCAGTATTATAATGTACAGTGTATGTACCTATTATATTAAAGCTGGAAGGGGGAAAAGAATGATATGATAATGTTATCAAGTCATAGGGAGCTTTGGAAAGAGACTTACAACTTACAAGTGTACAGTAGGTTTTAATAGGTTTGAAGATGAGTACATTTCATTTATTAAATGCTGGTGATGTGACCACCATGTTTTGTGTGTGAAATGAATAGCAGCAGAGTTACAACAAAGTATGCTCAGATACTTGCCTTAGTTTAAGTGCTTGTTAGCATTGCAAAGTGCATTTTCTACTTTAAACACTACCCCAGTGTGTCATATACTAAGTATACTGTATCAGAGAGCAAAATAATACTTCATGAGTCTTTATCGATGTTACATTACATGGCATGCAGTAAAATTGTGCAATTTCAAGTGCCAGTCCTCTGATCTACATAATTGTAAAAACCTTTCATTTTCAGCAGGTGTGATATCTGAATAGTGTGGTCCAGTACTATGAGTGGGTACAGTTACGTACTGAAATATTATTCAGATTAGTCATGATGATGGAGGGAAGTGTTAAAGAATTAAGCCTATCTTTTTCATTTGTGTTTCATTATGAATACTGTCAATTTATGGAAGGTATGTAGCAGCAGTGTTTGAATCATTACAAAAAGTCTACACGCGAACGATGACAAACAGATAATGAGCTATGACGTAGATCCGTCATTTGCATACCACCCATCACAGTGCGTTGAGCGCTAAAGAATAATACATATTCATGATGCAATCACGCGCTGCAAATGCTATACGTTGAGCTAATGTATTAATGAAATCTAAATAGTAATAAAGACGCGCGCACCTTTTGTCACGTCACGAATTTGCATACGCGCTACGTCACGATCACGCGTTGACCCGATGCGACCTCGTAAGGCCAATGACATTTAGCCAATCAGCGTAGCGTATTCAAGTGAGAAGCACGCAGGGACGCGCAATTCCTTTAGTGTATGAACATAATAATTGGTGGGTTATTCACTCGGGGCTAAACTGACATGGTTTATGAATATTGAAAAGGTACCGATGGCGAAGTTTCACGAAATTCCTCCAAACTCAGTATGAATACACGTGAGTATTTGCTGCAACTTACTAGGCAGGTGCATTGTGCAAATACAACAGGTATGGCAGTAAAATAACCCTCTCAAAATGGCCTTCAGGCTCACAGTTGGCACAGCGTGCTGTCAATGTAAAATTGCATGTTGTCGTAGAGCTGATTGCGTTTGAGTGAGAATTGACAACTAATTTTCAACTCGAAAGGTACCGATGTAAAATTTTCACAAAACTCTTCAAATGAGGTATGTAGAGCAAGCTTGAAATCTAGATTTTCATAAAAACCAGGTGCATTTAAGCAAAAAGACATATTCTGGGAGGTATGAGTTCGTTAAGTCGAGAGTCCGTGTAAATGTCCTATACCTGATTGTGCGCTCTGCGCGGTGCATTTAAAAACGCTCCTTTCCTATGGAGGATGTCACCGCGCTTTTTGTAATGTTGTAGTATTTTCTTAAATTTCGTTTAAAAGTTGTTTTGTTCTACCTTTTATGAATGTTTGTCCACGTATGATCTAGTTCTGATGAAGATGAGACAATGTACTGTGTAACAAAATCTTAACAGTTGACAGAGAGGGAGCACCTGTTACATGTGACAGCATGCTGTGCATGTTTCTGTTTCAACCAGAGTTTCGATAGAGGTACCACACAGGTTGATGACAGCCCAACATGTGTACATGTACATGTATGTCTGTACCAGGTAGTTTTAGTTTGCATACTATGATACGTATTAGATAGATACAAGTGGTGATTTGTGACGTGATCGAATTACAAGATTAAGCACCCCATGTTGTTGCAAGAACAGGAGAGATGCTAGTTCATTGATAAAAGTGCATGGCTCTGATCATGGGTAGGACCTACCCTTCATCCTGCAATATTTTTAACATCCATAGAATTTTGCTGACCGCACCAAGGTGCTATTTTCTGATTAAGATTTAACAAAATAAAGCCAAGGAAGCTTTAAGACTAGTTTCGTGTTACTTAGAATAATATTTTTGTGTTTACAGCCATTTTTAGATTAAAATATGCAGTTTTTTGGCTTTTTAAACGTAACATTAAAAACAGCACAATTTCATGCCCATCATTAAAAGGAAGGATTGTGCTTTTGTTGAACATTTGATGAATGAAATGTATGAAAGTAGTATAGTACAAAATTTTTTTTATATTGAGAGCATGCCATGTGCTCTTCAAATAAAAATATATGGATGTATTAATATTTAGGGTTTTGTTCATAACTTTTGGTGTCCACCAAACATAAATAAATCACACAATTGCAGTTGATATTGCAATAGCTGTTTTGTAATATAGCATTCAAAAGAGATCAGAGGAACAGTCCAACAATTAAAAAGGTTTTTATTCCCCATTACTCTGATATTAAAAATATACTATCACTTGCAACATCACTTGAAATTTTAGTGTCCACAGTTATGAACATAATACAGCCCTATTCTGAAGTAATGGAAAATAATTTTCTAAACTTTTGTATCACCAGGGATTGTTTTCATAAAAATATAAGAAAATATTACTTCACATAAGCATTTTACTTTTTTCTTTTAAATTTTCATCAATTACGAAGGTGGACATGGTTATGAACAAAAGAGTTATGAACGTAAGATTCGGTTTTTATTTAATATCAATGTCAAAGTTATGTAGCTGTTTCTTAACAATTCTGAACTATTCTGTCTTTTTCAGTATAAAAACACAAACTACTAATGATTTTATGTGTTGTATACTACATATTGTTGTACTTCCTTTCATCTCTTCCTTATGTTCATAACCTGGACACCACGTCCAACAGTTATGAACATAACGACAACTTCATAAAATTAAACATTTATCTTCAAATTAATCTTGTAAAATGAATTTGATTTTAATTCATTATTTCTTTAGTCTTAACTAGTTTCTTGTAAGTTTTGATGCATATCAAAGAGTAATCTGTTTCTTTAAAATAACCGTCAGTAGTGTCCTGCAGTTATGAACATAACCTTTTTTTGACAACAGCAAATTCTTACAGTGAAAAAGAATAAGAATGAATACAACTTTAGTTATGGTATATGTTGGTCCACTCCATTACCTTTGTTTATTGAAATGTTGTTAATGGGGATATGATATCAATTCAGGGATGTTTGCTAAATTTCTTCAGCACAGGTCACAAATCTGATGTTCATAACTATTGTCTACAATGGATTCAATCACTATGCTATGTGAAGATGCAAATCCCTGAATTTCTCGTATATGATGATAGTCGTAGCAATTATCAACTAATATATCACTGAAGTTTTTCTGAAACTGCTTCCATAAATGAATCAAATAAAAAAAAAAAGGAAATGGACATGGAGTTATGAACAAAGACACTTGATGTTTCGATGTTTGATTACATGTGCACTGCCCATGGAACAGCTCTTAAAATTGGTGTGTGAGTAATACAGGGTGTAAGGAAGATTGTAAGGAGAGAATCAGTTTCATTCCAAGAACTTCATTTTTTGACCCCATATGTTACACTTTGGGTACCCATGATTGGAGCCATGCACAAAATCATTACTGTCTCTTTGGCATGCTTTGGTGTGAAGGTAACAGGAAATGGAAAGATTAGATTATAATTTTGGTGCATGTTTGCTATTAAAAGGCGAGTACACATTGGGTGTTCAAAAATCAGTGCTACAGCAGTCAACAAACTATTTTGATAGTGTGTAGTTAAATGCATTTTGTTAAGAAGTGTGTGTGAATGTCCAATGTATGTTTTTAATTGTTGTCTTTAGCAGAGATACAACACTAATTCTCTTGTACAGAAATTATATTGTGTGGAACTTTAAAGCCACAAGGTTACAACTGAAATGTTTTGTTAAAGAAAGAATAAAAGCCTATTGTGTTTGAAGTCCAGACCTGTTTGTCAATATTATTTCTGACTGTGCAGTACCAGAGTGTATGACATTGTGTGCTTGTGTGTGTGTTTATGTGTGTGTGTGTGTGTGTGTGTGCATAGGAATTATATATACAATAAAGAATTATATAGAGAGAGGTGTCATCATTATCAATAAGGAAGTTTACATAATTGGTATTTGTACAGAATTATCCTTTAATCTTTTTTGATACCAGACTGTTGTAAATGTATGGATATTGGTAATGTATTGATATTAAACTCAACAATGTTCACAAATATTACCAATGTCCATATACATAACATTCATGGTGTCTAATATAGTATGAGAGAGGGGATTTAATTCTCGCTTCTTCTTCAATCCATAATTCATTGCTTATAAATATGCAATATAATTTTCCTCTGAATGGTCCACTCAATTTTAAATGTTAAACTTTTTATACATATGGCACACATCAAAGAAATGGTTCTTCTTGCAACAATGCACTGAAATAAAGCTGGAGCTCTTTAGGTTATCGACATGTACAATGTACTTCTGCCACACATTAACATATATTTTGTACTATGTATTCAAATCGCATCTCCCTCTGTGTTAACTTACAAGAAGAGGAAGAAGAAGAAGAAGATGAAAGAAGAAAATAAGATAGACAGTCAGTCCATCAAATGTCTTGGGTCTGTACAGCAGTCTCATTCATTAATTGTTCTCTGCAAAGGTATGGTAGTTTATGAAGACCTGTGCGAAAAGTTCCAGGGTAAAAGACACACGAGAGGAGGAGAAAGCATCACATATAACCTGCCTGGTTCTTGTAAGCTTTTGACCGCATGATTTGTTTGTTTGTTTGTCTTTGTTTGTTTGTTTGTTTTTTTTTTTTTTTAAATCTTACAGGGCTTTCCCTAGCTCAGTGGGTAAGAGCACTGGTTTAGTAACCTAAAGGTTTCGGGTTCGAATCCTGAAGGAATTCCCTTTTCTTTGCTCATCTTTCACTTACATTATCATGATTATAATCTGCCTGTAAAAGATTTAAAGAAATTTATTAAAGGTAAGTTTGTATCATTAGTTCTGCGTCCCCTGCCCAATACCCTGCAAATTTAAAAAGCACTCCAACAACCTCGTCAGGCTCAAAAGGGCCATCACACTAAAGTGGCAACACTGAAGTGGAAATACATTTACAAGAGGGACTATTACCATCATGCAAGCGAAACTTCTCCATCAGTAAATAATGATACCGTCCACCTTTTTATCTCCTTGCAATCAAACTTAACCTTGTTATGATTTATCAGTTCAGCTCACTTGACCACCGTGTCCAGAATGTCGTTATTCTTCTTAATTGTGTCATCGCTCGCTCTGGAAACAAAAGAGAAACATTAGTTATCTTCGATTTAGAGACATGATACATGCACTTATAATACGATTAATCTCGATGAGAAAAATGCATGCCAATGTTAATACACACGATGAAACATGTATATTTTGTGGATATGTATGTGCATGTTTCCGAAGGTGTGTGTTCGTGTGCGTGTGTGCGTGATTTGTCAAGTGTTGAGAGACACGCACACTTCTCAGAACAATTTAAAGCAACCAATAACATACAGGGCAGTAACTAAGCATATACCAGGGTCTTGTTTCATACAGAGTTGTGATTTGTTACGCTCGATTTATCAAGCGTACTGTAACACGGTGAATCGAAGGTAAGATCAGTATTGCAGAATTTACACTGATTGAGGTGTACTGTAACATCACTAATACGTAAATTTCATCCTCTATACGTTTTATTTTCTTTTTTGTTGAAAAATTTCGTTACTATAATGTTTAAAGTGTGTATAGATGCATGATAAAGTGGACTCCCGTTATAACAAAGTTCTCGGGACCAACAGTTTTCTTTCATTATTTCGAAATTTCGTTAACTGAACAAAATAAACAGCAAAAAAAAAAAAGAAGAAAAG
This sequence comes from Diadema setosum, assembly GCF_964275005.1. Classification (NCBI taxonomy): domain Eukaryota; kingdom Metazoa; phylum Echinodermata; class Echinoidea; order Diadematoida; family Diadematidae; genus Diadema; species Diadema setosum. The sequence continues at coordinate 19,347,911 of NC_092692.1, forward strand.
AAAAGAAAGAAAAACGAAAAGAGGGAAAAAAGAAAGAAAAACGAAAAAAAGGGGAAAAATAGAGCTGGTAATAATGCGGCCTGATCGAATGTTTACTTCTTTGTAACCAGAATTTCGTTTATGTGTTCGTTATAACGGGAATGCACTGTATGATTGTAGAAAGCCAAATAAAAGAAATGAAGAGGGTGTGGAGGGCAATTAAACCTTTTGAATACATATACATAAAAATTGCAATATTATAGCTATTGATATCATATATATTTAAAAGCTTCTTAATGAAGAAATAGAGGTGAAGTGTGGACATTAAAAGATACATTGGAAATTATTTGAATAGTTTTTTTTTCTGTAATAAAAACAATTTTAATACAAAAATCATTTCCATTGGACCAGGCCACATAGGGAATAAATAAACTATGGTATAACATAATCAGAATATATCTAGGGAAATGCCTCAGATGATAAAAAATACCAATACCTTTGGCAATACGATTGCACACGACACCAATGTGTTCATGCCATGAAAGCTTGTCATCTATATACACTCCTAAAAACTTTACACAAGACAAACGAGAAATTGTTTGACCATTAAAATACAAAACAGCATTCTCATCAAATTTCCTCTTATTGAATACCATAAACTGAGTTTTACTTACATTTATCACTAATTTACAAGAGCAAGTCACGACCCGAGATTCGTGATACTGGAAATGCCCGCGAAAATTCTCATTTTTTATTCTTTATACACGTCATGTATAACTCCGCCGAACTAAAAACGATACGTACCCACGAACAGTGACGACGCTTCCGATTCCCCGCGCCGATTTGACGATCTTTTGCAGACTGATATATGCGAATTGTTGGATGTTGCCATTTTTTTTTTCAACATTCACATCCTTCGCAAATCGTTCGCCTGGGCTAATTTCACTAAGCACGTGAACGATTTGCAAAGGACGCGAATGTCGGAAAAAGAGGGCAAACTCCAACATTTTCGGAAAAAGTTTATTTTTCCAATTAAGTGTGTTGATTTCGACAGTATAAACCACTCTTGCGTAGTTTGCTTATTGTGTGTAACTACGGCCAGTCATTATACAAGAAAAACAAAAACAAAAACAAAAAACGCAACTTAAATGTGAACGCGAATTTTCCAATAATCATGGGCAAAATGTTTCCAATGAGTTGCTAGCTTTGTTTAGTTGATATCAAATTCATTCTCTTTTCTTTCTCTCCCTTCCTTTTTTTTATCTCTGTTGTTTGTTGGTTTATGCACGCACGCTCGTTGTGCGTGAATGCCGACTTCTTTTCTGAGGACCCACCCCCATATAATTAGCATCTAATCTGATTAATAACTGGTGTCCCTACACATTATCTTAATTTCTAAATATAACAGGCGTACTTTTTGGTCATTTTAAATGTGTTTTGTGACTTTGATCAAAAATTTGTATCAGCTTTACGGGATTTTAGCTCACCTGAGCCGAAGGCTCAAGTGAGCTATTGCGATCGCTCTTCGTCCGGCGTCCGTCGTGCGTCGTGCGTTGTCCGTCGTGACGTGCGTCGTGTGTAAACTTCTTACATCTTCTTCTTGAAAACCCCATGACCGATTTTCACCAAACTTGCAGCAGGTAGCATCACTAGTGGGGTAGGATCTGGCTTGTGCCGAAAGGGTGGGTTGGGTGGTGGCGCGTCGCGTTAATGGGAACACCACCCTTCGTCCAAAGCCCCCCCCCCCCCCCGATTTTGCCGAAAGGGTGCGTTGGTACAAATGGTTGTTTGAAGGTTGAATATAAATTCAAAACTCGTCTTTTAATATTACATGAGAAAAAGCGCACCCTTTCGGCAAAACCGGGGGGCTTTGGACGAAGGGTGGGGTTCCAGTCAACGCGACGCGACCCAACGCTCCCAACGCACCCTTTCGGCAAAACCGGGGGGGGGGGGGGGGGGGGGGGCTTTGGACGAAGGGTGGTGTTCCCATTAACGCGACGCGCCACCACCCAACCCACCCTTTCGGCACAAGCCGTAGGATCTCAATTTGTTCAAATAGGTGCCATGTCTCACCTTGGGGGGCCCCTGAATCTTTTTTTTTTTTTTTTTCAAACTGCATAGTCCAATTTTCTACATACTTGACAGGTATTTTTACCAGTGTGATGGAATATGCAAGTGGCACCCTGTTGAGGACGCCCTCAACACAGGACATAATATTGGATGGAATGATGCAACAATATTAGCGTTTGAAAAGAATTTTTGGCCAAGAAAAATGAAAGAGTCCATCTGGATAAACAGAATCAAACCCACATCCAAATGGGATTCCGGATACAGCTTATGGCCAATCTTCGGTCCAATAATCAAGAAACAAGCAGGCCGTGTCAGACCAGAGAAACGGTACAATCATTTGGCCTGAATAAGTCCATAGGAGTGGACGAAAGCTAGCCAGCAAGTCACTAAAGGTTGGTAGAGGCCTAAATCTCATATTGTTCACTATTTCTGATTACACCCTGTGATGCGCAATCACGTACGTATACTGTACCGGAGAGTGAACTGGGACGCCGTGGCTGTGGGGTTCAGCACCAGGTGGAACTACCACATAATATTATTGCTTGGATGCTGTTGACGGCATGCATGTGGCAGTTAAGAAGCAATCCATTTCAGGATCTTTGTTTCTTAATTACAAAGGCTTTCACAGTGTTGTTCCCCTGGCAGTCGTGGATGCAGGATACAGATTTCTCTGTGTGGATGTTGGAGCAGAAGGAGGCCCCTCAGATGGAGGGACATAGCAGCACTGCAGCCTGCACGAAGCAGTAGATGGGGGCAAAGCAGGACTGCCTCAACCAGAGCCAATCCCGAGCCATGACAGGCCCATTCCTTACCACTTCGTTGCTGACGACGCTTTCGCTCTTAAGCCATGGTTGATGAAGCCGTACTCTCATTGATCACAAGTTCCAAGACATGTTATCTTCAACTACAGGTTGAGCCGTAACGTGCCAGGAGGGTCGTTGAAAATGCCTTTGGCATCATGGCGCACAGGTAATTATCTCAACATCTATATTCTCTGTCTTTCTACCATCTGTTGATTTCTAAGGTTTCTTTCATTGTATACAACCATGTCTAATAGGTTTCTCTCATCTGTTGATTTTTCAGTGTTGTCTCCCGTTGTATGTATACACATGTTTCATAGGAAAACCTATATCTGAAAACTACATTGTGTATTAACATTTTCATTTCAGGTTCAGATGTTTCCTAACTACACTCCAACAGAGGCCAGAGACTGTCAACCTGATCATACTGTGTGCCTGCGTAATGCACAATTAGATCCTGAAGAGGCAGCCAATGATGGCAGCAGCAGATGTTGACCATGAAGATCCTGCTACACACAGGATGATACCCGGGGCATGGAGGGAGGACCCGGCAGTTCAGGGATTGATACTAGCTCTGACAAGCAACACTTCCATCAAGGAGGTAAAGGAGCAACGTGAATACCTATCTCATTACTACGTCTCCCAGCCCGCTGGTGCTGTTCCGTGGCAAGAAAGAATGGTCAACCCGTAATGTCAAAGTTCTGTTGCTGGACTTTTTCGTTCTGTTCTATGTTCCCTTTGGCAGCTGTAGGTGGAGAATCACAAGTGGGCATACTGCAAGCTTTACCAGGATATAGTGTATCAAGTGATGTGGATACGAGGGCATTGTGGTGCAATCGCATGGAGATTTGCGAATGTAAAGCCTTGATTTGGATGACATTTTCTATACCATTCTGTGAAATTTCCATTCTGGTACGTTGAGAACTGAAAGGTGTCCGTTGTCTAGAAATAATAATTGAACGTCTTGTTGTTTCCTAAGCTCTATGACTCACATTACAATAATAATCTCTTTGTAAAGATACGCTAATTCCATCCTCATGAGACAACGTAATGATTGTTGCTCCATGTCATTTTTTTTTTTACTATGCAATGTGATGATATTGATAGCGCGAGTGTAGTAAGTTCAGGGTAAATCTTTTTCACAATTTGACATAATTTATGTATTTCCAATTTGATTTTATATCTGTTATCATCGGGAGGGGATGAAAATAAGTAAACTTCTAACAAGCCACTTGGGAGAAAATGTTTATCTACAAGAAAAGTAAAAACAAACAAACCAAAAACAAACAAACAGCAAAACAATTGAGGGGCAATCTGTTATCCCCAAACCAACGCTCAAAAACAGCGAATCATTTAATTAGGGTATCCTGTTGTACACTGTAAAGTCAGTTAACAATGTTCTTTTAAAAGTACATGCATGCATTTATTGAGGTAAAAGGAGCTGTCAAAGTCAGAAACATATAACACGAGCTGCACACTTTCATGTTTCGTACTTTATAGTATTCTTAACTTGTGTTATCACTTGGTGATATGGAACGATTGTGACAAATCAGTGAAAGTAAATGAATCTTCTTTTCTATTATTCGAAGTGTGTGTGAGAGTGAATTTTCTCATGCATAATTTAAATATTACATGTACGTTCAACACCAGAAACAGTAATGTTTTGTTTTTATTCATATCGAGCAAGAAGAGGTCCCTCGATAGTGTGAATGCATATTCATAATGAGCAATGACAATGAAACCTTATGATTGTGTTATGTCCATACGTGTTACTGAAATTGTGGTATTTCTGTGATGGGCGCATACCATATCGAAGTATTTCCATTATATTTATTGTTGGCTTGATTGCATTTTAAAAATAAATAAAACAGTGTCTCCATAACTTGATTTCTTCTTTCTATGCTGAAAAGCAATGCTAAAAACACAGTTAAAATTAATTACATTTAAAGGTGTAAGAAATACTCCGTTCCCATCACACACACACACACACAAAAATATTTCGATCGTAATCGATCGTAACAGGAGAAAGCATCTTATATCTTCCCTTAGCTATTAAAGTTCTTTCAAGGGAACCCAAAACAAAGACAAATGGAAACGCACTTAGAACACTCTTTCTGTCCTTTTTTTTTTCGGTCATTTCCCCCCCCCCCCCCCAGCCACGCAACTCTTCAGATACTCGAACAACTCGCTCATTTGACTGCCTTGTGTTGGTCAGGGAAGATGCAGTTGTAATATGTAATGTGTAATGTTTAACAAAAACATATTAATTCAGTTAACTGTTATCATCGGGAGAGGTTAAAAATAGATAAATTTTTACGAAGCGACTTGGGAGAAAATGTTAATTTACAAGAAAAAGTAAAAAAAAAAAAAAAAAAAAAAAAAGATTTAGGGGCAATCTCTGTAAATCCCCAAACCAACGCTCCAAAACATCAAATCAATTAACTAAGGTTTCATGTTGTACGCTGTAAAGTCAGTAAACAATGCTCTTTTAAAAGTACATGCATGTATTTAGTGAGACACAAGGAGCCGTCAAAGTCAGAAACATATACCACTAGCTGCACACTTTCATGTTTAATACTTCATAGTATTCTGAACTTGTGTTATCACTTGGTGATATTGAACGATTGTGACAAAATAGTGAAAGTAAATGACTCTTCTTTTCTATTATTCTAAGTGTGTGTAAGAGTATTTTTTTTTCTCATACATACAACGTTTACATTTTACATGCACATACGTTCAACACCAAAAACAGGAAGGTTTTGTTGTTATTCGTATCAAGCAAGAAGAGGTCCCTTGGTAGTATGAAATGCATGTTTATAATGGGCAATGACAATAAAACCTTACGTGTTTCTGAAATTGTGATATTTCTGTGATGGCCGCATACCACACTGAAGTAAAGAATGTATTAACACTGCAGAAAAATGTTGACATCATTGCATGTTCAATTTAAACTAAAACAATGTATCCATATTATAACTTTGCTCCTTTTTTTCTATGCTGAAAAGTAATGCTAAAAAGGTAGTTAAATTTAATTACATTTAAAGTATAGGAAATATTCCGTTCTCACAAAAGGTATTTCGATCGTAATAACGCAATATCATTTCTACTCTTGAAAACAGGAGAAAGCATCTTATATCCTCCCTAAGCTATAAAAGTTCCTTCAAAGGAAACCAGGACAAAGACAATATTAACAGTAACGCACTTAGAACACTCTTTCTGTCCTTTTTTCGTGGTCACCCCCACCACGCAGCTCATCAGATACTGAAGCAACTAGCTCATTTGACAGCCTTGTGGTGATCACAGAAGATGCAGGTGTAATCATGTAATGTGTAATGTTTAACAAAAACATATTAATTCAGTTAACTGTTATCATCGTTATAGGTTGAAAACAAATAGATTTTTAACAAGCGACTTGGGAGGAAAATATTTATTTACAAGAAAAAAAAAAATCCAAACCAACGCCCCAAAACATCGAATCAATTAACTAAGGTATCATGTTGTACGCTGTAAAGTCAGTAAACAATGCTCTTTTAAAAGTACACGCATGTATTTTTGAGGCAAAAGGAGCAGATAAAATATGTAATGTGTAATGTTTGACAAAAAATATAAAAATGCAAGTTAGAAAGTTTATCTGGCCGTTTGCCTACTGTATCACTTGCAACAGTCTCTTCCCGCACTATATGTGTTTCTCAAAATATTCCCACGTGGTTACGATCTTGCCGTCCCTTGTGGTCCTCTTGGACTGCCCTGATCCACTTTTCCTTTTCTTTTTTTTTTTTAATCTTCCCCAGGTGGGTCCGCATGTTCTCATACAATTTCTTGCACTGGTCCCCTGAAAGTAAAATGTTATTGAAGTAAATGCATACATAGCAAATTAACGAGAAAAGTTTTTATTTATCTAGTTTTTTATCACATAAACGTTTGAAATTGTTCCATGAAATATACATTTCAATGTCTTCTGCACAGACGACGGTACATAGTAATTCAGTGGTGAATCTAACTAATAAATGACAGGGAAGCTCAATTAAATGTTTAAAAGAAAATAGAATATGTAATGCATGTTTTCAGACCACGGATCTTCTAAGTACATCATGTAGCTCAATGTTCAGACCATTAGGGTCTTTCAACAGCGATCATGGAGGAAATGTAATGAAACAATACGATATGTAACTTGGACCGGCTTTTCTTAAGAAGAAGAGTACTCACCAGAGGCAGGTGGATCTAGTTGCGCCCCAGCTTGTGTCCACAATCTGGCCTTGGCGGCGATACATTTAATCACTCGTTTCTCTATTGTCGCACAATGTGGTCTCTCTTTGATAAATTCGGCCACGTGTTCTGTGGACTCAATGGTCCACGTGTAATTTAGGATGTCCATTTTGGACCCCCTGATTCTCTTCCCGTTCCCCATTGCCTTCGACCTTGCAAGGGCTCAGCTTCCACTGCTGAAGTTCTGTTTGAACTGTAAAGGTCTGCTCCATTGTAGGTTTGTCGTCAGAAGAGGAGTAGCTGGTAGGTGCCATGATGTACGTATAGTGGTTACACTGTATTATGACCATCATTCTTGACCAGCTGTTGGGTAGGCTTAGACTATGCGCCTGGCATGCGAAAACTGTGCGAGGTTATTGTGCAAAATTAAAAAATCCAGTACATAGTTTGAGCCGAGTATTGGGTATTTCTACCCTCACATTCTTCTTTAGTCCCCTATCATGATAGAAGGAATTACTTACAATAGACTCCACAACCAGTATCTAGATACTTCCTTTTGAGTAGACATACTTTTCATCTCTACATGAACCACAATAGACTTTTACATTTTTTCTTACTTGTAAATTTACATTTACATTTTTTTTTGTCATCAGTTATAATATCATTAGAATAAAATATTGACCCGATCTATTGAGTCATAACGCTTGACCTATGGATAAAAAAGCAACAGCAACAACAACATTTAACAACAACATTTAACAACAACAACAACAACACACACACACACACACACACACATACACACACACACACACACACACACTCACAAATGACCGCTTTTCCAGTATCAGACGATGCCATTTTCACTCCTTATACAAATCGTGATACCCTCGAGTCGTTCCTCGTCGCAACTCCTGGTGTCATGCCCCTTAATAGGTGGCAGTTTAGATAGAAAAACAAATCACCAATAGAAGCAGTGTAAAGTTTAATCGCCAGTGTTTGGATGATGTTGAAGAATCAATGTTTTGATTAAGGAGGTACGATACTGACTACCAGCTCTACCACTTAACATCTTTTGTTTCGATACATATAGCCACTTGTGGCGAGTGTCAGCACTTCTGGTTGGGTATATTCTTGAACCCATTTTATAAGCTCGTATAGAATTGCTTTGCACTCCCGATGCTTATACACCAGGAAAAAGAGGGTGCATGAGTTGCCGTGCACCCGTTAATGTTCCCTCTTTGCACAGTTTGACTTGGCGTCTTTACGATACCTTATCTAGCAAGATGGACATGGAATATATAACTTCGTCCCAGGCGTATCCTGACTCCAACACACAACAAAATTTGTGGCAAAAACTTGCGTTTTATTCTGCAATTCTGATATCCTTTTTCGCGATCATCATCAACATTTTTACGATGTCCGTAATTCTTGCATGTCGCCGCTTACGGAGGAAACATAACATCCTCATATTCCACTTGGCCTCATCTGATTGTGTTGCTGCTCTAAGTGGACTTGGATGGCTTGCTTACCTTTTCAGGGCAGATTTTGAGGTTCGTTTCAATTTTTATTCTAAATTAAGTTATCCTGAAGCATTTCTTTTATCCTAAAGCATCTCATTGATTATTATGAGGATACCAAGATTTGTTTTTTTACATGAAATGTATCTGAATCCGTTTATATCTTCTTTGATATTTGCAATACTATGCTATCCAAAATTTGTCATTTGAAGGAAGACCATGTGTATAGTCAGTTATAATGTAATATTTCTATTTTGAGTTTTCTCGCAATCAAATATCGCTTTTCAATTCATATCTTAATTTTGTGTACTTTGAGTGCCAACTGGCACAACAACAACAGTAACAACAACAGCAACAACAACAACAGCTTAGAATCATTCATGGGCCTACTTACAAAAGGCCTAGGCACAGAACGGCATGAAGTATACATTATGATATCGCTACTCCTACATAATTTCATTTGTATGAGGAATGCCATTACATTAATATGATTACGCCCATGGGTTGTTGGTCTCTCACTTTTTGTCTTCTTCAATCAGATCAGTGACTACCACCACCGGCTGTATTGGCTCAAAATGGTTAGCGCATTTATTCTGTTCTTGCCCAGCACGCTTCTGTCGGTACTGACGACACTAGAACTAGCCATCTATCGGCTGATTGTGGTACGCCTCGACCCACTGGGTCACGACAGTTGGGTCACTCCAAAAAGACTGATCCTAGCAGTTGTGTTAACTTCGCTCGTTGTCGGACTCACAAGTTTGCTCATAGCATATTTTGGACGTGGCTTACCAATAGTTGTTTTGATGTATGCTGTTTCAATCCTCGCGATCCAAATAGCCATTGTGGTAACATATTACGCAGTTTATAGAGCAATTCAGTCGGCATCTCGAAATGCTGGTCTATCACCTAGAAATAGGACCAATAAGAAAATGTTAATTACGTTTGTTTTAATTTCCATGACGACCATACTATGTGTGTGCCCTCTAAACATCCAGATTATCTTGATGTATCCGTTCGAGGATGGAATCAGGAGCTCAAGCGTTTTAGGAAGTGTTTGCCAGTCTCTCCCGGTACTCAACAGCGTTCTGAATCCCGTGATCTACTGGTGTCGACTCGTGGATTTCCGGGCAGTGTTGCGAGGTTGGTGCCACAGATGCAGGAGAGAAAGACGAGAACAAGAAACACGACCAAACAGGTCATCTGAAAGGGAAACAAACTTAAATTTGATTTCTCAGGCGTAATGGAAAGAAGGCAAGAATCAAGCGAATCCTGAACATGGTACATCGATTGCGCCCCATGCATGTATTTTTCTTTTTCAATTTCATTATGCGAAGGCTTTATTAAAGCTTGAAGACAATTTCACATCGGTCTTTGCCTTCAAGAATATAAAATACTAGTGATTTTCCTTGCATGTTGTCTTCGCAAGTAACCAACCCTGATGGGAAACCAAGTATGAAATCGCTGGTGAAGTGCCTGGAGAATTTGTCTCAAGGACCAATATCATTCACAGTTGTGATCTAGAGCACCGGTGTTGGCGAAAATGGGACTTGCATTACTTGGAGTACAGACTTGTTCAGCATTTCACAGTGGTACATTAAAGTTAAGTCGGGGTGTACCATTTCTTCAGGTCCTCTTGTTATGTTTACAAGCCACAAGAAAGTTTGCTCTCAAGTAAACGTCTGATCGCTTGTTGACCCACGTGGAGCTGGGAAATGTGCAAACGCCGGAAATTATGCAAACGTCTCATTTCCCGGCGATGCGTCGCTGGGAAATGTACAAATCATTTACGTCACGACGTTTGCACATTTTCCCGGCAAAATTGAACATTTGCACATATCCCGGCGTCATTGTTTGCACATTTTCCGGCGAGACGTTTGCACATTTACCGGCTCCACAACCCACCCTAGATCTAACGTATAGTCGACCACAATGGTCAAGACCTAATAAAATTATCCGTTTGTTTCTCACAGTTTTCGGTCACCCGTGCTTTCAGCTCTCTTTCTCGGAGGCTATGGACAAAATATTTAGGACAACTTACATCAATAGAGTGATTTGAGAATAATCGAAGCTTCACTTTCTGACTTGCTGCATAACTGATTTATGAACGATAGTGCAATTTGAAACTTTGTTATAATCAGTGGAAAACCCATACGGAAAAATTATGTTATATTGCATTTATAAGTATAATTTATTATTGTCATTATTTTTGCACCAATAACTTTCTTGTCGTTTACAAGGAAAATGAAATTTAGGCCGGAAAAAAAAAATGCATTCAATTTGCAAAATTTATCAACAAAGAAAAGATTTGTCAAATCAATTCCATGAAATTCATTCGAAAAGATAGCGAATCACCGGGACACAAATTGTATAGGGGCCTACAAAGTTTACATAAATACAAGCTGAAGTGGAGTTGATTTATGACTGTTGGCTTTAAACGTGTCACTTTTCGCTGTTTAAGTTTGTTGTTGGCCTGAAGTACTCCTGCCGGAATGGATAAACAAGCAGATATCCGGGCTATGTTCTGTAAGGTGACGGAGTGGTTTGCAAGCGACCACTAATAAAGTATCAGTGATGGTGATAAGAGAAATTCAGAGGTAACCATTCTATAAGCTAGGAATCTTACTCTTAGCAGAGTGTATGATAATCAGTAAATGTGAAAATTGGGAGTGCCAAAACATTAATGATCATGTGTGACATTGTAGCAAGATTTGAACTTACCAGTTGTGGAGGTAGAGAAAACCAAACATGTAGAGTTTTGATGTTATCAATGCTTTGGAATACTATCAAAGCACGTAAACATTTTTCATGTTTGTTCATGCGACTCATGATTTACTTCGTTATCATATCACAGTTCAGTTCTACCTCTAGTCTTGGTACATTTTAAGAATTGCGATAACTATACAGTTCTGACAGTCTTTTGTTTACAGTTTACCACTTTGAAAACTGTTATTACGCAATCATGATATGAGTAGTTTATAGCAAACGTCATCTTTAAGTGAGGATCATGTTATAGGAGACCCAACACTTCGTTGAAATTCCATTTGTAAAAACCAGGTTTAAAAAAAAAAAAGGTTAAAACAGCGATGACAATTGACGTGCAGAGTAGCAAAATAACTAAACATACTTGGGAGTGGTCACTGTTTAAAGAAGACACTACAAAAACGAAAGTGGTAGAACACAGAATGGATTGGAAGCAGGAATTTCTTTGGACGCTGTCATGAAGGTTGACGCTGAAAGTATATTAAGTGTAATATAAAAGATGGGGGTCTAGAGCTGTCTAGGAACAGTACCCTCTGGAAAACCACCTTCCGGATAACTACTAGGGCAATTCCCCCTTAGGGCAACTACCCACCGGACAACTACCCCTCTAAGGCAATTACCCTCCAGGGCAATTACCCCTTAGGACAACTACCTCCCGGACAACTACCCTCCTAGCGCAATCACCCCCTGGGCGATTCCCCCTTAGGGGGTAATTTACCGGGATGTAGTTACCTGGGCGGTAGTTTTCCGGGTGGTAATTATCCGGGGGGTAGTTACCCGGTGGGTAGTTATCCGGTGGGTAGTTGTCCTAGGGGGAAATTGTCCTGCGGGGTAATTGCCCTAGGAAGGTAATTGTCCGGAGGGGTAGTTCCCCTAGGGGGGAATAGCCCTGGGGGGTAATTATCCTTGTGGTACTTATCCGGAGGGTAGTTGCCCAGGGGGTAAGTGCCCGGATACGTAAAAGATGATATATCAGTGATCAACATTCTAAGACATCATTCTTATGCCAACTCTGGTGCTATTCGTATGATTATTTGTCTATTGTCATTACTAGTGTTGATTCCGTGTGTACTTTTTTTAAACACTTTTCTATCACGCGAGTAATGCATTTTTTTTTTTTCTCCCATTAACCGTTGAGGGATGTAATATGTATAATAATTTATGCGCGTATGCACATTCGCAATGAATTACTATAACCTTGTGGTAGTTATCCGGAGGGTAGCTGCCCAGGGGGTAAGTGCCCGGATACGTAAAAGATGATATATCAGCGATCAACATTCTAAGACATCATTCTTATGCCAACTCTGGCAACTATTCGTATGATTATTTGTCTATTGTCATTACTAGTGTTGATTCCGCGTGTACTTTTTTTTAACACTTTTCTATCACGCGAGTAATGCATTTTTTTCTCCCGTTAACCGTTGAGGGATGTAATATGTATAATATGCGCGTATGCACATTCGCAATGAATTACTATAACCTATATTCTCATGCCAACGGACAATGTTTCCTGTCGAGTAATTGATATTTTGAATTTCGAAAGAATTCATGAAGAGTGTACAATCATTTTTAGTACAGGACTACATGTGCGGTGTGTATATGGTATATACATGGCCGGCGGAGTCGTGGGGGCCGTGGGGGCTCGGGCCCCCAAACTTTTTGTGCACCATACAAAGGAATAAATAAGGTATCATCACTTTGGGCCCCCACACTTTTTTTAACCCGGAAGTACGTAAGTGGCACTAAATAGCGATAGATAGAGATCTTGAAGTGTGAGCGCGGTAAGGTAATGTTTTTCCACTTAAGACCTTTTCAGCTGAAGAAACCCGGAAGTGGCAGGGGAGAGATGAGCCGAGGACCTTTTTTTTTGTTTGTTTTTTGTTAGTTTTTTTGTTAGTTTTGTTTTGTTTTTTTTTTGCTTGTTAGCTCATGAAACTCGGAAGTGGGCCCCCACACTTTTGAAAACGCTCCGCCGGCCCTGTTATACACGTTTAACAAGAAAATAATGATATCAAAGGTGTAGCTTTGCAGAAGTTCGGGTATCACTTTATACATGTGTGATGTATAATTGGATGGTTGAGCAATACTTAGTGTGTGTGTGTATGTAAATTTAATGTATATATATATATATATATATATATATATATATATATATATATATATACATACTCTATAAGTGCCTTCATTTTCAGCAAGAAAGTTGACATATTTAGCATTTGTACAAAATATCCTTGTAGCTTGTTTGATATTACTGTTATAGATGTATTATTATCAGTAAAGATTTCTGGACATTATTTAGTGTGTACACCCACACAGACGATTTATGCTTGTATATTCTGTACGTGGTTGTGTTTTTCTTTTCCCATTCTTGGTGACTGGCCATGCTATTCTTATTGTTTTCACATTGTTTTTAGTGATGTGTGAAATATGTAGTAGTAATAAGATGCACGTATAACAAGAATGGTCAAATTAGATGCAAATCAAATTAAAGTGCTGGTTCGAATACACGGTGGTTAGAAATATTCCTTTCGCACTTACAGTGTATATACCTCAAAGTTCATAATTCTCAATAACTAACATTTGTTGCATCAGTCAAAAGGTTATTTATTTCAAATATTTGTTTTTCCGAACTTGAAACAGCGTTTGTTGTTCTACAGCTTAGTTTGTAAAAACCAGATAAATGAATATATATATATATATATATATATATATATATATACACATGTGTAATAAAAAATAAAAACTAGATAAACGAATATATATATAACGGTGTATATATATATATATATATACATGTGTAATAAAAAAAAAAGAAAAACTAGATAAACGAATATATATATATATATATATATATATATATATATAGATATATGTATATATATACACAATTAAATATGGTTTGCTAATTCGAAATTGAGGCAATGGATGTATAGACAACGAACAGATGCACAGCAATGACACAATAGAATGTGGAATGCCATTAACAAAATTGTGTACATGAGTTTGTACGTGTTTGTATGTGTGTGTGTGTGTGCTTTGTAGGATGTGTAATTGTGTTCTCCAGGTGAAAATCTGATGGGTTGCAAGAATAGGGTCCCATAGCATAAACTATGGTAACTTTACAATCAATGGTAAGTGTCATAGCAACACTATTCCATATCAATCAAAACCAAGAAATAACTTCAGAGTTACCATTAATTGTACAGTTACCATAGTTTTATAAACCAAGTCCTATAACTTTGCTCTCATTGCTGATTAAGTAATACAAATGCACATACAACTTTATTTATATAATAAAGCCACTTACATATATCTCAGGGATCCATAGACAATTCCTTTAATTATCTCTGTTTTTACCATTTTCAGTCTGTTTGCAGTGTGAATAACAATGTGAGTTGGAGATCTGAAAGGGCCATATTGAAGCACTCTGTAATTATAAATCAATGGACTATTGATAAGTTTGCAAACAATATTCTGTGTGTGTTTAATGCTACGACACAATGCAATAATGCAAATCCGTTAACCAGTTTGAATGACACACACAAAAAAGTATCAGTCAGCTCCCTTTCACGTAAACAATTAAAGTCATGCTGCTTTATTTCACTCTTTTTTGTTTTGAATACAAATACAAATACATGTAATACTCTGTATGGACATTTCATCGAACATCAAGGTGCATTCCAAATAACACACAGTCACTTCCTGCAGTGATCCTCTTCATACCACACAATATCACTCTTTCTGAAAAGTTTTCTGGAATAAAAAGAAGAAGAAGAAGTTTCACTGGAATCCCACTTTTGAAATACCTTGGGCAGACACAAAATCAGTAGAGTCTAGAATTTCTGTATTTTTGTGTCATAATACATCATCACACCCAATGCCAGGTAGGGCATGCATTTAAAATCCTTTTTCCCTAAGCTCATAGAGCTCAAAGTAAAAACTGAGTCAGTGTAACAGTCTCTGCACACACATGAAATAAAACATTTCACTCATTGAAACCATCATAATAAAAAAAAGAAAAAAAAAATGACCAGCATTGCACAATGATCACTACATATATAAGGTCAATATAATTACTTTTTATAATCATACCTACTGACAACTATATTCAACATTGAGAAAAAAAAGGTATTTAGTGCCATCCATAAGGGGTTTTACCCCACTCCGAGAGATGTGCCTAACATGTATAAAATTATCACATTGTAATTTGTACTTATGAAGATTGTTTGCTGGAAATAAATGTCGTTGGATTGAACTGAACACATTCCCTCCAATAAGCACAGCTGTGCAAACTTGTATGAAATTTTATCAAGGTGCTAACATTAGAAAGATGTGATGAAAACAGAAAACCATGTCATGTGTTTCCTTTTCCTCTCCTTTTTACATTCCATGGCAGTTTTATGCATTTCTCATGGATCAACCAATCTACTTCATAAATATAACACTAAATCAACGACACAAGGATACTTCTTTTGAACAGGTTCACTCCTGGTCAAACACTGGGCCCATAGTGTTTTGTGTTTGATCGGCAAAATTATTTGTTGGACATATGAATTGTAATCACGATAGCAGCAAGTAGTTTTGCAGACTGTCTGTAGGCAACCTTTCTAAAGGTTACAGCTTTGAGCTTCAGAGGGATGCTACATGATGAATCCCCCTATATAAGGTGCCAACCAGAGTGTGTGTTTCGCATCTAAAGATTCGCGAAATTAAAATGCATGCGAAATTTCTTGTCAACACTATATGCATTGAACGCTAGTGGCAATTCGCGAAAATTTCATGCCGCAAGTATATCATGTTTTACAGTATTTATTTCTTCTGAATTTGATGCCGCACACCGAGTATGTATTGTCTTTTAGAAAATGACGTTTACATACACAAAATAATGTTTGTGTGGATTATTTTTCAAATCTACAGGCTGGTGGCCCTACCATTTTCTTTATTTGGCTATGGCACACAGCCAAGCTGTGTTGTTTCCTGGACTACATAATGCCAACATTACGTAGCCACCAAGTTTACCTTTGACACAACACCTACAGAGGAATTCTTAACTCCATTACAATGCATCACATCTATATTGGATTACACAAAATTGGTAAATTACAAAGTTGCAATAAAAGCAAAAACATGAATGAGGGGCAAAGGAATGCAGGCAAACTTATTTATGACATCTTGTGATACCTTCCCATCTTCATTTTAACAGTGCTACATGTACTTGTTCTCTGAGACCTGAATAGCCACCTGTATAAGGACCCTCCATGATATAAGTTTTCTAACATAGCTCCATGATCTAAGTTTTCTAACATAGCTCCCTGTGGGATGGAATGGGAGATCCAGCCCAAGAAGCCTTAAATATAAGCAGCCACCCACCAATTAACTTTCTCTACCGTCACCATGCACAAGTTAGGAGAAGTAGGCCTTCTCCCTATTATAACCACTAGCGATAAAGACAGTTTGACACTCATTAACCTACTCTACAGCTTGACATGCCATCGACATGACATATAGCAATGACAAACATAATACCAAGTCAACAAATGCAAAGTCAAGAAAGGGGGCTAAAGAATCTTTGGCGAAGGATAAGTCATAGGAAGAAAGCTAACAATGATGACAGTGTTGGCTCCATAGAAAAGTAAAACCACTGGAGTTCAGTAAAATTCTTTCTGCAACTGCAATGCTACAGCTCGGATCAAGAAGAGGAAATTCCAGCCAAACCTGTGGCTACGAGATCTTCAGGGAGTGGGCCGACACAGCTCAGGGCATCCTGCTGAGCCCAGAATTTCAGCAAGAGCACCCATGGGTTTCACAGGAGTTGAGGCTCCATGCTCTCAATGCCCTCTGATGGGCATACCGATTCCATCAGGGAGACTATGAGAGATTTCTCTACCTGGAGTCTCTGTCACCATAAATCATGAGAGTTGCTGACAGGAAACCGTGTGGAAATCCCTCAAGAGGAAAGCAGTGCACTCAGATGGACAAAAAATGAACGAGTGTTGCAGAGATCTCCTGTAATAAGTTGATGAGATTGGTTGCCTATGGGGGAGCCTTGGCTAGCCTGCTAGCTATGGCAGAAGAGCTCCAAGTTACGCCAAAGGACAGACAGACACTAATCTTGGCTCTGCTGGCCGTCTCCGGTGCCCACTGGACATAGGCCTCAAGATGGGCCTGCTTCGTGATCAGACAACGTCATGTCACAGCACTTTAAGCCATAGGTTTCACAATAAGAAACCAAGAAGGAGAAAATACTGTAACAAATATGCTTCAGGTCTGGTAGGAGACTACGGGTGTGATTTATGCTTCCTTAGTGAGGGCAGAATGTGCGTTTTGAAATGCTGATCGCAAACGCCGATTGTAAACATGCTTCCTTTTCTAAGGTGAATGCTTCGAACTCCAAGCCCTTTAGCTGAATCTGCTTGGTTCAACTGCGCATGTACATTGACCCCAGGTGGGAAGGCAGGTGAAACTCCGGCATGCTTTTTTTTTTTCATAATCGCCGCTGCTACTTGTGGTTTGTGTCCGCTCATTGATGGCATATTGTTCAGTCATCTCTCGTTTGCGCTTAATGATAATACCGTTGTCTCTTTTGTACCTCGATATTTTCGCTCATTACTTATGGTGCAGATTTTCCATCACGAGGTGGAGAAATAGCTGCAAGTTTTTAGTGTGTTTGTAAGTGTTGTTGGCTCAGCAATGTCTTCTACTACTACCAGACATGAGTTGTAACCGTGCCTTGGGCTCATCGATATTGTCAAGCTACCACCATCCTCTGCCGCATGTGAGTCCAGCGATATTTGCCTCTTCTCCATTCTTATCTCGCCATTGCAGGCAGGGGCACCGTCGTTGGAGAGCCTTGCAGCTCGACCTATTACACGTTTGAGAGTATTGATGCCGCAATGTTGGTCATTGAATCCCAATTCTTTTCGAACCGAAAAAAGTTTGGCAGATTGGAGAGACAAGGACTGTGGTGGGAGAATATTTGGACATCCTTCTCAAGTATTCAATGGAAGGAAAACTTCAGAATGTCAAGGCTTGCATTCAACTACCTAGAGGATGAACTACGTGAACAGAAAATATATTCAGAAGGATGATCAGCAAGGACCAGTAATTTCACAGAGAAATGGGTGGTCATTACTCTGTGGCACCTTGCCACGGCCAATGCATTTCAATGCAATCAGTCAGCTACTTGGAGTTGGGCAGATGAACCAAAGAAAGTTTGGCAGATTGGCGAGATCACACTGTGGTGGGGGAATGTTTGGACATCCTTTTCAATGGAAGGAAAACTTAAGAATGTCAAGGCTTGCATTCAACCACCTAGTGGATGAACTACAGGAATACATACAGAAAGACAACAAGTGAGGGCCAGTAATTTCCCCCCCAAAAAAGGGTGGCAATTACTCTGTGGCGCCTTGCCACGCCAAATGCATTTCGCTGCATCAGCCAGCTATTTGGAGTTGGGCGGACAACAGCCTGGCCGATCACCCATGATGTATGCAGGGCGATTGGGAGAATCCTGTCAAGGTACATCAAATTCCCCACTGCCAACTATCTGCAGGAAGTGAGACAAGGATTTCTGGCAATGGGGATGCCTCAGGCCATTGGTGCCATTGATGGTACCCACATTCCGATCAAGGCCCCAGTGGAAAATACAGATGACTATTTTAACAGAAAAGATTTCCACAGGCCATTGGTGCCATCGATGGTACCCACATTCCGATCAAGGCCCCAGTGGAAAATACAGATGACTATTTTAACAGAAAAGATTTCCACAGGCCATTGGTGCCATCGATGGTACCCACATTCCGATCAAGGTCCCAGTGGAAAATAAAAATGATTTTTTTAACGGAAAAGATTTCCTCAGGCCATTGGCGCCATCGATGGTACCCACATTCCAATCAAGGTCCCAGTGGAAAATAAAGATGACTATTTTAACAGAAAAGATTTCCTCAGGCCATTGGCGCCATCGATGGTACCCACATTCCAATCAAAGCCCCAGTGGAAAATAAAGATGACTATTTTAACACAAAAGATTTCCTCAGGCCATTGGCGCCATCGATGGTACCCACATTCCGATCAAGGTCCCAGTGGAAAATAAAAATGACTGTTTTAACGGAAAAGATTTCCTCAGGCCATTGGCGCCATCGACGGTACCCACATTCCAATCAAAGCCCCAGTGGAAAAAAAAGATGTTTTTTTTTAACACAAAAGATTTCCTCAGGCCACTGGCGCCATCAATGGTACCCACATTCCGATCAAGGTCCAAGTGGAAAAAAGAAATGACTATTTTAACCGAAAAGATTTCCTCAGGCCATTGGCGCCATCGATGGTACCCACATTCCGATCAAGGTCCCAGTGGAAAATAAAAATGACTATTTTAATGGAAAAGATTTCTTCAGGCCATTGGCGCCATCGATGGTACCCACACTCCGATCAAGGTCCCAGTGGAAAATAAAAATGACTATTTTAACAGAAAAGATTTCCTCAGGCCATTGGTGCCATCGATGGTACCCACATTCCATCAAAGCCCCAGTGGAAAATAAAGATGACTATTTTAACACAAAAGATTTCCTCAGGCCATTGGCGCCATCGATGGTACCCACATTCCGATCAAGGTCCCAGTGGAAAATAAAAATGACTGTTTTAACAGAAAAGATTTCCTCAGGCCATTGGCGCCATCGACGGTACCCACATTCCAATCAAAGCCCCAGTGGAAAATAAAGATGACTATTTTAACACAAAAGATTTCCTCAGGCCATTGGCGCAATCAATGGTACCCACATTCCGATCAAGGTCCCAGTGGAAAATAAAGAGGACTATTTTAACACAAAAGATTTCCTCAGGCCATTGGTGCCATCGATGGTACCCACATTCCGATCAAGGTCCCAGTGGAAAATAGAAATGACTATTTTAATGGAAAAGATTTCCTCAGGACATTGGCGCCATCGACGGTACCCACATTCCAATCAAAGCCCCAGTGGAAAATAAAGATGACTATTTAACACAAAAGATTTCCTCAGGCCACTGGCGCCATCAATGGTACCCACATTCCGATCAAGGTCCCAGTGGAAAATAGAAATGACTATTTTAACCGAAAAGATTTCATCAGGCCATTGGCGCCATCGATGGTACCCACATTCCGATCAAGGTCCCAGTGGAAAATAAAAATGACTATTCTAATGGAAAAGATTTCTTCAGGCCATTGGCGCCATCGATGGTACCCACATTCCCATCAAGGTCCCAGTGGAAAATAAAAATGACTATTTTAACGAAAAAGATTTCCTCAGGCCATTGGCACCATCGATGGTACCCACATTCCAATCAAGGTCCCAGTGGAAAATAAAAATGACTATTTTAAAGGTAAAAGATTTCCTCAGGCCATTGGCACCATCGATGGTACCCACATTCCAATCAAGGTCCCAGTGGAAAATAAAAATGACTATTTTAACGGAAAAGATTTCCTCAGGCAATTGGTGCCATCAATGGTACCCACATTCCAATCAAGGTCCCAGTGGAAAATAAAAATGACTATCTTAACAGAAAAGATTTCTTTTCTGTTATCATGCAAGCTACTGTGAACCATAGGTGCAGGTAAAGACCATCTGATGATTACATTGGATCAGAATTGTTAATTTATGAAGAGTTCAGAATAAAATTTCACACATAATAATCTCTACTGGTCTTGCCAGGTTTTAAAACTTTTTTTTTTTTAAAGTAGGATCACTGAATTTGTGTGTTACTATTAGTGCTAAATCTTTGAAAAAAAAAAGTAAAAATGTGTGACCTGAAAAAAATCTTGTACCTAAAAGAAAGGGCTGAAATGTGAAAAAAAAAAGCATTATTTTATGAAAAATGAATGAAGAAATTTTTGTTGATGCCATTAAGTCTACATCCTGCAACTTTTCAAATGCATGTGTAGGCCTATTACAATCTGACGCATTTTTTTTTTTTTTTTTTTTTGCATAGGTCTTTGTTATGTAATCATTGACAATCAGTGGTGTTTGATTTGGTATTACACAAAAGAAAAATTGCACATCTTACATGACTATGAAGCTACCCTTCTGTATGTCGGGGAACAGATTTTGCTGGTTCAATTGATTTTGTAGAAGATAAGGTAGATTACATAGTGACTCCCTAGTACAGTGCCTTTTGAAACTTCTTACACACATTGAGTAAAATTGGGGCAAGAATGGGGTGTGGCATGCTGCTGGTCCACTTGGGTGACTTGCTGTATTGCTTGGAACAGAGATTCCGGTCACAAAGAATCTCGAAAAAGCTGAAACTCACCTTCGGCAATGAGGAGTGGTGAGAGAGAGAGCACTTCGGATGACTAAGGAAACATTCGCTTGGCTATGCCCCAAGCTCCATCCACACATCGAAAAGCATGATACAAAATTCCGAGCCTGCATCACAGTTGATCTCAGAGTTGCCATTACATTATGGCGTTTGGCATCAAACATTGAGAACAGGACTCTTGAGCAGCTGTTGGAAGCGGGGAAACCAAAAGCATGCCAGATTGTTCACGAAACAACAGCAATGATCATGGAACATTTCAAAGATGAGTGCAATAACTTCCCTACAGGAAAAAGGCTCACAGATACCCTAAAGGGATCCAGTTAAAGACCAAATAAAATGGTTTAGGAATTTTTTTGTTAATGATATAATAATGTTATATTCTAAGTAATTCTGTGGTCGTGTGGGGTTTTTTTACTGTTCTGAATTTTGTTCTATATTTGTTAACATAATGGATGCAATTTCCTTGGTTTAGGAAAACTTTCTATACTTTCACCGCATGCGGCGCACTATCACTTCTAAATTGTGATGACGTCAAAGATCGGAGTCATCGATATCGATTGTCCCACCAGCCTAGCCATGCCAGCGAGCTAGCAAGGCTAGCGCTGGCGGGGGAGCGAGCTAGCGAGCGCATAGCGCTGCGCTGCACTCAGTTGCAGTTCAGGCTGGACATCGGAGCGTACTACTTATCAAGCCTTCAAGGAATTAACTTTTTTTCTTTGTTTTTGTTTTGTCCTGGAGGAGGTTCTATAATAATTTTCACAATGCCCAGTTCCTGCGTGGTTGGAGGATGTACCAGAAATTCTAAAGCGAACTCAAATATTAATTTTTTTAAGTTTCCGCGAAGTCAAGTTGTATCTCGTGAGTGGATTAAGTTCATCTGGAACACGCGCTCCAATTTCCAGCTCACCAACAGCAGCTGTATTTGCAGTGCCCACTTTCTTGACGGATGTCGAGAACAAACTTCTCTATTGAAAGCTAGACTGGGGTTCAAGACCAACCACAGGCTGAAAACCGACGCAGTCCCCAGTCTAAAGGCACCGTCAGGGAAAGGTGGATCACAAACAAGATCACAAAAGAAATCACAATTGAAAATTGTTGCAACATATAGGGACTGTGGGCATCTTTGTGAATGGCAAAGTAGGTCAAAGATTGGGAATGTAATGGCTAGCAACTTGCTCCTACCTGCAGCCATTCTCTTCTCTGGAGGAAGTCCAGCCAAGATGCTATGTGCCTTCAAGCACATGAACTTAAAGACTGTTTCTACGAGTGCCTTCCTGGAGCACCAGCGGGACTACCTGCAGCCAGCCATCATCCAAGTCCATGCTGCGGAGGAAGCAGAGATCTTGGCCCAGGTGAAAAGAAACTGGTACTTGGTGGAGATGTCCAGGCAGATTAAATATGGTTCTTACACCCTCACGGACATAAAGACAGAGAAGATTGTGGTTGTCCGGCAAGTAGCCTACAAGCTGTCGCAGTTAATTTAACGAGTGTTAAACTTTGCTTTATGGGTTACGCGTACGGTAGCCAGCTAGGTACGGTTGATCCGTAATGTGTTCTTTGTACTTAGTTGCATGGATGCTAAAAAAAAACAAACCCCAAAACTTTGCTTTAACTGAAGTAAAACTTTGCTTTAATACTCAGCCCAGCTGACATTATGGCCCAAACTTTCTTTCCCGTTTAGCAACAGTATCTGAGCAGATTTGCCAATGTCTGGAACAGACACCACCACCACTGGAGCTGAATCATCTGTGCTCCAAGCTCAAAACTGGTTGTCACCAGCTAACAAGACTCCGATCAGATATTGATGATTACAATTACAGAGAACTACATGATAGCCTTCAGGTACGTTTATACAGCAATCTATAGTAAAGAAATGTAAATTTTAGGAAGTTTAGACCCATGACTCTACCTGTAGTACTGTAGACAGTAGTTCGACCAGGGCCCTGTCTCATAAACAGTTCACCTTAACTATGGGTGGATTATGCAAGTGAAGTTTGAACAATGACAACCTTTCAAAATTCAAATAATGTACATTTGACACACTGAATAGGAGCTTAATTGCAGACCCCGTTAAAAATAATGTTTATAATCAATGTTCTTCTAAATAAAGCTGGAGCATCTAATTTCGCTTGTGCTACCACCTTCAGTATAGACCGCATACAGCCAAAGACTGGGAAGGTAATGGCTGGCAACTTGCTACTATCTGCTGCCATTCTCTTCTCTGGTGGCAGTCCAGCCAAGATGCTCTGTGCCTTCACGCACATGAACTTGAAGGCCATTTCTATGAATGCCTTCCCGGAGCACCACAGGGACTACCTGCAGCCAGCCATCATTCGAGTTCATGCTGCAGAGGAGGCAGAAACTTGGCCCAGGTCAAGGAAAAGAAACTGGTACTTGATGGAGATGGCTGGGCAGATTTTCCTGGGGAGGGGGGGCGTTTCATGAAAGATCTTTTCGGATGTTTTATCCGACAAGACTTGTTTTATCCGACAAAAACAGGTTATATCCGACAACATTCTTTTATCCGACAAAAATTCCATTTCATGAAACTTTGTCGTAAGAAAAACACCAACAAATCATCAATTTCATCCGACATATTTGTCAGTTGCCTTTCATCTACCGACAAATATGATTTTATGTGACAAATCCATTGAGGAGGTTCCTTGACAACCAAAATGGCTCATATGCTGAATGTGTTGGGGGCTGCAGCTAGGAGGAGGGAGTGAATCTTCAGAGATAGAGCAAATCCCCTTGACATGTATGATGAAAAGGACATGTTCAAGAAATACAGATTTAACCCGGAAGGAGTCATGTTCCTCATTGACTTGTTAAAGAATGATTTGGAGCATGTTACTGGAAGAAGTAAAGCCTTGCCAGCCAGCCTGCAGGTTTTTGCAGCCCTGCGTTTCTATGCAACAGGGGCTATGTTAGACTGCTCACCAACTCAGCATGGCTGTAGAATCTCAACAGCCTCTCCATTGGTGAGGAGAGTCACTACAGCTATCTGTCATAAAAAAAAGATGAGATAAGGTCTTCAAAATGCATAATTTCTATATTTTTCCTTTCCTAATATTAAAAGGCCAACTTGTCTAGGTACTCTCTACACTCTAGTCTAACAATACCGACTCACCACAGTCAACTTTGCCAATCAAGAATTGTTTGCTTTTATTCTAAAAAAATACTGTTTTTAACTCGAGTATTTCGTTTATTCAAGTTTATAGTCTATGCCTGTATCCGTTAACTACAAATCAAATGTTTCCTTTGTAACTGGAAATGAAGGAGAGCCGAATGGGATTCTGACATGGTCACCACTCGTGTGAGTAGTCGAGAGCATTTCACATTCATCAGTCCTACACGTACCCAAAACTGCTGGCTTTTATTGCAATACCTTACAACATGTTTTTTGCCGCGGCAGCTCAGCAGCTTGAGCATGGATAGGCAATGCTGCCAGTTGTTTATGCCAAAATCAATGTCAATAAAATTCATTTTACTTAAACAATTCTACCAGCATCTGGTTTAGAACATCATGGAATTCAGACCACAACGATGGGGAGAAATGGAGCGATAACAAAATAACCAAACTAAGCTGTAGAAAAAATGTGGTTCATCCGGCCATTCAGCATGTGTTGGTAAAACTGCCGGCAGCAACGTTCACTATTTACTCCCATCAAAAATCCCGTCAAATTTTGTTAATTATTCGCATTTTTCTGGCATTGTTTGTGACCCTCTTTTCCTAGCCCCATGCATATAGATGGCGCTTTTTCAAATTTGTTGGCCACAACGCATTTTTCATTGGCAAAATGTGACATTTTAGGGGTAGACTCTAGGTTTTGAGCAATTTTTTGGCATGTGTTGTGTGTGTATGAGTGTGTTGATATGTTGATATGTGTGCTGGTAATGGCTGGCAACTTGCTACTCTCTGCTGCAATTCTCTTCTCTGGAGGAAGTTCAGAACTTAAAAACCATTTCTATGAGTGCCCTCCTGGAGCAACAGCGGGACTACCTGCAGCCAGCCATCATCCGAGTTCATGCTGCAGAGGAGGCAGAAATCTTGGCTCAGGTCAAGGGAAACAAGTTCATACTTGGTGGAGATGGCTGGGCAGATTCTCCCAAACACTCTGCCAAGTATGGTTCTTACACCCTCATGGACATGAAAACAAAGGAGATTGCAGGTGTCCAGCTACTACAAGTAAGTACTGGAGCATTCATATTGATTATTTGTGCACAAGACAGTTTATGAATTTTCATATTTCTCAAGACAATGCTTTAAGTTTGGGTAGATAATACAAGTAAAATTTAAACATTGAGAAACCCTTTCAAAATTCAATTAATGTGCATTTGACACACTCAATAGGAAGCTTGATGGCAGGCCCTGTAACTGATATGTTTGATATGTTTATAATCAATATTTTCATAAATCACAAAGCTGGAGAATTCAATTCAATTTGTGGTATACACCCTTCAGTAGACTACATCAATGAAAACACCTTTGTAATGGCATCAGAGAAACAGGTTCAGTGGAATCATTTTGGTTTACAAATATGCAAAAGAAAATTGTGATTGTTTGTATTTATTCATGTAAATTTTACAGCAATGGAAATCATGATATGAAAAATGTTATTATCAATGAGGATACTAGCAGCAATGCCATGGAGAAAGAAGGCCTATCAAGAGGACTATCAACACTTCACAAAGAGATGGCATTCAAGTGCACACAGTCATCAAAGATCGCCACGCTCAGGTTTCAAAGTGGCTGAAAGGAAACCTGATGTTAATCACAGATATGATGTATGGCACATTGTGACAGGTAATGTTGTACGATGTAACTGTTGAACATATACACATTTCTGCCCTAATCAAATTTTTGAGGGTTGAAAAGAAAAAAAAAAAAAAACCACGGGTGATGGACTATTTGACTTATGATAATAAAAATAGAATAGAGAGTAATGAATACAGACATGATTTAAAGCCCATCTTTAAAATAAGCATTTCTGTTTCAACAAAATGTGAACTCAAGATAGGAAAAGGTGACTTTAATAAAAGTAAGATATTTAAAGGGGGAGGGATGCTTTGGAGATTCTTCCTTCAGATCTAATCAAATATGTGATGATCACCAAATTAGGCGTGCAATATCATCGCCATATTTTAAGTGACACATTACCCAAAAGACGAGAATGCAACAACGCTGATGACTCATTTGTGATGGACTGATTGTTTAGCAATAACTAGTGTACAAAAAAGGAGAAGAAAAGGTTGAGAGATTTTGTTCTTTATACATTTATCTCTTTTAGCCAATAAGACCTCAGCACTCTACATAGCCTTAGTTTTGGTTGCAAAATACGGCCGATGGTTATGGCCCGAATTCACAAAGGTGGTTTCGAGTCTGTGCAAATGGTGGACTCAAAAAACCACGGTTTCATTTGAGTCCACGGTTTGGAACCACGGTTTCAACAGTGGACTCAAATGAAACGGTGGACTTGACCTCAGAAAAGGGATTTCCCCTGTTTAATATTACACTGAGAATGCTCAGTACAGTACAGAATACATACACACCTAGCATTGCAGTGTACTGTCTACAGTAATGCCATAGGCTTTATGTGTGAATGACTTTATTGAGTTTGTAAGCCCATTGAGAGAGTGGCATTTCTATGACTTTTGTGTAAAGAAAAGACATAACAATTAAAAAGAAAAAGATTATTATTTTTTGCATCAAAATTGAATGTGTAGAAATTTCAAAACGCAGAAAATCCACCAACTTTTAGACTCTACGCCATTTAAAGACGATGCTGTATGATACTTTCTGAATTTCGAATAAATTGTATTAGGTGTTGTAAAACTTTGTCACAGAATTTGAGCTTTGTGTCTAATTATTTCTTTTAGCCCCTCCCGCGGAAAATCGTCGACTCTCAACGACAACACTGTCGACGATTTCAGTATGCTCCAGAGAACATGCAAAGAGCTTTACAACTTATAGAGGAAGGGTCCTCAGTTAGATCTGCTGCCAACCAGTGTGAGGTTCCACGATCATCTCTTCATGATCGTGTTCGGCAGAGAAATGGCCCAGAGCCGAAAAATGGACCGTCTACCATCCTCACCAAGGAAGAGGAGCATGATCTGGTAGACCACATCAACTACTTGGCAGACCATGGATATGGTCTGAGTAGAAGAGATGTGAGTTAATAATAGCTTTGAGATATTTCAAACTTCTGAACTTCTCAAATAGATAATCCCAGAATTAGAGAAAAAAAATATATATACATGTACCTTTCAATATTATAGATATTTCTTCCGGAAAAACCACATCTTGATGTTATAAAAAGGGCGGCTGTGGTTATATTCTTAATTTATCATAAGTACGCAGTTGTCGCATTGTGTATTTGTTCTTATTCAAATCAACTTTTGCTTATTTCTCCCTCTACTCTTTATAACTCTTCTCGATTTTATGCAGGTAATTCACCTTGCGTCAAAACTCGCCAATCATCTACATCGTCCGGACCATAGACCCCCTAATCAGCGTCACCTGACGTTGAACGGGATTACTTCGTTTCTGCGGCGTTGGCCATCTATCCACATTGTAAAACCTTAAGGTCTCAGCATGCCTCGTGCTAAATCATCGCAACCTGAGCTGGTGCATAAATACTTTGAGGAACTCAATGCTGTTCTCACCAAATATGGTCTGGACAAGCCAGAATGTATTTACAATGTTGACGAAGTCAGCTTCAATTGCGAACATAAGCCAGTCAAAATCGTCACCCGAAAGACTTTTCGCCAACCCCAGTCCATCACCTCACCGAGGTCTGCCTTAACAACATTGATTGCATGTGGCAACGCGGCAGGTGACAGCCTACCTCCTTTTATCATCTTCAAAGGGAAGAAAGTCACGGACAACCTTCGTGAAGGTGGTTTGCCTGGTACGAGGATTGAAATGAGTGACTCGGGTTGGAGCAACTCCACGATCTTTGAGTCTTTCATTAAGACTCATTTCACCCCCTATTTGGATGCGAGGAGGAAACCAGGAGAACATGTCATCCTCATCTACGATGGCCACAAGTCCCATGTGTCTCTACCTCTCCTCAGACACACCAGAGAAAACAACGTAATCCTCTTCGTACTTCCGGCACACTCCAGCCATTTTCTCCAGCCTATGGACGTCGGGGTTTTCAGTCCCCTGAAGGCATACTACAATGCCTCGTGCAGCCGCTTCCTTAGAGAGCACATTGGCATGGTAATCACGAGGAACAACCTCTGCCATCTCATTGGAGATGCCTACCTACACACAGTTACAAAAAAAAACTTGCAAGCCAGTTTCAGAGTCTGCGGTATCCATCCATATGACCCAGAAAAAGTGGATGTCGAGTTGATCTGTTGCCCTTCAAAGCTTGTTAACCCACCCAATCCTTCAGCCAAGTCCCAACAGGAAGCAGCAACACCCACAAGATCGGCGACACAGTTGTTTCTCATCAAAAGACGTCCTACCCCACCATCCAACGATGATGACGCATCGAGAAAAAAGCGGAATTGTCGCTGCCGGCCAGCAGGAGTCGCTCTAACAGAGACAGAAACATTCATCAAAATACTTCAGGACAACGAAGGAGATCGTCAGACAGATGAAGTCGATGAAACACACGAGACGCGGTCCTCGGAGACGCGGAGCCGGACAGATGTAACACCTGCAGTTACCAAAAAGAACACCAAGGGTAAGAAAATGAAGGGACACTGCGACACGGGATCGCAAAAACCCGGCCCATCGGGGATGAATAAAGGCAGGGAAGACGTACAGCGTAGACTTATCTTCACCCAAGAAGAGGATGACGACGAATCTGAAGACGAGTCGTCAGCACCCTGCTGTGTCTGTCAAGGAAATGTACCGAAGCAGGTAGCTATGACCTTTGACTCCACTTTGCACAGACAAGATGGTATCTGAGTAATAAGTGACTATTTTGTGAAATGATTTTTTGTTACATATGGTCTTTGTGTGTGCAAAATATGGGAAAGATAGGACATGTACTGTAAAACATGATATATTCGCGGCATGAAATTTTCGCGAATTGGAGCCGACAGCCTTTTTCATGGCATGAAATTTTCACGAATTGCCACTGGCGTTCAATGCATATAGTGTAGACAAAAACTTTCGTGTGCATTTTAATTTCGCGAATTTTGGCGCTCGCGAAATTCGCGAAATTAAAATGCACGTGAAAATTCCTCGTTTTACAGTATTCACCAAGATACAAGATGAAACATTTATGACCTTTGACTCTAATTTACATACCCAAGATGGGTCCGATCAAGTAGTTGTTATTCTATGAAAAAATGTTCGTGATATGAACTAAGCATGTGCAAAATATTGGGCTGATAGGGCCTGTTTTTCTTGAGTTACCGGTATTGCAGAGAAAGTTGCAAAAAGAAAGGAATATGAAAATACATTGAAGATAAACTTTAGTTTCAACCAAGTTTTTGGACGTGATCCCGACACCGTATGAAAAAAAGAAGGGCACACTAATGATAGCCCAGTCTCAGCTAAAACATATTAAAATCTTGGTGAAATTCACTGAAGCATTAGTGAGCCAGTGCTCGCAAAAGATAGTCATATTGTCACAAAATTGCCTAGAGCACCCTCTCACTGTAATGGATCAGTCCAGGGCTGTGCACTGGCGTGTGCACTGGAGTGTGTACTGTACTGTAGGCATAGGTTATGTGTTAAAGTACACAGGTCATGAGTGTGTGTGTGCCTGACCCAGCAGTGTCAGGTCAGTACAAAGTTTAGTGCAAGTAAGTACACTTGTCTTCGGAGTGTGCCTGGGGATTGTCGTGGGGAGAAGGCTGAATTTTTGCCATGGTGCTGTTTTTGGATGCTGCTCATGCAATACTGTTTACTGTACTTCTCAAGTCTCTCGCTCTGTATTTGAATCGATATACACTGCAGCTGTATTGGGGCTGATCCTCCTTGATTAAACACATTGGAATGGTATGTACCCTGACTGTTGACTCATTTTATGATGTCTTGACCTAAGTAATAAGTGCATGCAGTGGGTGCTCATTGTTGGTGGTTGCTCTGATGAGCGAGGGTGTGAGGTGACCATGAGTGAGTGAGCTATAAGCTGAGGTGCCTGCCAGCCATATACTTTGGCGAGTATCCCGATTGAGTTGGTGAAAATACTCAGTAATAACAAAGAGGCAAATTTGTTACAATATCAATTTTCATTTCCAGAAAAACTGCACTCTCATAGAGATAACACGTAAACTGGTCAAATCTGACAAGGTTACCGTTAATAAATCCATTTTTACGAGCTGATGCCGTCATCCAATCAAAATTTTGTATGTTCATTTATGAAAGAGCATTTAATAA
Organism: Diadema setosum; assembly: GCF_964275005.1. Lineage (NCBI taxonomy): Eukaryota > Metazoa > Echinodermata > Echinoidea > Diadematoida > Diadematidae > Diadema > Diadema setosum. The sequence goes on from NC_092692.1 coordinate 19,378,882, forward strand.
GCTACAACATATTGAAATTTGGGTGAAAATCGGTAAAGGATAAGTGAGATACGCTGGAGTGAATTTGAAATTCGATGATGTCATTTTGAAAATTTACTCTTTTTTTATTTTATTAAGAAATTTGATATCTTTCAATCATTTTTTCAGCATCATCAACCGACAAGATGGTGTCCGATCAAGCAGTTGTTATTTTATAAAATAATGTACCCTACATGAACTATGCGACTCGGTGATTGCTATTTGGCAACCGCAGCACATTGCAAGCACTGCGATTGAAAAAATCTCGTAATGTGTCGCTGGCAGCAGTAAGGCATCGAGAGCCGTAGTAGGAGGTCAGGATCTTTTGCGGGTGGACATAGACACCACCAAGCCTTATGTGATGACAGAATGTGAAAACACTATGCAGTTGATTTTCAAAGTCGGACCGTTTTATGCTTTTGTGTGGGGAAGGACGATGTTGGGCTGTTAGAATCAGTGGGAGAATGAAGTAGGCATGGCTGTTTGGATCTGCAGTCAAAATGCACATGTGCTTTATTAATTGTTCTCTAGGGCAGTATATCAATCCATCACTGACATATCACTGTGGATCACTATTTACTACATATGTCCCGATGAGTTTGCGGTGTTGTTTACATTCACATCATTGATATCGTGTGATGAGGCGAAGATGAACAACAGGGGGAGCGGAAAGGAAGTGGGAACAGAAAGTGGCTGTCGGTGTATCAGAAGATCATGAGTGAAAGAAACCAGAGAACGATAAGAATTTGACAGTGGAAGGGTGGCAGTGAGATGGATGGCTATGAAATGAATGAAGCATGTTGTTCACTGTTACAGCCTAGATGGAGATGAAATGCCTTGTGCCGACATAATATGTGTTCCATTTTTCATCCTTGGCGCCGTTTTTATGTTTTCGTGTGGGGAAGGATGAAGTTGGACTTTTAGATTCAGTCCATGTGCATGTGTGCATATGATTGAAGTGACGAGCGTGCGTGAGGCAGTTTGTTGTTGGTCGAAATCTATCGTACAGCAAGTGACAAAGTGAGTTTTAAGTTTTATTACTTTTTTGTTTTTAATAAACAGTTGTTCATATGGTGTTCTTGGTTATTAGGCCCTATGATTGATGCATTTGCGGGGCATAAATGGAGCTTAAACGCAACAGTATAATTAAAGTTTTGAAGTTAGATGTCAATGTAATCATAATCGTGCAAAGTAGTGAACATGCTGAAGGGTATTATGATTTAGGCTAAGTGGAACTTTATAAGTAAATATAGTAATACAAGAGGTCTAAGTTAGACACAAGATAGACCTAGGAAATGTTTGTTATTATAGCAACGGCACTTAGTTAAACTATGAAATTTGCGTAAATCATAGAATTCTATTCAACTAGATTTATAGGGCAATTAGGGCCTAGGTATAATAATATAGTACTCTTGTTTGTAATTTTTACATCAATATATTGTGACCGTGTGTGGGAACTGGATGGCCCCTGTGTTAAACGTGTGGGATATTAAAAGATACAGGGAATATTTTGGGGTAGGTGCATGGGGGACGGGTTGATTTTACATTGAATAATGTAATTAGTGGTTTAAGACGGAATTCGTAACTATAGTGAATCAGAATGTTATAAAATAGAGATGTTATTTTGATTGGTTGTACTATAGAGGTTTGCTATTGATTATGTTTGTGATATTTGTTGTTGTTTTTTCAGATGAGTGCTCGCGTTACAAAGCAAATCAAGATAGTGGAGGGGGAGGAGATGAGGAGGAAGCAAGGGGGCTTGCAGTTTTGTCGCATGGCGGTTATTGGTAAAGGATGTGATGAGGTGCTGGAGGCTTACTGTGATGCCAAACACGAGAAGGTTGTGGGGAAAATGATGGGGTTGGTGGCTGGAACTTTAGTGACTGCCACAAATGTCCAAGAAGGGCCGGGCCATGATGAAGGAGCGCCCCCACCCTCCACTGTGAGAACATGTGACTGTTCTTCCACGCGATTTTGGACCAAATTTCAGCTTGGTGAGAAGTTTTAGGGTTGTAAAATCTACTTTGAATTGCCCTTTTGATTCAGGCACTACTGTGGACTGAAATCATGGTGTCTAAGAGGACACTGGACACTCCAGATATTTAAATTCAAAATCAATCTCGAAAAAGTTGATTGTTGATGCACCAGTAGAGCTGAATTCCCAGGCCGACAGGCTCGGCAGCGACTCTTCACTTCCATCCGCTTGGTTCGTCAGCGACTTAGAGAGGTTCAACAAACTAGAAGAACGGATTGACTCGCTCATAATAAACGGATTGGAGGAACTAACACTGAAAACCAAGGAAAATGAAGAGAAAATTGATGCGTGTTGTGTTCAGATGGATGAAGTAGTGTCCGAGATGAAGAAGCTCAAGCATGAGAAGGAGGATCTCCTGTTCAAGGTAGACGATTTGGAAAACAGAGCCAGGAGAAACAACTTGGTATTACATGGCATCATTGAGAAGCCCAGAGAGAATTGCCAGGAACTGGTGGGGGATTTTCTCTCCAATTTTGTTGGCATCGAGTCCTCTAAATATGTCATAGAAAGGCTATTGATTATGTTTGTGATATTTGTTGTTTTTCTTTTTCAGATGAGTGCTCGCGTTACAAAGCAAATCAAGATAGTGGAGAGGGCGGAGATGAGGAGGAAGCAAGGGGGCTTGCAGTTTTGTCGCATGGCGGTTATTGGTAAAGGATGTGATGAGGTGCTGGGGTGGTATTCTGAGACTGTTTTATCTCTGTTGTAAGTCTGTTGTAACAAATTGGTATTCTCAACACCGTTTTATCTCTGTTGTAACTTCTGTTGTAACTTCTGTTGTAACTTCTGTTGTAACTTGTGTTTTATCTTGCGCAGTCTTTGCCTGCGCATACCATTGTCTCAGGGTACGCGCACGCGCGTAACAGTGGGCGCAAACCTGAACACCCATTAGATTACACGGTATTCTGAAAACTGTTTTATCTTCTGTTGTAAGTCATGCCCCGTGCAAATTTATGCTTCTGAGATAAAACAGCGTGGAAGGTGTTTTAACTCTGTTGTAACTTTCATTTCAACTTCTGTTTGTATAGTGAGATAAGTTATTAACTCAGTATTGTGGTATGCGAGTTCAAAATATTGAAAAAAAAAAAAAAATAAAAACAATGCATGTACAGAATGGCAAAAGATAAAGCAGTTTGACGAAATGTAAACTCATTCCACAATACAAAATTTGTTAACAGTAATACGCGTAGCATAATATGCACATAGATAAAAACACAAACACATGAACAGAAAGGTTACCGGCACCGCCGGCAGTTTGCTTAAAGCACTAAAACACAAACTCATAAATACAAAACTTCCTAGTCTATACCATGCCAGAGACTTTATTTATAAAAAGTTTCCTCTGAATTATACTTAGTTGTTTAAAAAATAAAAGTCATTTAACCCTATTTATGGTACCGTTTATGATTATTCATCTTTCAAAATATTAAACTTTTATGATTTTACTGTCTTCACCAATAAGAATTCATTTTGAGTACCTTTATGTGGTTCAAAAGATATTTCTTTTAAGTGCTTGTTCTCGGAGAAGTTTCAAAAAGCAGACATTGGATATTAATTTTTCCCAAATATCAGGAAGTCAATTAGATCTAATCTTCTGAATGCCGTGAGTGCGTTAACAAACAATAAAACAAAACACAATAAGCGTGATATTTCCCATCCCTCTATCATGTGCAAATAATAATAATAATAATAGTAATTATTATTATTACTATTATGATAACATGGTTTTGCAAGGGCCTATTTATTAAGGGTCTAGTTCCCCATAAACCATGAAATTTGGATTCCTCTCATAAACGGCAAATATCTTATTGATTTTTAAACAAAATTTCAAATAAAATGACTCAGTTTGAGATAGCTTTTTGAATCCCCATACTGCACGAAATATACGTCAAAATCTGTAAGAAGGCATAAATGATCAAGCTTCTGTAAGTTGTAACTTTATTTTATCTCTAGCTCTCTTTACCTGCGCATGCCACTGTCCTATATGTGCGCACGCCAGAGAATGAACGCTTGTTAAAACGCGCAGAGTTAAGCAAAGCGCATTAGCCCAAGGGAGCAATCTTATTAGTTGAAATGTCTTAGATGCTACTTCTAACAATATTTCCTATTGGATATGATTATTGCGATGGGCGTGGTTTTCATGACTTACAACACCGTTAAAACAGTTTTCAGAATACCGATTTACAACTGTTTTAGCGGTGTTGTAACTCACAGACTTACAACACAAGTTACAACACAAGTTACAACAGAGATAAAACGGTGTTCAGAATACCACCCCTGGAGGCTTACTGTGATGCCAAACATGAGAAGGTTGTGGGGAAAATGATGGGGTTGGTGGCTGGAACTTTAGTGACTGCCACAAATGTCCAAGAAGGGCCGGGTTATTACCGGCTAACTGACAAGACGAGTCTGGTGGGTAGCTCATCTTAGTGTTTGTTTATGTTGTACACTAGTTGATGAATAACTATGTGTGTAAAGGAAAACAGTAATGTGTTATTTATCAATGATTTAATTAAGAAGGGCAAGTCGTAGGTGTTGCACACTGAGATGTGTCCATGTGAGGTCTTAATATGTGTCGCGTAAGACAGTGAAAGTAGTATTGTATCAAACCATTGTTGATAATTTGATGGTGTGATTCATAGTCAGGGGAGAATGTGTTCAAAATGTGGATTTGGAGAACCAGCATGCAATATCCAACATTTACAGATACAAGCACCTACAATGGACACTCTACGGATGGAAAAAATAAGATATGCCACCGTTCAACTTGAGGAAGGAATTAGTGAAATAACAGTGTACGTAGAGGGAGCTCTGCAGTTGAAGTTTGCTAGCAGCACAACTGGCCATGACCTCCTAGAACGGGGCCAGTTACTACCTTCACTGAATATGTCTCTCACTAGGAGGATGGAATAGTTTCCACGGAACCTGGCATCTTGGCAGAAGTGTTCTAAGTTTCTTGAATTGAAGTTACCAGCCATGAGGCCTAAGGGAATGCTGCCCGACATCAGACGGAATGTCAATTTGAGCTGGCCTTCAACATGTACAGGGAGCAAGCTGCATGCCGTGGAGACGTCACTCTTCAGGGACATCCCAGAGAAGTCACACATGCTTTAGTTTTCATGCTTGGAGGCATCACCACCAGATGGAAACAGTTTGTTTTCATTCTACTGGCAATTCTGAGAATGGTGCAATATTGCAGCCCATTGCGATGAATATAATCCAGAAGACAAAAGACATTCAACTTCATATGGCCTGATATATCCGGAATTACGTCTGGGTTGCACACCTGTCATCAATCCGAAGGCCACTCATTCAAAGAACACGCATACTCGTTCAAAATTGTAAATGAATGAGGGAATCCCTCAGTCCTCAATAAGTAGCATCCATGCAGCTATATTCACTAGTGTACTTTCTGTGGCCAAATGTAGAACACCAGGGGTATACAATGTCAGATGTTTTGAAGCTGCTCAAGCTAGGAAATACACTGTACTTGGGGCACATTCTCAAGTCCTTGAAATGCTCACCCCTTGCCCCAACTCAGAAGTTTAGAATGTTTTGAAAACTTCTACTCGCAAATCCGATTTCAAACTGCATGGTTTCCAGAAGTTCACTGAAGTTTTCAGAATGGCTATTGCCACACTTCATACTCATGGGTACATAACCTCTAGCTACATTGACGATGGACCCATCATTGGCTACAATTTTCAAGATTGTTTACTTAGGACGTGTTGAAGCTAGAATTTAATTATTTGAATCTCTAGGTTTCATCAGAAACAAACACAAGCATGGCAACCTCGCAGGTCCCTTTCCAGGGGGTGGCTATGGACGAGATTTTACAAGCAGTTTATTGGGCTAACCTTAATACATTTACTGCATATCACCAGAGGGATAAAATTAAACAGGGTATATTATTTGATTTAGCAATTCTAGCCAGAAATAAAACTGTGTAGATTTACACTTTACGGTTCCAGTTTAAAGCTACAGTATGATTTGCTCTCCCACACCTTAATTAGTTCCAAGATAAACTGGGTAGGTTTACATGTTACAGTTACAGTTTAAAGCTATGATTTGTTTTCCCACATCTTAATTTCTATGGGAATCCAGAATTCCTTAAATGTAAATGGGCAAATATGGTGAGGCACTGTAATTTCGTATACTCAGTAGTGAGTATATTATTTACTAGTGAAGCCATACTTACCAATGGACCCACCCCTTCACCTCACGGGCAATACTCTGCTCCATAATTGGGGCACATGAAAGACAAAGTCTTACTTGGTGGGCGGCTGCTTACATAGGCTATATGGGCAGGATTTCTTGTTCCGTCTCTCTATATATAAAGAAAAGCTAAAGACCCTGGGCAATCTGAATATAGGTGGCTATTCGAGGGTTGTAGAAAGAGTAACAATGAAAATGGATGAGTAAATCTTCACAAATGAATAACAACTCCCTACTGACGACTGTAAAACACGATATATTCGTGGCATGAAAATTTCGCGAATTGGAGCCGACGGCCCTTTTTGCAGCATTAAATTTTCACGAATTGCCACTGGCATCTAATGCATATTTTGTAGGCAAGAATTTTCGCGTGCATTTTAATTTTGCAAATTTTGGCGCTCGTGAAATTCGCGAAATCAAAATGCACGCTAACATTCCTCGTTTTACAGTATACCTATGGTAGGAGCTGTTATCTTCACGTACAGATATTTTCAAGAATTAGGAGGTCACAGACATTTTCACGAGATGTTGTTTCCCCGATTCTGACACCAAGGCTATTGTAGGTGCAATAACACCTGTCCATTCGTGATATTGTCACATGTTAAATTCGCGGCCCAACAGTGATTCGCAAAATTCGTGAAAAAGAAAACCTCGTGAAAATAGCAGCTTTTATAGTACTTCCCATCTCAGTATCTGTGTTTGTGCTCACAGCATTAGAAAAAAAAAATACTGGTATCAAAGGCATCACAGTAAATTATATCAAAGGCATCATAATGAATTCTGATGATGATAATAACAGCAAAAAAAAAATAAACAGTTGTACACAGATAATCACATGCTGGCTCTGGTGTGCATCCTTTTGCTATGGCGCTGTCTCCTCAATAGGTCAACTTGTATCCTCTTTGCAAGAAAACTTTTGTGTTTCCTCTACAAGTGATCTTAGTGAACTTGTATCTCTTCTATCTTGTCTTCACATCACCTTGTCTCTTCCACTTGATAATCTTGTATCTCCTGGAAAAGTTGATCATCCTGACTTGTATTTCTTCTACAGGTTAGCTTGAGAGGCAAAGGCCTGGGCTTCTGCTATCCTATTTCGGCTGAAATTATTTAAAAAAACAACAACAAACATAGTTGGAGGATTAGCCTGGTACAGCAATAGCAGATAAGCTAAAAACAAGTCAGTATTTCAGTCCTTGTCAGTATTTCATGTTAGATATGACGCTTCAGCAGAAAATCTGGAAATTTACGGGAAAATCAAACTAAACAACAAAGTATGATTTCATTGCAACTGATTGACAAATTGCCCTACATCGACGTAAAACATCTCGACGGAAGAATTTCATGAATTTGGAAAAGTATGATTTCATTCTAATTTAGATATAATCATTGCAGAGATGCAAATATCGAAGGGCTCAACACCATGTGTCAATTGTACCAACCAAGGCTTGATTCTTGTTTCCATCAATAACTGGACAAATGGATGGAAGAAGCAAAATGACATACACAGCAGGAATATCTGTACTCCATTTATTTGAAATGACTTGTTTAAAACGAGCTCAATGAATGAAGAACTGATACAGTTTCATCAAGGCTATTCTGAAAACTTTACTTTCCACTTACCAGTGTAGAATACGAACTTTTCTCATCATTTTTTTTTTTTTTTTTATGTCCTCATATGTCATCATATTACATAATATGTCCTCACAGTCCCAACTATGGTACTGATTGCCTAAAAGACCACAGGTAAGTAATCCGAAAGCAACTCTTTCTAATTCTGTCTTAACTTAGTCACATCTATAGGCGCTGTCAGACTGGCAAAATATTGAGAAATTTAAGATCGTGATCTTTAAGATCTTGAATTTTTTACCAGTGTGACTGCAAACTTCCCATGAAAGTTCTCACAAAACTTCCTGTAAAAATTCTCACGAAACTTCCCATGCCAACTAGGGATATTTCCCCCATCCCCACCAAAATTCTTGATCTTTTGCTGAAACTTTGCAAAGTTTGTCACGTGACCAGTCCACCACCTGTTTTCAGGCAGTGCCTCAGAAGTGCACGGCTATTGTGTCGTACAGGTACTCATTGTTACGTCAAAATCACTAGCAATCAGACGGCATGCTCTTTCTTCTTTGTTATGTATCATTTGGTTGCTACTATGAGCAGTTTACAAAAGATCGAGAAGACTTCGCGATCTTAAACTTCTCAATCTTTTGCCAGTCTGACTGCGCCTATTGTATATCTTCCGGAATCTACTTAATCATAACAAAGCGTTGACAACCCCCCCCCCCCCCTTAAGAACAACAACAACAACAACAACAGCATAAAGTTACAGCTCATTAGAATATGGACCTCACTACTTCTCAGACAGGTGCATAAAACTGTGTTGTCTCACCTGTTGCACCTGCTGCCCGGTTTCCCGCTGGACATTGCTGACACACTGCGGATGGAGAGGTCGTCAGAGAAGCCCGTCATGGGGCGCGCTCTGGGCGGTTCATTGGGCAGGGTGCTGAGGATGGTACGTAGGTTCTCAAACCTGGGGTCACACACAGGTCATGTCAAAATAAAAAGAATTAAACAAAGTGGGAGAGATAATGGAGAGAAAAAGAATGACATTCAATTCTGATGTTTCCATTACAATATTTCTGCACAGTGTATATCAAATTTGCAAGTACTAAATTTGTGACCAACACCCACAGTGACGGAATGAGAAATAGATATCATTTCTTTTCAGAAGAAAACTAAAAGGTTTCTCCCCTTGGAGACAATATACAGCACAGTTGTGACACAGGAGGCAATACTTTTGCAAGGTGTTGATTTCATGAGTATCAGTCAACTCGCAAAATTTTTGGCAACATAAGAACACTGCAAAGTAAACCGCATATACAGAATCTTATTTTTGCGAGTAAAAAATGTGTCAAAGCACTTGAGTTTAAGATTATCTTTTGTTGATGTTGTACACATGGGTCTGCATTACAGGCACTCTCTTACAGCTGTACCAGTAGTCAGTCCTTTACGGCATCCCATTGGGACCAGGGATGCTGTCATTCAAATATCAAATCAATCAAGAACCCAAATGGCAATCAGGGAGATAATGGTGTGTAACATGCACCTCAATACATAGTAACAATTCCCAAATCAGACTAAGGCATTTACATATTCGTTTGTAAGGATGTGGAAGAAATAGTTCATTTTTTCAGGGAGCCTCCTGTGGGATCAGGGAGAATTCACATCCAAGGCAGACTGTACCTGGTGGACAGACTGGTCATGAAGGATGCAAGGTCCTGGTCAGAATTCTTCAGCTGGTTCTCAACCTGTCGGGCACTGACCACTGAGAAGAGATGAAAGAGAAACAGGGTCATGAGTTTGTTGTACACATGGCCATCTTGCAATTTACAATGCTGACAATGACTTCCGACACTGAAACTACTGTCACCAACATTGTTTTGTTTTGTTTTTTCTCATTACTGTAGCTGTGAAACAAATGCGTGAAGTCCCTTCCTGAGGCAGTATTTACATTAAATTTTATGTCTAACATCGTTTTACGAATCAGTTGAACAGTTCTTTTCATGCCAATTGAATGAGTCATTGTTAGTCATTCCTAGAATTCAGCACTTATCTTTAATCAGAGTATAAGGAAGAAAGGTATTAATTTGCCTCTACATAATAAATGAAATCATGTATCTACTTCATTTTTTTTTTCATCTGTTTAAAGTAAGCCCTGATATACATCATTTTCTTTGTAGGTGTGCAATACATTAAAATACATTGGCTTTGCAATATTTTGAGTAAAACAAATTAGAAATTTCCTCCATTGCATATTTCATAAGATATTGCCCTACACAATCATAAAGACTTCCGAGAAAAAAGATAACACAATATCACTAGTGCTCTCTAGACAAAAAAGTACCATCCGATCACCTCCAAGCGATAGCACTAGACATGTGCAAGTACTGGAATGTGATAGAAAAGGGAAGAGCAGGGTTAATCAAACTCTGTTTTGAGTCCACAGACTTCTATCGTCTCGGCCACACCCCTGCCGCTCCCCATGCTGTCCTTACCCGAGGATGCTGACATTGGTCTCATGACGGGAGCCGATTTGCTCGCAGCGCTCCTCCTGACAGCCGCTCCATCCAGGATCTCTAGGGACGACAGGGATGCCTGCAGCTCCTGGTGGTAGCTGTGGGGAGATGGGTTGTACAGTGCACAAGTAAAAGGTCACATGGTCTATCACACTGGTAATGAGCTGACTCTTCATGTGCCACGTTAGCACACTCGACTCAGCTAACGGCTTGCCATCTTTGCATATTTAGCTTACATGCAAAACCACCCACACACCAATTGATGTTAAAATCGCCATAAATCTTCTCTGTAGAAAGAAACCTCTTTCCTAATGACAATATCACACACAGACTTACAGAGTATGAGTCATGCAGTGTCTTATATGTGCTGAAGTTCATTACTGTTGATCCATCAGAGTACCAAACATTCACAGGTTTGCAACTTGGCATACATGACTCTAAACAAACCCTAAAACTTAGGATCTAACTCTAGGCAGAGTAGTTCTTTTGACAGTAAATATGGTCTTTGCAAGGAACAGTGTAGACTTGAAAGACCTTTCATTATTTAATACAATGTTCACTTGAGTATGTGATTTGGTTCACCAGCATGATAACACAGAACTAATCATAAAAAAAAAGAAAGATAAAAAACAAAACAAAACTAGAGGTGCACTTTAGAGACTACCACTAAGGATACTGGACTTTGGGAAACAGACATATAATTCTTTTCCTAGCAACATGAACATGTTTTATTTTGCTATCTAAATCAATCAAATACTAGGTGGAGATTACCAAGTTATGTTTCATATCAAAGTATGCAATAAAGCTGTCTTAAAGGCAACTCCAAAAGATCTGCTGCAAAACATAGCAAACACATCAAGGGGCTAGCCATGACTATATCAGGATTTTTAAGCAGGACAATATGTTACCTTGGTTTTTCTCCATCGGGCTGGGAGAATGGATTCCCATGTATGTACAGCTCAGATAGTGACTGACATCTGTGTAATGACAACTGTCAATGAGAGATACAAAAATTGCCTTGAGTTCTTACTTTTGTTTTTTTCAATGTTGCAGAATGCATGGTTAAGGGCTCCTACCCCATTTTCAGTGCGGCTTCCACACTCACTGTTACTACTACAATACATTCAAATTGACATTTTTGCTGAATTTGAGGGAAAATTTGCTCACTGTGCACTTAGCATCACAGAATCATTTCCTTTGATTGATTGATTGATTGATTTTATTTCTGCCTTTTTCCAAATCACACATAACAAAATAATACACACATTTAGAAATTAACGTTACACGACATTTAAGCAAGCATATACTGTCTTGCAAATTAATTCAAGGTACATATACACACACACTATGAACATGACAGCATTCGATGTATAAGACGTGTAGCATATCATTCACAAAAAAAAAGTTCGGAGGCGAATCGTTAAATCAACACTTGGTAGAGTATGTAGATAATAATTGATTATTCATTCGGAGTATATCACGTCGTTTCATTAAACGAATTTTGGGAAAAAAGAATATAACAGAGGGGATTTGAATAAATTGATTTTTAAAATTAAATATTTTTGGTTATTATAATAACAGAAAAGCAGGAGACCGCGATCATAAGCAGCAGCTTGACATGGATCGAGGCCTCGGGGTAAAATTCGAGATTTAAAATCGATTTACATATCTGTATATCTTTCTCTTGTACAATCTAATTATCAGATGGAATAAATGTCTGCAAGTTTTGTCTGCTTATCTCACTTCATTTTCTTGTATTTCATTTAATTTATTTTATTCAGTTCTTCAGTTCTTCCTTTTCTATTTAGGAAATGGGATGAATACTGTACAAATCACATGCACTGGTTAAATATTAGAAACTTTTGCCTTGATCCTGGCAGGAAATCTGAATCATGCAAATGCAGATGACCTAAAGTTGGAATGAACAGTATTTTCTGGTGTTATCAGTTGCAAGTTTCCACTCATTCTTTCTCATCACAGCAAATTTCTGTGTGAGAGGTTCATCCACTACCACTGGAACCTACATATTGGTATTGATAGGGCCCACATTTCATTGGTACCAGAAAATTTACATGAATTTAACATTATCTCATCATTGTGACAATCTGTCCACTGATTTTCTCACCACTGTTCTCCACTTTGTGATCTTGTTGCCAGCTGCATTCAAGACTTCCAATTCTGGAAACTGGTCAGGGAAGGAACTCAGATCTGTGATCTTGTTGTGAGAGACATCGAGAGTCTGAAGCGATCTGCCAAAGAAATGATTACAAGTAATGATAGCATTAATGACAATGACAGTAACCAGCAGCAGAAGTAGTAGTAGTAGAAGTAGTAGTAGTAGTAGTAGTAGTAGTAGTAGTAGTAGTAGTAGTAGTAGAAGTTGTACTTAGCAGTAGTAGTAGTTGCAGTAGGAGTAGTAGTTGTAGTAGAAGTAGCAGTACAAGCGTGATGATAAAAACACATAATACAATATGAATTGCAATAATAGCAAAACCAGTTAGTGCAATCTCATTTAAACAATAATTATAACTCTAATTATTGATGTGGTTTTGGTTTTAAGTAGGGCTTTGTGAAGAACGTTACATCACATGTACAAGATTTCAAAAACTCAGCAAAATGTTGGATCATGGTATTCCATAAACAAATACAATATACCTTCAAGGCTGCATTGGTAATATAAACAATAGATGGGATATCCTAAATAAGATAGGTGCAACTAAACGCTTTAACTTATATAACAAACAAAGGCTCTTGGTTGTTATTTTTTTTTTTCTTTGTAAATTTTTCTACATTTCTTTTTAACCCACAGTAAAAAAACCCATGTTGAAAAGTACAAACAACTGTACAAAGTCAATGCAAAGACTTTAATAAAAACATCAAATACAGACCTTAATCTTTCCACTGCTTTCATTTGATCTGATGTCAGCTGGTTGTGTGATATCCTCAGAGCCTGAAATTAGTTATAAAGATAGGAACAGAAAATACACCTTGTATTAGAGTGCCACAAAAGACCCAAGTAATGGGATAGGTAAAATAATAATCACTTTTTTCTTTTCTTTTTTTTTTTTCAAATTGAAGTATAACATATCCTATAACATAGGGTGCATGTACATGATGATCAGTAAACACAACTGGTCAATGATCAAAGCAGGAAAACATTTTTTTTTTCTTTTTCTTTTTAAAGTGAGTGCCTAACTTCCCACTTTTAGAAGCTATGAATAGAGGTGGGCTATAGAGGGTCAATTTTTGGTCACATTTTCAGAACATGCTCATCACACCTTAGTTTGATGACTTTGTGCCTACTGACACCATTTTTGAAAAAAAGAACGAACAAAATGCGAAATCCAGGGTGCCCCGGCCAAAATCGTAAAAATCCAAGATGGCCGCCGTTTTGGCTTAAAAAAGATATTTTTTGCTATAACTCGGCTATTTTTTGGTCAATTGTGATGGTTTTGGTGTCTAACCCCATGTTTTAGGGGTCAAGGAAGTGGATTATATTAATAATTTTAGTGTAAAACCAGATCTTCCACATGATACTAACCTTTTTCCCATATTTAAGGTTAGATTTTCCTTGTCCTTTACCCCTACCCCAACCGCCATTTTTTGCACTTTTTTCTGTATTTTTTCAAGTCGTGTTGACTACCATACTCTTAATATCAAGTTCTAGCTATCAATCTGGTGTTTTCTACCAATAATACAGCAAGAAATATACAAATAACGTACGTTATACGTGTATGTGTCATGCAGGTACCGGTATGTGGCTGGTGCATTCAGGATGCATGGTCACTGTGAAGCCAGTGGCTAAACTTTATGGTATCTGCTTTATTAACATTTGGTCTTTAGACATGTAGTCATACACTGTATTGTACAGTTCTACTGTAACTTTCAGTCACAGAGAGTGAGATGATGACTCTACCATTATGATGCTATAGATGTGAGGAACATACATTGTACATAACATTTGTTTGTCATAGAACTGGTTGGATAATCACTCAAATGCTATCAAATTTCCCATGAAACGTGAGGACTCTTGCTTTATAAAAGTACAGCAATATACCATGCATGGTAGGGAAAAGCAGCCATGAGAAATAAGGGACCAAGTGGTGATGGAGAAACACAAAAACTAGGCTAAAAGATGAAAAAATGACTGAGTTATGGTAAAAAATGTGTTTTCTAGGCAAGACGGCAGATACAATGTACATCATCCAGTCAAGTACCTTTGTGCAGGACAATTGGCATATATATAGAAGGCTTATTCAAGTCATTTTACAAAATTGTACACCTACTGTAGAATTGTACACTTTGGCTATTGTTAAAGTCTAGTGACCAAATGTCAATGGGCACCATAAAGCAGATACAGTATTAGCACTGGCTGCACAGTTACCATGGATCCTGAATGTACCAGCCACATACCGGTATCTGCATGACACATACACATATAACGTAAGTTATTTGTATATTTCTTGTTTTATCGTTGGTAGAAAATACCAGATCGATAGCTAGAACTTGTTATTAAGAGTATGGTAGATAACATGACTTTAAAAAAATACAGAAAAAAGTGCAAAAATGGCGGGTGGGGTAGGGGTTAAAGGACAAGGAAAATTTAACCCTAAATATGGGAAAAAGCTTAGTATCATGTGGAAGATCTGGTTTTACACTAAAATCATCATTATATTCCATTTCCTTGACCCCTACAACATGGGGTTAGACACCAAAACTATCACAATTGACCAAAAAATAGCCGAGTTATAGTCAAAAATGTCTTTTTAAAGCCGAAACGGCGGCCATCTTGGATTTTTAACGATTTCGGCCGGGGCACCCTGGATTTCGCATTTTTTTCATTCTTTTTTTCAAAAATGGTGTCAGTAGGCACAAAGTCATCAAACTAAGGTGTGATGAGCATGTTCTGAAAATGTCACCCTCTATAGCCCACCTCTACTATGAAGTGTTTTGTTCTGTATTTCAAACATATAAAAGAAATAAGGTGTTCTCAGCAAGGCTGTACATTTTGAAATTTACATCTATACAGGAACTAGAAATGTCGCTATGGCGACTGATGCCTCCGCCATAATGCATGATTCTCCCAATAGGCGTATAGTACAATGTCTTCACAATGTGTGATCCATGACAGTTTCACATAACTGGCAAAATATTGAAATGACAGGTTTGTTAGAAATGTCTTGAACTGGGTTTGCTATAATTTTCTAAGAGTGCAGGTACACATATTTGGGGAATTTTGGGGAAGTTTATGCATTGAGTAATTTCCAAGGTACGAAGAAAGAGTGTGATGACGGTACAAAATAATTTTTTTTTTTTTTTTTTGGGGGGGGGGGGGGAGGGTGCATTGAAACCTGGCCTTTGACCCTTAACCTTTGACCTTTGCCCTTCTGGCTGGAAATTTCCCGGAGAATCTCCATTAGGTAATGCATGTATTAAGTTTTGAAACTAATAATGCAAGCATTGCATATACTAGTATATGAGGGAAATTTTGAGGAGTTGACCTTGACCTTTGACCCCTGACTATTGACCCATGACCCCTAAATTCCCTAGATAATCCCTGCCAGACAGTACATGCATATGTACCAAGTTCCACGAAGATACATTGAACCATTTGCGAGAAAAGTAATATTGCAACATTTTCACCTAACCTTTGACCTTTTGACCTTTGACCTTATGACATGAAACTTTACGCAGTAGTACATGTCCACACCAAGTTTCAAGAAAATACCTTCGGGCACTGCATAGATATGGGGGAAATTGCAACATTTGTAGCATTTGACCTTGACCTTTTGACCTCTGACCTCTTGCCAATGTCACTAAAATCTACTCAACTAATTGTCCCATCATACATCATCCTTGGACAAAGTTTGGTGAAAGCTGCTTCATCCAGTTTTGAGTTATCACATAAACAGATAAATTTTAGGATTTGACCTTGATCTTTGACCTTTGACCTCTGCCCGATTTCACTGAAACACTAAAAAAGTAATTGTCCCATCATACATCATCCTCCAACAAAGTTTGGTGAAATTTGCTCCATCCAGTCTTGAGTTATCGCGTAAACGGATACAATTTCATGATTTTACCTTGACCTTTGACCTGGCACGATTTCACCCAAAATCTAATCAAATAATTGCCCCATCATACTTCATACTTGTACCTAGTTTGGTAAAATTCCAGTAAATATTACTCAAGTTATCGCGTAAACAAAAGCGGACGGACGGACAACCCGAAAACATAATGCCTCCGGCACCACTTCGTGGCGAAGGCATAAAAATTGTGAATACAGGATAAAAAAATTGATACATGTAACAGCTTTACAGGATTTTTTAACACACCACCAAAAATCCTTCCAAATGATGAGAGGGTATTATCTTTCTTCAATCATTTTCTTTCTTGGTGTGAAAGTTCAGTGACTCGTTAAGTTCTGCAGGTTCTTGAATTGACAAGAAAAGTCTTTGACTTTGATTGTGTGATTGACACACACACACTGGAACACTTTGTTCAGCAACTGGCACAGATGACTGAAAACTAATTGTCAATGAAAGGAGATTACCCATAGGGTAATCTGACTAATCCCTGTTGTGACACCATGGCCTTTCTCTTTATTAAGACCACAGCACTGTGCTACACCTGAGTGAACTTCCTGAAACCTCAGGACGAGATCAAGTTTGGATGGATGACTGAATGCTGATGTAAAAGGTAGGTAAGTTAAGCTATAGACTGCCTCAGCATGTCAACCTGTGAATGTCCGTATCTGACAGGATTTCAAATTGACCAAAACTGTCACAAAAATAGTGATTCACACAATAGTGTCCCACTTTACATTCTACTCTGCAAGATGTATCTTTTCCACAATCAATCCCCCATCCAAAAAAAAAAAAAAAAAAAAAAGAAGAAGAAGAAGAAGAAGGAGAAGAAAAGTCAAACAACAGTATAAAGTTGGACATCTACAACAGCAACAACAACAACCAATAAGCATGTTCCAGCAAGAAATACAGTATGACAGTATGAAACCTACGTTCTGTAGAAACACTATGGGCCAGTCAAAGGTACAGTTATACAGAATACAAGCATCATGTGTCCTGTAAAACAGACAAGCTCTAGGCACAAGGCTACTTACTGTGAGGTTGTGAAGGCTTTTTAGTCCACTGATGTCAGTAATCTTGTTGTTTGACACGTCTAGCTCTTGTAACTACGTAAATGCAGAGAGGGATAAAAGGTACAACACATGCACTCATTTTATCTTACATGAGAATAGTCAAGTGTTCAACTACCTCCACCTTCGTGCCACAATGAAATATTTCCAAAAGCCTAATTTCAGAGTAGATATTATTATTAAACTCTTGACTTAACAATGGTGTTTCTATACTAAACTTGATATTAATCATGTTATTGTGTAGTGATTTCCATTATGAGAATTTATAACCAAGGCTGACATTTAACAGGGATTATAAACAAGAAAGATAAATAAATACCTGGCTTTTTATTTCAGTATCAGGGATAAGCATGATCATGGTCATGTTGCTTACAGGGAATGTCCTCTCTTACAGTTTATAACTTCCAAACCAGGGAATAAACAAATAGACAAATTATGTCAGAGATACTTTGTGCCAAAGCAAACAGTTCAAGGCAAAGTAGTGGCAAGAAGTCATTTTTCCCCCCATTATGAAATATCTACTTTATGTCATGATTAGAGACGCATCATCCATATATCTCCTGTCACCAACATGAGCCACACAGTGTGAAATCTACAGCATACCATACATTTTGATCTCGTCATTTATCAGAAGCATGATAAAGCTACTCAGTATATACTTAAAACATCTCAAAATGTTTCATGTATCGTATAGCAGTTCAAGGGAGGCTACGTGGTCACGAGACATTCACTGACAAAAGAAAAACAAAAATAAGCATGGCATGGAGCAGGGGCTCACCTTTCTACACCTTTTGAGATCACTGATGACTCTGAGACAGTTGTGGGTTGCATGAAGCTCTTCCAGTGAGGACAGGGCATTGAAAGCCTGAGCAACAATAACAACAAAATAATACAATCAATGAATTGAATCATAGACTATCCACTTCATCCAAAACAAAACAAAACAAAACAAAACAAAAAATGACTCATGAGCATTTGATTCAAACTTAGATGCTTATGCTGTTATCTAAATGAAATTAACTTTACTCTCTGAACACACATGATGTATTCTGCTGGCAAAAATTATTCATTATCACTCCAAATATGCCTTCTGTAACAACAAAACTCAAGAGAAAGGGGTAAGGAGGAAGGATCTGAGTGCTGAATCCAATCAATAACACGCAACATGGTTATTTCTTGATGAAGTCTTGACTGCAACTACAGCTCATAATGAAAAGGTATCCTGGACCCACGGCTACTCACAGACAGACTGTCCAGCCGGTTGCTGCTAACATCCAGGTAGGTAAGCTGAGAGCAGGCAGCCAGCTCCCTGGCCTCCACCTTCCCGAGACAGTTGCTGTCCAGCCGCAGCATCTTGAGCTTTCGTGAGAGGGCCAGACCTTTACCTGTCGCCATGGTAACAACAGGTCATTGGATATAAAGAGATGAAAAGATCGGAGTTGAGTCTTGAAAAGAAAACTGATAAAAAACAACTCGCCTCAATACACTTCTAAATTCAAATTTCTTTGTGTTCCGACAGTTGTTGATACCATATCCATACAAGTTAAAATGGTTGATATAGCACGAAGTTTCTCCAGTCCTAACATTATTTGTGCACTTAAGATTACCAGTGACAACACTAGGGGCTTAACAAAGACACACAAAATACACTATCTATTTGTCATATAAGATATTATGCAAATAACACCAGCAACTACATTAAAGGCATAATTTACCATTTGCAGATGAAATAAAAACCCAGCACTGGTGCTTTAAAATAGTTCCAAAATGTGAGTTTGGGATAGAAACAATCACTGTAAAAATTTGAATCCATATAATCAATGTTAAGTATTGTTAAATAGACAAAATGTGAGCAATAGTTATAATAAAAACGTTGCCAGACTAAACCGTCTACAGTTATGGTTTAATGAGAAAAATACTGATATCTTCTTATATTTTAGGCTTTATTGCGAAAATTTTATGTGGGAGGATGTTTTTTGATACAACAGACCAACACATATATTGCATCAAATGTGATATCATCTAATGTGATATCTCATATGACATCACGAGCCTTAGTAGTCTCCTCATCCAGCGGTTCCAACACAAAAATTTAAAAAATTCATAACTTTTGCATCGATTGTCCAATTTTCCTCAAACTTTCACTGATGTGTTCTACTAATATTGCTGCATTCTCTCAATCCTTATGTCTATGAAGGTGAACTTGTCCTTTAATCAGGAATGAGCATGTTTTGATGTATAGTTACTGAAGCAGTAAAAATGCATATCATCCTTTAAGAGAGAATATAACCAAGGCTTTTTTTTTATAGTATAGACACAAGTTGCAAGTAAGTCACCCATACCTATGGTTCGGATTTTGTTGTGCTGAAGTTGAAGCGAACACAGCTCTTGTAACCTGAAAAAGAAAAGCACATTTAAAGGTAGGGGATACCTTTTACAGACCTCCCAAAATGCAGCAAAACATTAAATATGAACCTCAGGGGACTTGTTTAGGCCACTACTGAGAAATTTGGAAGTCAACAGTTATCTACAATTTGAATAATGCACAAAACTCAACTACCCAGTAGTTCTGTGTGTCAGCCACACTTACGCCTTTTTGTTGCAGTCTTCTGTATTTTTTTTTATCTATAAACACAAATCTAAAAGTATAAGAGCTGATGTAATAGCATAATAGAGTGTGTGGCAAGAATGTATATAGAAATGTTTGTAAGTTTTGATGAACTTTCTTCACAAAATATACATGATTGACACACATGCAGTGCATGGGTCTGCAAAGGTAGCCTAGCAATGTGCTGGAATTTACGGTGAGCCCCGTAAAAAATTCAAATCAAAATCTAACGATCAATAAAAATATACTAAATGTTACCTTCCACTTTCAGTACTTTATGGGAGTTTCTAAAATGATACTCTCTTCAACATACCACTGTATTTATACAACTCTTCATTTAAGGCATGCAAATGGGATTCCCTACCTTTAAAGTAAAGATTGGTTTTGCCCATAATGTCACAAATAACTTTACAGCCCATGCAAGTTTATGATTTGAATCAAACAATATTTAGAGAGAAACCAAATCCCTTGAGCAATATTCTATCCACTCTGGAATCTGTAAAGGAATGAGAACTAAGTAACATAAAAAAAAAGTCACCTAACACAAACTTCAGCAGATCTTGTATGTTTAGATCCACTGCAAGAAGAATAAATGAGTGAATGAAAGTAGAAATTAAAAGTACACCAATCCTCACTAACAGCAGTATCCACTATTTTCCCCCAGATTTTATGGATGTGCATAAACATAGTGTCTTTCATATGTTTTGAGAGAATCTGTCTAGAAAATTAGAATATTAGAGCAAATATCAATGAGACTGAAAATCCAACTATTTCAATTTCTGTCTATTCAAACAAACAATCAATTACAAGCCATGAAAATATTCACCTCTCAAGGTTTGTGATAGCTGTAATTCGGTTATCATACAACTTCAGGTCACGGAGATCCTGCATTGTAAAAGAACAACAACAAATAAATACAGGTAAAATGACAATGAAAAATATTACAATCAGAATCATAAGATAAGGGCAACAAATCAATCATTAGATACACAGAGCTCTGTAAATGAATATGTAAGGAGAAGAAAGGTAAATGTGCTAGTAGAGAGGATTTATTCTTCAAAATCTCCAATAGTCTTTAATTGGCTGAATGTCTTAGAATTATTCAGGACAATTTCAATTTTAGCCCAATCTGAACTATAACTGATATGCAAGCAACACAATGTTTATAAGGGCAACATTATTCAAGCCCTGCTACACAACTTTCCTTTTATTCAAAAGTGAGTGCAGATGGCCCATGCAAGTGGACATGTCTGTACAACAAGCATTCTGTCGGGTTTTATGTAAGTGCATGCATACAATGTATGTGTATAAGATTTTGACTAATTAAAAACAACACTTGATCTGGTAGTTACTTTGTTGTTGGACAGATTCTCAATGTTCCTGATGCAATTGCAAGACAGGTCCAGCACCCTCAAATTGATGAACTGAACAAAAAGAAGACAAAATAACATTGCAATTATAATGTAAATACTTGTATAATTAGTACAATTATTACCACATCAGGGAGCATGACTTACACATGCACACACACACATGCACTATTCCCATTTACCAGGCTGCTCCCTGGGTGCAAGTGGGAACCACAGAAATTTTACCCTCATTGCTTAGCATTCCAGCTGTAAGGATTTTTGTTTTGTTTTAGCAAAGTAAATACATCTGTTGACTTATTCATGGCAATTAACATATGATGGCTGAGACCATGCAATCATGTCGACATAGGTGACTTGTTGACTTTATAGCTGTCAACTGAAGCAAAAAATTTTATGGACAATTTCATGTGATCGCATTGACCTATGGCTTATAAAAATAATATAAGTCAACTACCACAAGGATGACTTACAATTGTATGTGGAGTTACCGTACATGGATTTATCATAGCGACCAGATTAATGTATCAGTTACAAAAATTATTGTTATTACTGTTTACTTTAAAGAAACCCTATAATGTTTTGGCTTAAAAAAGCTCTTGTTTACATGACAACATTAAAGGGAAGGTAAACCCAAAGAGCAATGTGGATTGAGTGAAAGCAGTAATACTAGTAGAACACATCAGTGAAAGTTTGAGGAAAATCGGGCAATCGATGCAAAAGTTATGAATTTTTAAAGTTTTGGTGTTGCAACTGCTGGGTAAGGAGACTACTAGAGGTTATGACGTATGAGTGGACTACAATATAAAGAAAATGAAAAGGGAATTCAATAAAGATTCATTTTTCATGAAAATTACACATTCCATCAGCTTGATACTGACATATGTTAGGGATAGCACTTATTCCCCTGCTTTCTGAAAGCGGTTAGTCAAGAACTCTTTCATTTTGCTAGAAAAGTGAATTTTTGTGGAATTCCTTTTATATTTTCTTTATATTGTGGTCCTCTCATACGTCATAACCTCTAGTAGTCTCCTCATCCAGCGGTTCCAACACCAAAACTTTAAAAATTCATAACTTTTGCATCGATTGTCCGATTTTCCTCAAACTTTCACTGATGTGTTCTACTAATGTTACTGCTTTTACTCAATCCACATTGCTCTTTGGGTTTGTGTTCCCTTTAAGAATCAAATCAAAGTGACACTACACAGATTTTACTGTAAACCTTGCGGTACTTCAATAATGTATAAAATGCTGATGACCCTGCATCAATGGTGTCAAAACTGATTGAAGCACTGACTTTCAAAACACATTTCCTTTGCATAATATCTGAAGCAAGTAGTATGTCATGCCTATACTTACCACATCTAAATTGTTGATTGTTCCAATGCTGGCAGCATGGAGGTCGATCTCATACACCTTGGTAACATCGCTTTCATGGGATGCTTCAAGCTAAGATTGTAAATATCATACCAATGTATATACAAATGTATTACAAAACAAGACAGAAATGCACTATGGCATGTAATCAAACTGCCTTGATATCAGGACATCACTACCATCTAAAAGTACTACTAGAGAACTGCAAGAAAGAATGAAACCACAAATTTGTATACTATATGAAACTAGCAAATTAATATTCTCTTGATAAAACAGTTCTAAACAATTTTAGAAAATGTTTGCCACAAGCATACAAAAGTGTTTCTGTTGAATCAGCCACCTGCAATAAATAAACACTCTTAGTTGTGGCAGTGTTTACAACCATGATATTTGTACCACTGATTTGTGTGATAAGACAATGCTTCAAGGTATGCAGAGCCTACTATATTGAAGTTCTATGATACTTGCTTGATGACATTTTAAAGCCTTCACTACATTAAAATCTTACAGAAATCCTACAGGACTTTGACAAGTAATAACATTTCGAGACTTTTTCCAGAGACACAAATCTAGGAAAGCTTTAATTTTGAAAGTGAAGCTGTATTCTTCTATATCTTGTTCTTATCATGGGATTTGACATTCAAATCACCCAATTCAAAATTACATTGTATGTTTTTAACAAGAGCAATTGATATTCTATTTCTACACCACAGTAGAACATACAATTACCAGCTTAAGTTTAATTAATTCATTTTAGAAAATGGAATGCATGAATCAAATTTCCATTGCTTTCCTGTCAAAAAATTAAATGACCTGCTAGGTGCTACACCTCTCCAACTCACCAATTCACGAGCATTAATTCTGCCAGTTGCTTGGCGGTATCCCACATTATACTCCGCTTCTTTTCGTTCTCCTCTATCCTCTGTCTCAATATTAATGAAATTGATTTCATTGTCACTGGCTTGTGACTTTTGTCGTCTACTGTTTTGAGCAGACGTGACGTGCGATACTCCATTTGAGGGCGACCTTTTCTGCGGAGCCATGGGTGAAAGTCGGCGTGTGGCACTGTAATTTGATGAGAAGGAGGTAAACATCATACAGGTTATCTTTAAGCCATGGCATCCTGAGCAGTTACTGTATCACAGTATTCACTTATCCTTGCAGACATAATTATTTGAGAAATATTAAAGCAAGCCGCCCGTAATCTTACAATAACGGCTTCAAAATTCGACTGCTGGCTATATGTACAAGTGTAGAAACCTATGCCCCTGTGTACGCGTGCAGTTGAATTTAGGCACGGGAGGTCGAACCTTGGTGCAGGGTTTTTTTTTTTTTTTTTATCTAACTTCAGACCACCGTATTTCAATCCATCTTCCTCACTTCATCAGTGCAATGATATGATAGATTCTACATCATCAGCAGAAGAGATCATATGTTCAAACTCAGTATCTCCGAGAGTTCAATGAAAGATTTTTTTTCTGAACCTTTGGCGTTACCATAATTAAATCTAGGCTAGCCCTCACCCAGGAGCGCTCCTTGTAGTGTTGGGGCTGGTCGCAGTTAATCTAACCCTTGGCCTTGCCTTGCTGTGCACTGCCCCGGTCCAGCGCAAGTGGCCATCATCACCAAGTCGTTTACTCATCATCTGCTCATGAGTCATCTCATACATTGTCATTCTTGTTATACAGTTTACTCACATCAATAAACAGTCAACTAGTCTATAGTGCATACTGTGCATGCATAATTACGCAAAATGCATTGTTACATACAAACTCCGAGGTTTTAGACTAGAGATTCTAGTCAAGATTCTCGTAAATAGGACCTATAAATCTACACTACAGTTGGCATGGTTGGATCTATCAACAATATGAATATGTGGGACTAAAGGGAGCATACAAAACATAGTAATTGACGGGTCCAGCCAGGACATGAATTGGAAATACAAGCATAACCAAAAGCTGTCCAGAAAGAATACAGCAAAAACATATATATTTTAGACCAGCCCTAGTCTATACCAGATGTGATTAATCTACTAACCTGCTATTTTGGTTCACTTGGCGTCTCGTTTTAGGTGAGTTTTCGCTCTTTCTTCTTGCTTGGAAACCGTCAACAATCCCGTTTCTCACCATCTTCGCGCTGGATGCACTTGCTGATTGCAAAGAAGAATTTTCATGATCGCCTGTATTTTTTAGCCTCGTAGACGTAGAAAGCGCGGATGGAGAGTATTTCCTC
Source organism: Diadema setosum (assembly GCF_964275005.1). Classification (NCBI taxonomy): domain Eukaryota; kingdom Metazoa; phylum Echinodermata; class Echinoidea; order Diadematoida; family Diadematidae; genus Diadema; species Diadema setosum. The sequence continues at coordinate 19,403,969 of NC_092692.1, forward strand.
CTCGACACACTTCCTGCTGTATTTCTCACGCTTGAATTCTGGCGAGAATATGCACTCATGGTGACAGAAAATGAGGTCGAACGTCGAAAAACAAATTCTCACAATCACAATACTTCCATGACATGACCACGCAGAGCCACGGTGCGGTAAATTTCTGCCGAGGTCTCACTTTTCTAAAATAAAATGCGACGGCTAAAGTGATTAACGCCCTCTCCGTCTAAAGATCGACATTAGCTCACAAGTGGGGTTTCAGCTCTCAGTCCCATTCGCTTACTTTCGAAGAGGTGATTTACGATGATTGCGAACCTCTCCATTAAAAAGTCTTCGGTTTGCAACTGACGCATTTTGTATGTACGCACTCTTGAGCCTCTTGAGGAGTCATTTATTATTGTGTTCCTTTTGATATGTGAGTATCCGTTTCCGATTTTTTGCTTGATTACACTACAAAAGTAGTAACATTTTTACCGGTGTTTCTGGTTTCTAACTAACAACACTGTAACAGTTAACGTTAGGTCTATCAATCATCGGCCGTACAGCATGGCATGGATGGCATGGCCCAGAGAGACCAAGGAAGACACACATGCACAAACAAAGTTTCTCAACCAAATTTCTTTAACTTGCGATAAATCATCATACATTGATTATAAGATGCATTTGGTTGAAAGATATGTCATTATTAGTCAAGTAGATGCCTATCATCAGTTTCAGATAGTGCAGGGCAGGCCAGGCCAGGCAGCATACTATCGTGAAGAGTGGGCCATTTTGAGCAACAGACTGAGACATGAAATTCAATATTGATTTGGTTCAAATTTGTGTGAGTGATTGGAAATTAGCATGATAAGTGCTGTTGGAGGGAGCAAGTAAGGGGGAGGGTGTGGGATTGTTTTAAGTGACTCCCATGGCAAGTATGGTAGGTGTTCAACCCACCGACCGGGTCCATAACGACCGACCGCGCATTATAATGGCATTGCGCGTACAGAAAGAAAATGTACGCATGGGACTACGCGCAACGGTGTTCGATTCTTCACTGGGCTACGCTACCGAGTAAAATGTGGCGAAAACAACTAAGTATTCCCTCTAAATTACCGAAATTTAGCAAAATCGAATAAATCGTGTAACTACATATAACTAGGCCTACCTTTGCTGACTCGTTGTTAGATGTAGAGTATCCTTCCATAATAAATTTGATGATTTTGACCGCAAAATTGTCACCGCCGCTTGTACGATCGTGCACAGACGTTACACATACACATGACATAAACATTTTTTCGCCCACTACGACCGTACGAGTTGATGCAGAAACGAGAAATGAATGTGAAAAAACAAACCGACTCATCTAATTTATTTCAATTACGATGAAAAGTTTCCTAATGAAAATCAAGTCAAATTCATCAAACAGTCCTTCAAAAGTAATATCGAAGGATTCAAAATATATTCAAATATTATTGGGGAAAAAATGACGGCTAGAAAAAAACAGCGGCCTGTCGAAAAAACGCATTTAAGTGCCCTTTATACGTATTGTCAGGGTGGTCGGTTGAAATGAGCAGGGCAACTGAGTGCGGAAAAAATGACACCTCACGCGTTCGAAGCCGCCATCTAATAACACGTACCTCGGATCGCATTTTCAGTGCGCGCTTGTGAATCCGGATTATTTTCTCCACACGTTAGTAAAATTTCAGGCAAATTGTGAGATTTTTCATGTTTCTATTGATAGCAAAACGTTAGGTGTCCGGTATTATGAACACCCAACCATACCGGTACAATCTGCACTGGGGACCGTTTCATCATGTTCATAAAACTTGTTATCAGTGACAACTGCCACATTTCGATGACAAATTTGCTCTCGGCCAATTGCAATCAGATGCAAGGATTTCAGTAGCTTGTCACATCTATGACAACTTGTCACTGATAAGAAGTTTTATGAAACGGGGCCCTGGTGCATGTGGAATATAAAATTTTTCTCTGGAAAAAAAAAAAAATTGTCCCAAAATGTGACAATTTTGATGGTAGGAAATCCATGATTTTTTTTTTCTTTTTTTAAGGTGTGAGAAAATGATTGTCGGGTACCGTATTTGAGCATGAGAAAGATACCTAAGACTTTGTATGCAAAGTCACTCGATATGTAAAACTGTAGGGCCCTACCAGTATAATTTATGGTACTACATTGTATTTTGATGATGAGGAATTCACTCAAAGGTCACTTGCTTGGGGACACACATTTAGGACTCGTGTACATAAGTTGTATGTTCTTCAAAAGAAAGTTGTCATAACAAATTTAAACTAAAGATCACCTAGTACTCCTTTGTTTTTGCATCTACATATTTTACCGTTTGATGAAATGGTTTCTCTTCAATGCTTAATATTTGTGTTTAAATGTCGATCTCTTCAATATTACATTTTTGTCTGATGTGTTTGTGGAAAATTCTTCCATCCATCGTTATAATACTCGCTAGAGTAACCTCAGCCATATCATGCAAGAACAAAAACTACCTTTAATTCATTCAGAATAGTGGAATAAATTGCCCCGTAACATAATTAATTCCACTACACTGTCTCGATTCAAAATTTTGTGTAAAAGACACCTTTTCGACAGATTGAAATTAGGTACATGAATGTAGAAAATGAGACGAGGTAGCCATGTGTGAAGTGTGCATGCATGTGTGTGTGTGTATGTGTGTGTTGTGTTGTGTATGGGGGAGATGGTATACATGTACTTGTCTGCATTTATTATGTTGTATAATTTGTACATATCGTCTGTTGAGAATGAGAAGGGCGTTAAGTTGTCTCGAACACTATGGCCCGAATTCACGAAGGTGGTACAAACGAAACCGTGGTTTAAACCATGGACAAAAACCATGGAGCGCCAAGTGTCGCACGGAATATTTCGTTACAAAATTGGTCATTTCGTCAACAAAATGACCGTTTCGTTAACAAAATTATCATTTCGTGGACGAAATGTTCATTTAGTTACAAAATGGTGTCATTTCGTTACAAAATAATCATTTCATCGACGAAATGACCAATTTCGTAACGAAATATTCCATGCGACACTTGGCGCTCCATGGTTTTTATGCCTCCGCCACGAAGTGGTGCCGGAGGCATTATGTTTTCGGGTTGTCCGTCCGTCCGTCTTTCCGTCCGTCCGTCCGTCCGTCCGTCCGTCCGTCCTTCCGTCCGTCCGTCCGTCTGTCCGTCCGTCCGTCCTTCCGTCCGTCTGTAATGAATTTTGTGGACAAGGTAACTATCAAAACCTGTTGAGGTATCCTAATGAAACTTGGCATGTATGTGTATTAGGGGATGAAGTTGTGCCTATCAACTTTTGGGTGCACATGCTCAAGGTCAAAGGTCAAAAGGTCAAGGTCAAATACATAAAATTTCACTATTTCCACCATATCTATTGAAAGCCTGAAGATATTTTCTTGAAACTTAGTGTATACATGTATTACCCAATTAAGATTCTCTGGTGAAAGTTTGGGTCATGAGGTCAAAGGTCAAAGGTCAAAAGGTCAGGGTCAAATACATAAAATTTCACTATTTCCACCATATCTATTGAATGCCTGAAGATATTTTCTTGAAACTTAGTGTATACATGTATTACCCAATTAAGATTCTCTGGTGAAAGTTTGGGTCATGAGGTCAAAGGTCAAAAGGTCAAGTAAAAATATTAAAACTTCTTTTTTTTCTCCATACCTTGGAAAATTGTTCAAGGTATCTTCATGGAACATAGTATATACATATACTGACTGGAAGTGATTATCTAGAGAATGTAGGGTTCATGGGGTCAAAGGTCAAGTGCAACACTTCAAAATTTTACTATTTCCCTCCTATCATGCAATGCCAGCAGGGTTATTTTTTTTTTTTTTTTTTTTTACACTTGGTGTATGCATACATGTGTAACCTAATCGAAATTCTCTGGAAAGTTTTTTTTTTTCTTCTTTTTTTGCCTCAAAGGTCAAAAGGTCAAAGATCAAGTGAAAGTGCTGAACTAACTTTTTCCTCCATATCTCGGAAGTGGCTCAAGTTATCTTGAAACTTAGTACATATTATGCATGTTCTACCTGAAAGTGATTATCTTATGAATTTTAAGGTCAAGGGCCAGATGAAAATGGTAACAATTTACTATTCAATTCAGAAATTGCACTTTTTCTCCACACCTGTACCTTGAAAATTACTCAATGCCTAAATGTATGAATGGGTCAAAGTCGAGTTGAAGTCCTTAAATCCCTAGATACATGCTCTCCTATTCATCCAATTAAACCTAGGTCAAGGAAGGTGAACATTCAACACATTTGTGACAAACTTGTCATTTCAATATTTTGCCAATTTTGTGAAAATATAATCACACATTGTCCACATGTACTATCTAGACCTATTGGGAAAATCATGCATTATGGCGGAGGCATACCAGTCGCCAAAGCGACATTTCTAGTTGTCCATGGTTTAAACCATGGTATCATTTGTACCACCTTCGTGAATTCGGGCCTATGGGTTTAGTGACAACTTAACGCCCTTCTTATTCTCACCGACGATATGTTATACTCCATGTAAATATGTTACACCTTGCCATATACTGTAGTGTATTGTGTAAAGGGGCCCCGACCACAAGCTGTGCTTCACTGGGGTCCCAAACCTATCATTCTGAATTTTTGCAGTTATGTCTTGTACTTTTGTTATGTTTGATTTGGTTTGAATAAACTGAACTGAACTGAACTTCTCATGATCTTATGTGTTGATATAATTTGTTGAAATGCCAAAGAGCAAGCATTTTACCAATGCTGCTTACATCCTCTCTCTCTCTCTCTTTCTCATTTATTATTCTCAGTCCATCCTCAAAAGCATGGATGACCAGCTATCATCTTCATCCGCATCATCTTCATCCTCATCGCTAAGTCTTGAGGAGCCAGGTTTACTCTACTATGGAATTCTAATCCCGCTGACCATTCCCGTTTTTGCGTTTTTTGTCCTCGTCAATTGGCTTGGCCTCAAATTCTTTCAGCACAACTAGAAGTATGGCACTGTATCAGCAGGACCGTCTAGTTTAACTGCAGCACACCGTCTACGCAGCCAAAATGTCGACAATGGGACTGGGGGAGGATCTACTGGCAGCCTCATATTATCCCTTTGGGCTAATATTCCTATGACAACAGACTGAAAGATCATCAGTTTGAAGCGATGACATTTGTTTGCAACTCCATTTTTTATGCCTCCGCCACGAAGTAGTGCCGGAGGCATTATGTTTTCGGGTTGTCCGTCCGTCCGTCCGTCCTTCCGTCCGTCCGTAATGAATTTTGTGGACAAGGTAACTATCAAAACCTGTTGAGGTATCCTAATGAAACTTGGCATGTATGTGTATTAGGGGGTGAAGTTGTGCCTATCAACTTTCGGGTGCACATGCTCAAGGTCAAAGGGTCAAGGTCAAATACATAAAATTTCACTTTTTCCACCATATCTATTGAATGCCTGAAGATATTTTCTTGAAACTTAGTGTATACATGTATTACCCAATTAAGATTCTCTGGTGAAAGTTTGCGTCATGAGGTCAAAGGTCAAAGGTCAAAAGGTCAGGGTCAAATACATGAAATTTCACTATTTTCACCATATCTATTGAATGCCTGAAGATATTTTCTTGAAACTTAGCGTATACATGTATTACCCAATTAAGATTCTCTGGTGAAAGTTTGGGTCATGAGGTCAAAGGTCAAAGGTCAAAAGGTCAAGTAGAAATATCAAAACTTCTTTTTTTTCTCCGTGCCTTGGAAAATTGTTCAAGGTATCTTCATGGAACATAGTATATACATGTACTGACTGGAAGTGATTATCTAGAGAATGTAGGGTTCATGGGTCAAAGGTCAAGTGCAACACTTCAAAATTTTACTATTTCCCTCATATTTATGCAATGCCAGCAGAGTTATTATTTTTTTACACTTGGTGTATGCATGTGTAACCTAATAGAAATTCTCTGGAAAGTTTTTTTTTCTTCTTCTTTTTTTGCCTCAAAGGTCAAAAGGTCAAAGATCAAGTGAAAGTGCTGAACTAACTTTTTCCTCCAGATCTCGAAGTGGCTCAAGTTATCTTGAAACTTAGTACATATTATGCATGTTTTACCTGAAAGTGATTATCTTATGAATTTTAGGGTCAAGGGCCAGATGAAAATGGTAACAATTTACTATTCAATTCAGAAATTGCACTTTTTCTCCACACCTGTACCTTGAAAATTACTCAATGCCTAAATGTATGAATGGGTCAAAGTCAAGTTAAAGTCCTTAAATCCCTAGATACATGCTCTCCTATTCATCCAATTAAACCTAGGTCAAGGAAGGTGAACATTCAACACATTTGTGACAAACTTGTCATTTCAATATTTTGCCAATTTTGTGAAAATGTAATCACACATTGTCCACATGTACTATCTAGACCTATTGGGAAAATCATGCATTATGGCGGAGGCATACCAGTCGCCAAAGCGACATTTCTAGTTTTCTTTTATTCTGTTAGTGATTTGCCAGAAAAGAAGGAGAAAATGGAATAAGTGTTTTGCTGACAAAAGCGATGGTGGTGGTTGATCTGCCAAGCTTTACATCTTAAACGTGTAGCAAGGAACTGTATGCACTGTGTAAACAGAAACTGACTTTGAAATGTAATTTATGTAGCTTATCTCGAGGCATGCCATTGCAGCTGATTATACCGCAGTCCCGACTGGTGGAGTATGAACCCTGAATGGATATTTTTGAACTTGGTAACATGAAGCAGTTCTTTAACTTGGATCCAGGCTTAAGCTTATTCCCTTTGTATTTTTCACACTACAGACAAGGGATCCAAAGAACCTTCAAAGAAATTCAGCATTCTTATGTCTAAAAATTGAATCGTTTAAAGGGGTTATTATATGCTGTTGAGCCCTAAGCATGTACAGTCAACCTCACCCAAGTCTAATCTATTTGGACTGAAGAAAAAATCTTTGACTTAGAGAGAAAATTTGATGTATGGGGAATTAAAATCAATAAAATATACATGTGTATATAAAGAAGAGGACTTAAAGGAGACCTCCGGATGATTTTCAGATTTTTACATTTGAATAACTATAAATTAGTTATACTGAGGACAGAGTTTCAGAATTTGTGATGATTGGGATGAAGAATAAGAATATTTTCAAAATTTAGAACAAATTGCAATGAACAAGGATGATGACATGGCAGAGTCACCAAAAGAATGCATGAGTTGGGGCTCAAGGAAGCGGAACAAAAGAAGAAGGCATGCATAGATTATACACAGGTGAACTCGCAAGCAAGCGGTATTGTAATGGAATTACACTGCTACATTTCTGAAATATGTGAACCTCCTATGTCATCATCCTTGTTCAGTGTAATTTGTTTGAGGTTTTTCAAAGTACTGTTTCTCTGCTCAAGAACCAAAATGAATTCCAGAGATTTATGCATGGAGTTGTCGATTTTTGTACTACATGATGTGAAATTATGAAAATCGTCTGGAATGTCCCTTTAAAAGGACTTTCGACTTGTGTGGGGTCAACTTGAGCAAGGTTGACTGTACATAGCTCAGTGGTAACACATGCAGATTTTTGCCTGTTATGACCATCACTGAGAGTACATTGAAGAAATTTGTTTTGAAAGAAAAAAAAATGGCATAAGTAGAAACTGCCAGTTAGGAAAATGTCTTCTAGACAAAAGAACCCTGATACAAATTACAGCAGTATGTGTGCATGGTAGCAGTCATTTACTGTGTTATTGTACTTTGAAATAAAACCTACATGCTTGTGGACGTAGAGTACCAACCTTCACACTGCTAGGCGGAGGTCTATTGAAACATTTCTTCGATCTCATTAACTTTTAATTCTTCTGCTTTGTTTCATTTCAGTGTGGTCTACATTCAAAACAATTCACTTTGTGACAGCTTCAATATTTTGTGGCTAGACCTTATTCACAACTACAATGTAGATCATTGTGGTTGTATTTATTGTGGCGAAACTTTACGAAGCCAGCATTCATCATCAAAATATATTGTGTTGATTTTGAAAATGTAAAATGATTTTATGAAGACAAGCTGTGTACCTGCACCTATCTGCTGGCAGATAGATCAAACAATATAAAAGAAGGAAATTAGGTGTTAACATTCGATCGCAAAATCAAAGACAATTGTGAAGTTGACGTAAATCATGTGTAAAGCTAGATATCCATTGCAAAGTAATGTCCAGTTACATGAAAACAGTGCTTGTGTAAAACCTTAACTGAACCTGCTGGACTGCTCCATACAATGCTGGAGCTGAGGTGTGGGATATTTTGTGAGTACACTTGTTGTAATATGTAAATAGAGTGTACATACATAGTTTTTACGTGACATGACAGAATAAAAATCAAGCGCCTTCAAAGATTCTTGGAATTTTACAATGCTTTTTCGTCTCTTTTAATCACCAGGCATTGATATTTGTTTCGATGATTTTTAACAAAAGTACAACACAAGAAACGAATGACACATGAATTATGATTCAGACTAATCTTCTTGTATCGCATCTGGTAACAAGCTATCGGCATGACAAAAGCTAATAGAAAAATGAAACAAGACATGAACATGACACATAAATTACATGAAGACAAAGAAAAGCGACTTTACATACAGTTAATTCTCTGTACATATTTACAACCACAGAATTCACTCCCTCTGTCAAAATGGCTGCTTGGTTAAAACAATTTTGCAGCAAGGGATGCCAGTGGACAAAGTTTCAGGAAAACAAAATGAATATTACTGATGCATGGGTGTTTCTATTTACATGTACCATTCTGGTTTGCAGTTGACAAAAGCAACAAAACAACCACTTGATTGTTGGCCACTTGATACAGATGTGCAGTGACTGGCATACATATACGGTTTAGATGGAAGCAAATTATTTGTGCTTGCTATATGTGCATGTGTATGAATGCCATGTTTGCCTGACAATTTAGTACACATTGCTGAGTTTTACCAAACATCTGGAAGTTTGATCCATACACAAACATTTAATTTAAAAAAAAAAAAAAAAAGGCATGAAAAGACCAATCACATAGAATATTCATATGTATTAAATCATTGGACATCATATCGGATGGGATGCCTGAAAGTGCCAAAAATCTTCACAATTTGTTGTATGTACGGGGAACATCATTACATCGAGCTACTTGAGACCATTGACATGCTCTTGTTATTTTGGGTATTTTGTTATATAAAGGATAAAAAACAAATGCATATCATAGGAATGGAACCTGCAAAATTACCTGGTTATACAGTGCACTCCCATTATAAAGAACATGGTTATCATGAAATTGCGCTCACAATGAAGTAAAAATTTGGGCCCCAACATCATCAGTTCTATATTATTTTATTGTTTATTTGTTCAGTTATGACAAAATTTCCATTTAATGACAGAAAACAGCCAGTCCTGAGGACTGCGTTATAATGGGAGTCAACTGTATCAGGTATCCCTTAAGATATCTGACCTCAATATGATCAGGTTCTACTGTATTCAAATAATGCCAGTTGCGGAAAGTCAGAATCATCAGGTTTGTTAGGTAGCACTTACAAATTCAATCTCTCCTTTAATAAACCGCAGTGTATATTGATATTGAAGACTGCTATTTCGGTTTCACAGCACAGACAATGAGATCAACTGCAATCACATTACAAAACAAAGAAGTATTATAACCATCGTCAATCAACAGCGAGACAGCATTCCAGGAATGGTTACTTTCTGTGTGTGGGCCACTTTACTGCAATGTCGGGGGGGGGGGGGGGGGGGGGGAACACAGACTCCATTTTCTGCTAAAAGAAAGAATGAATAATTACACTATGAGGTGGAGGCATAAGACAAGAGATCCTTAAAAATTTTAATTTGAGAGGAAGCATTGTAAACATCACCATGTGAGATCTTCCTATTGTGATCCCTGAACAATTGCAGGGCACAGTGATTGGTTTTATTGTTTGAAATGCTCCATTATGCGCAGGCTGTTTGCACTGCTATAAAATGCAACTTGCGAAACCTTGCTGCACACTGAATAATTTTGGACAATCAACCTGTAAGAACCAAAAATTTTCACAAATTTTGCAAGGAGCCAAGATTCGCGAAATTAAAATGCACACAAAAGTTTATTTCATGTATTGCCAGAGGCAATTCGCAAATATTTCATGCCGCGAAAAAGGGTGTTGACTCCAGTTTGCGAAAATTTCTTGCCTCAAATATTTCTGGTTTTACAGTATAGTGTCATACTGCATAAGACTTTCAAGTCTGCATCATCAAAATTATGCTTTGTGCACTTTATCTGTCTATGTCTCACCTTCTTAAAAGCCATTTAATATTTTATAGGTCAGTTTTTGCATACAAATAATACTAAAGTCACACTCAGCTAGGCAGATTACTACCTGCTCATTACTAAAACTCTGCAACACCAAAGCCACTATGATATCTCTTACATACAGAAGAAAATAGCCTCGGAATATCTTTAAAGATTATATTAACTGTACCAGGTGTAGATGACTTTATTAAGTACAGAGATTATACAATGTGCATGGGATCTATAACCTGTCCATGTGCTCCTCTGAAATTTGGACACAGCACAGAACAATTTAGCCTACCATTCAAGCCATTATACATGTGTGGAAGAAGCATGTTATTTATTACACAGTAAGCTCACTCAATGCAACTGCAGTCAAGTTTCATACAACTGTAATCCTTCGCATAATTGATATCTAATACTTGAATCTCCTAATTTGCATATCTTTTCAACCTACTAGAATATTGGCGCACGGCCAGATCTACTGGAGTGATGCACAGACAGCAGATACGTAGCACATACGCTGCATAACTTTGTAAATACATTGTAGTGGCATGGGTTATTTACGACTTTCGATGAAAGTGACAGTCAAGAACAAGTGTGGGGCAAAGTTCATCACAACAAAAGTTGTATTGGCTGGAAATTGCATCCGAATGCTGTCAGCTGAATCCCAGACAAAAACTATACTGTGCAGGACCACTTATGGGATATTTAGAGTACAGTTAAAGGGATCGTATAGTTTTGGTTAAGACCTAATTTCAGGTTTCTAACATTTTTTTTTTTTTTTGTGAGATAATGAGAAACCTAATAAAATGAAATATGAAAGAGCATGTAATTCTTCAAGGAATTCAACATTTATTTGATGAAAATTTGGTTTTGAAATGGCTGAGATATCTAAAAAAGAGCGATTCTAATAAAGTGTAGTTTGCAGGCACAAACCCTTGTTGGTCGCATAGGAGTCTGCATGCGCCAAGACTAATACACGCACCACTACACTGCAGCCTCCCTTTGTTGGGAGAAGCTTCAACACAGGGCCTATGGGACAGTGCCAAAGTGGTGCAAGTAGTAGTCTTGGCGCAGACTCCTTTACGACCAACAAGGGTTTGTGCCTGCAAACTAAATAAAGTGTGGGACTCACACTTTATTACGACAGCTTTGTTTTACTTTGTTTGAGAATGCTTCAGTCATTCCAAACCCGATTTTCATCAAATAAACTTTGAATTCCTCTTAAAATAGTATGCTCTGTACTATATCATGTGTTTTCTTGGTATCTAGAAATAAGTTAAAAGCCCAATTCTCATCTCCACCAATACTGTACCATCCCTTTAATCACCACATTGCTGTCAAATAACTGTAGACACCATGCTTCATTCTATCTTTCTTTCTTTTTTCTTCCACATAGGTTTCATATCTACATGCGTTCTGCTCGTGATATAGTAATGGCAGTTTTGATAAAACTTTTGAGAGGAGAATAAATGAGTTGTCAAGGTGAGAAGAGTTCAAAACTTCCCCATGGACCAGCAGGGTGCAAGTCAGGGGGAAAAAAAAAAAATATCATTTGATGAACCCTGTGAATCCATCATGCAAAAGTTCACATGGACAAACTACCCTAACAAAGCACTTTTCTGGAAGAGTTTGATTGTGGTTTCAGAGCAAATTGCCCAACCTGCTGCCCAAGAGGATTATTCCAGTTATGAGGGCCCGATTCACACTACATTTTAAATCTTCTTCCCATATCTTATATCCCTACAAGAGCACACATTTTCTTTCTTTCTTTCTTTTTTTTTTTTTTAAATGAATACAACTCATAACCTTGTTGGTAAATTAACAATGTCACGAACCCAACTTGTGATTTGAATACCTTGTGTTGCTCCAATAATACCTGTTGGCAGTTTAGCATATCCTTTATATGGGAGAAGCGGGTACAATCTGTATAATGGGTGCTCCAACACAATATCACATGATCGATTCACTGTACACAGGCTTGACAATTTTAGATAGATACCAGATGGGGAGGACTCTGGGACATCAAGGGTCTGAAATGACAGCACGAAAATGAAACAAAATTTGCGCCGACCTTACGTACCGGTAAGCAAGAAAGGTGACGTGCCTTTGTCTCTCTCTTCCTACACTTGGCATGGTAAGCCATGTCAACAAGGTAGGTCTACACTTCTCAAGGAAATGTATGCCATATGTGCCATATATCTCATGAGTATGATATTTCCCAAATTGGGACTTGTACGACCATTTCTCAAGGTTGACTTCACCAACGAGAAGCAAAGTGAAGGAATAAGAAACAAAGTGATATCCCTTTCAAGAGGAAGATTTAGTGATTCCCTACCTTGGGGACTAAATACAAGGCATTCACGTTATGGGTTGCAGAATTTTAGCAGGTTGTTCATTTCACCATTATCGGTCCACTTCCGAAATTTGCGATAAATAAAAACAAAGTGATGTCAATATACCACGTATACAGTATGGGGACATTAACAACATAAACATGGTCGAAATCTCTGTGAAGTATTGCAGAAGGTTAAACATATGGCAGTATTCCAAATACCCTTTGAAGACAGAAGACCTTTTGTTCCTTACATATCTAATCCTCAAAACAGAGAACAGAGTGCTAGTAATGTTCAGCACTGAGTATGAGGTGCGAAACTCGACTCCAAATGCCACCAGGCATGGCTCACGTTTTATCCTTTTCCCCCCATAAACTCACATTGAAAATTTCTTTTATGTACTGTAACGTGATACAACAAATCATATCGGATTAACTGGAACGGGCATGATTGTGGCAGACAAGGAAGAAAAAAGGCATAGCACTGTCTGTGATATCGCTTAATGCATTCACTATGTTGATGATTAGAGACATGATATATATGCAACTCATGTGTCAAAACTGTGGATCCTCCTCATCCTCCCCCCCCCCCCAGTATTTTGGTAAAGTATCTTGAAAGCAAGAAATAGACAAGATGCTGCAATCAATTAGCTGGCAGGTGTTTGCTGACACAGGTAGCAAAGTAATGACCTCAGAGCATTTGTTTTCATCTGCATCATTACCAAGCCGCCCTTGTAATGGAATGCATACAGGCACAACAACAACAACAAAGTTGTGTTATCCATCCATTGCATTAATGTATAATCTGTCTGAAACAAAAACAAAAAAAAAAACAAACAAACAAAAATCAAATTTGGTTCTCTTCTGTAACATGGTCATTTTCAATTTCTCATATGTCTTTACATGAACACACAGAATATTACATCTCCAAGAAACGAAATGCACAGTAGCACTTCATCCTCTTATGACCTTATCATGGTCATCTTTCTCTCTGATGGTCCACATTCTACAACTCCGTAGACATGAAACATATGCACTTGAATCACTTTCAACAACATCATACACAATACAAAACAGAAATGATTCTCTCAGTACTGAATTACTTCTTATATCTGTCATTCATCTCTCGGCAGATTGGGGGATGTGTTAAAAGTTTAGTGTTAAAAGCATCTTGTGAGAAGGGACCATGCCATACACACCAAGCATGTTCTTTGGAACACGGTGTACACAGGTGTTGAGATTGATTAAACACCTGTAGGCTCATAGCAACCACCTGCCTGCCTACATAGCAAAGCTTTACACTCTCTTCTACACTGCTATCACATTTGCTTGACACTTGCTTGGTTATGTGGGTGGCTTGTAACAATCAGAAATGTGGATTTCTTCACTGGAATTTCCACAAGGGGAAGGGTAAGTGTGAAAAGCTGGCTGGGGACTTAACCAGGTCATCAGAGACTGCTTTGGAACCCACTGTAGCTTCTGTATTCAAAACCAAGATTTGTTGCAGTTAATTGCCAGTAAACTGGTACTGGGCTGTAAATATATAAGATATTGAAATCTTCTTCAGGGCGTACACATGCACACATTTGGGATATCAAAACCCAGTCCCAAAGAACAGTGGCATGGGGGTGGGGCATGCTGATCATGACTGAATAAATATAATGTAGGATGGCACTCCACATGAATGGGCACAAACTCCTCAGACTGTACAAAGTCTGTAGTCAAACCCACCCAAGAGTACAGTGCATGGAAAGGGGACAAAAAACGAAAATCAATTCAGATAACAACGAAGCAATGATTTTGCAAGATGAAACATTTTTCTACCTTTTTTCAATTTGACATACAAAATGCCCTTTAACGCACTCAAATTCAAACACTGTACCATGTAAAAACAAACAATAAACAAAACGATGGTAACACAATCAATACAGCTTTCCACAATTACTTGCATCGTCAAGAAAGCAGTGATCACTATCATATCCCTTCCTCAGTCACATGAAAAAAAAAACAATATGCAAAGAAATACAAACGAGAGGATCAAATACAAGATGCTTCGATAATAGGCTGTAGTGTCCAAGAAATGTTTTCTCCTGCCTCCCGGGAGCCCGGAGAGATTAGGTTTCGCCTCTCATCTTGACTTTCTTGTCCTGCACACAGAGAAGAAATAGATGGAGAACCACACGGATAAGGGCATTACATTATTTCATTACAGGACCTATGCAATGAAAATGCATGTTGACTTGTACTGATTCAAATACACTGATCATCACTTCTGTGACCAAAGGAATATCTAAATATGTGCCATCTATTTCATAATAATCTTTCTGTGAGTGCGGTTTTCAGATTACTTGGATACACCTTTCCCTCTCCCCCCCCCCCCCAAAAAAAAAAAAATAATAATAATAATGATTAAAAAAACCCAAACAAACCAAGATTCTGTCAATGGTACATCTATCAATCACTGGTAAAACACTAATTAACAAAAGATACTGGAATGCACTTTACCCTACACTGAGCATGCATGTATGTTTTCCTGCAATCTCTTTTAATTTTAATTAGTAATACAGAAACATGGAGATCTGGCAAAAGTGGCAACTAATAAACTGATGTCGCACACACCTTCTGGAGTATGCTTACCTTGTGTTTAGGACAGGTCATGGAGAAGTTATCCAGATGCATTTGGCATTCTATGTGGTAGAGAGAAGGAATGAAGGGAAAACAAGACATACGTAGTGAGTACTTGTATACTACAAATTTATGATGCCACTGACATAACAGTGCTTACAAAGTGCTACAAATAAAGAGCTGAATATGGGGCCTTTTACTCATCTTCTCCGCAACACAGAGAAGAAAAAACAGTGCAGTACCTTTGTTGACAACTGACAGAAGTGGGTTTTTGATTTGACTAAACTTATGTGATGCTGATTTCATCATCTTTAGAAGCACAATGAAGACAAGATTCCTCAAAATAATGGACAAGAAAATGGATAGGCATTATCAAAACTATAAAGTGCAAACTGTATGGCCAATAAAAATGCATGGTAGTCTTTAGTAATTGTAACATTTGAATTAGCGCTTCTAAAGTAACCAATAACTGAAACACGATCTACCATATTCAGGCCCTCAAGCAGTATAACATCACAATCTCACAGTAAATTCCACTGTGGTTTTAAACAAAAAAATTCTTGTCCACACAAATGAATAAAAAAAACAGAAGGAAATGATTGCAACTCTGCACTTTGTCTGGATAATCCATCAAATGTTGATGTCAAATCAAGATGCTAATGTCACAATTACACTAATCTTACCAAAATTTTATCCTAGAAAACTAAATGGGCACTGCACTTCGACTAACACCAACAGAATTTTCATAAATGGATATTGTGGTAATGTGTTGGCTCAAGCATTGGACATGGACATTTGGTCAAAGGGTCAAGGCTTCATGCTAACACTTGACCACAAGTCATTCATTAAGCTATTATTTTTCAAATGCATTTTATTATTATTTTTATTTAATTGTATTAGATTATAAGAGAAAACTGAATGGTTTTCCATCATTCTTTAATTCTGTGAAATTGGCATTCAGTAATCTCAAAATCATATTCTAACAAACTTTATCTACAGTGCCCTCTGATTTACAACACACAAAATTATAATGAAATTTCAAATACCAGTAAGAATCAGGTCCCAAAATTCTTATGTATACTGGAAATCTGTATAAATCTTATCTGTTCAGCTATGATGAAATTTTGATATGATGAAAGAAAGCTGCTGATCCCGAGGACTTTGTTATAACGGGGGTTGCTTGTACCAACCAATAACTGCTTGGATGAGGCTCCATATTGTGACAGGGAAAGGGGCCAGCAAGATTGAAAACTAAACGAATCAGAGCAAATATTCGACAAGACTGCATCACACACACACTGACCTGATTCCATAGCACACAGGTAATGGTAGACTTGCTTGCATCCTTTGCTCAGGCAGCCGATGGATGCCCCAGGGTCCCGACACAGATTGCATTTCTACAAGGGGGAATTGGAAATGAGATTGATATGGAATACCTTGAAAGTAGTAAGAAAAATTTTGTGTGAGAAAAGACAACACAATATCAAAGAGAAATCTCTCGAAGATGATTTACTTAATCATCACGTGCCCGGCAGAAGGGCCCTAGCACGGTAACTTGAATATTACGCTAAGGCGCTTCTGCCGGGCACACTATGTTATATTCAATATTCATCATTACAGCACCTGTAACTAAACTAGACTACTGTTTCTACAGAATTATACTGCTGCAAATTTGCCTGTGTGATTACAGGAGAGCTATGTTTTATTCATCACTGAATACAGATCAGCCTTCTCAACATTTTTTTTTTTTTTAGTTCAAAGAGAAAAAAAAAAGGAAATCAAAGAATACTTTGTGCATACACCTAGTACCTCTATACAGTCAAACAATTTATCAACAACATCACAAATCTTATTGCCAAAAACCTGGAATATTACATAGTCCACATAATGTTCGGAAATGTGTGGTCATTTTCAACCTAGATATAGGCTAATTCAGTATCTTATTAAGATGGGGTACACATTGAAGTAACAAAGAAACTTCAATGCAAAAGAAAAGTATCTTATTTTGTTAGGTGTATGTGATAAAAGTAGGTTAACCACTGTCTTTGACTTCTACAAGTACAGTGACATAGGCTGCTGCCACGATACATCAGCTAACACACACGTCTGAGCCTCTGTATGATGTCTCCAGCTAACGATAAACACCAGCTAAGTCTCCTTTACCTTAGTTGCTGCTGCCTTAACAGCCTCATGGATGCCGTAGAGCGTCCCATGTAGGAAGAAGACTCCCTGTGCCCAGACTGCGCACTCTTCGTGCACCCACAACTCTGGCACCTCATCCTCGCTGTCACTCTGACTCCACTGCGACAGCCGCCTCTTGCCCCTGGATAGGGACATCTCCTCCATGTAAGTGTTGATTTGCCGCCACTTGCGAATCTTTGCAGGATTGGCTTGCTTTGCCAGGAGGGACTTTCCCCGCTGGCTCCGCCCTTTTAGTGAATGACTCTTGTCTGAAGTTGATGCACCAGCACCGACTCCCCTAGAACCAAGGTGTGACTTTCGAGGATCGCTTCCTCTGCCTCTCTCGTGTCGCATACCACTTTCTTTTTGTGAGCAGGAGGCAGTGCTCCCCGGAGGATGGTAGGGTCCATACAAGTCCCCAAGAACACCGAAGTTGGCAGGGTTGCCACAGAGCGAACACACCCACAGTCCGGTGGGACTGCGTGGCTCTGAAGCCAGAACAGCCGCCTGGCCAGCAGGGCCTTCCGCTAGCACACTTTGACGCTTTACCTGCTTTACCTTCTTTTTGCTTCCTTTTGCTTGCTCTTCCTCAGTGCCTGGTGAATTCACCACCTGACTGGAAATGATAGAGTCAATGCTAGTTCCCTGCACCCTCACAATGGGCCCGCGAGCGACAGCAGGGGTTACTTCAGCCTTGCCTTTCACCATCGGTTTGCTTTGCTTAGACTTAGTCGCTTCCTCCTCTGCATTGTTTTCTGCGGCACTTTTCTTTTTCTTAGTGTACTTTCGCTTAGGCTTGGCCTCCTCGCCATCTTTCTTAGGCTTGTTCTTTGTGCCCGGTGGTCTGCCCCGCCTCTTTTTCAGAGGAAGAGAGTCATCTCCAGTGCTGCTCTCACCCTCTTCTGGTTGCTTTCGCTTTGAGGTTGGGGTAGTGGTTGGAGTTTCATTCGCTGGAGTAGGTGGTGACACTGTTTTCTCACTGAGCTCACTGTGTGTCGAGGGCGGGGTCTCTGGCTTGGCTGGCTGACTTTCTGAGGAATGCTTTGGGTCTGTACTTTCCTTTTGGCACTTGGTTTCAGGTGGAGCACAAGGTTCTCCTAGTTTTTTGTGTGGTTCTCCTGTGTTTTTGTGTCCTTCCTGGACATTTTGTGTGTCTTTGGTTTGATCAGTGTTTTTGGTTTTTGTCTGCCTTGCCTTTGGTGGCTTAAAGGGCACACTACTCTCACTGTTTGTGCCATTTGTGGAGCCAACATCGTTCTCCTGTGATGTGTCCGTCCTCCCATTTGGGTTGGTACTGACCTTTCCACAATTTGCTTTTGTCACTCTTTTCACTGAACTGTCCTTTTCACTGGAGTTTTCTGCTGGCCCATTGACAGTACTATCTTTTCTCTCTGGCATTTCATCTTTTTCTCCAACTCCATTAGCTAGTCTTCCCTCCACTTTGTCTGTACTGTTAACTTTTTCACAAATAACTTGAGTCCTTTTCTCATTAGAAGCATGTGAGGGGTTAAGACTAGTGGCAACTGTTCTATTGACCTCCAAAGATCCATTGGTTTGACTATCATGAAGCATTGAGCTGTTATCTGACACTATTTGATCTAACGACTCTTTGGCATTTGATTCGCCAAGCACAGCAACCATTTCTTCCAAACGAGGCAAATGTCCTGGGTCAGACACTTTCGTGTGCCCGCTGTTATTTCTGGATCGTTCAGTGCCTTGCCTGGATTTCTGGTTCCACTGGTCCCCTGATGGTTTGGAGTGTACAAGCTCTACATACTGCCCTCTGCCGTCTGTCTGGTCAACTGGTCTAACTTTAGGAGATGGCAGTGGATACAGCTGTTGCGGCTGCTGTCCTGGTGGTTGTGGGTATGGACGGTGAACACCAGCAGAGCCAGGAGACTTGGACCGTGAATGGGGCATCGCCGGCACATGGTCAATGGAATTGCCTGGAAGTGTCGGTACGCTCTGGGCGCGGGAAGATGTGGGAGACATCTGGGAGGCAAAGGGCACAGGGGAACTGGCTGGGAGACTTTTGGGGCTGTGGAGATTTCCCCCTGGCCGCATACTGCTTGGGGAAGCCAGTGGCGGAGAAGCATGGTTCATGTGATTGTGCGGTGAGGTCGGTGAGGTAGGAAAGCCAAATGGGGTGGTGGATCGATTTGCTGGTGAGCTTTGGCTGTGCGGATACATCCCTGGCCCATGCATCATAATCGGGGAGGGTATCGTTGGCCCGGCACTTGCTGATCTTGGGTAGCTATGTCCGTGCCCATTGGAACTTCCCATTGAGCTAGAATTGGACATCTGACGCTGGTAAGGGCTGCCCATGCCCCCAGAGTAATTGGCACCAGGTGGGGAGAAACCGCTGTTGAGCGGTGAACTTGGATGTCCATGTCCAAAGTAACTTTGAGAGCTTGGCCCCGAAGAATACTGGCTGGCATACCCTGAAAGAGTCTGTGAGGCAGGACCAAAGTTATTGGCAAGACGCTGTTGTTGTTGCTGCTGCTGTTGATGCTGTTGCTGCTGCTGCTGGTGGTCACCACTGCCTGGCATACTGGACATGCCCTGCTGAGGATAGCCGCTCGAGTTCTGGCCCAGCACATCAAAATCCTCTGTCAGGGCTCGCATCATGGGGCCCATCTTGGAATGGTCCAAGTCGTTGACAGGGAATGACGGGTCCTGTTGCATAGACGGCCCTTGGCTGCGGCCGTAGAAGTATTGGTTCTGGGGATCCATGGCTGCACACATGTAGATCACATCAGGATTGCCCTTGGATCTGTGGAGTCAAGTAAAAAGAGGACAGCGAGTAAAGAGATTAATTGCTTTGACTGACTTGCACTGATGACATGTATTCGATAATCAAGTTCTGGCATTCCATAATCAGGGGGAAAAATACTACCCTGCATGTTACCTTTTAAATGCAAACAACTGAAACTCTATGAATTATTAATTGCCCATTGTCAAAATGAAAGATGAACAGCTCTCAATAATGCATGCACTAATAAGTTGCAAGAGGATATAACCACGGGGCTAAGTGATGTTACTAAATAAAGAACTGTGCGCATCTGACAAGCTATAGTTATGTACCTCAACAACACATATCAAGTGCTTGAGAGGCATAATGAAAGCATGACTCTCTCTATTACTAATTACAGAAAAAAAAGTGCATCCACATATTACTGTGCACATATGTGTGCAAGACAGAGTGCAAATATGTACAGCGCCTGAATATGGCAGACCCCATATAAGGTTCAGGCTCTAGTTCCGATGATTTTGACAAGTTCAACTTGGTAATTATAAGCAGTAGTACCAGCAACATACGTCTCAAGGTCATGTTCACTTAATGAGCTAACCTGTACACTGGACAAGCTATCCCCTGGATAAAATCTGTAAAGTTATTGACAGTTATGATGTGGTAGTCTGCCCTTCAGACCAACATTATCAGCCGTTGTTTAAAGCGACATTCTCGTAAACATGTACTGTGCACATTGCACACGGTATGATAGTTACCAAAAATAACCAGTGATTTGTCAATAGTGGTACAGTGTATATTCTAATGCTATACAATTTCTCTGATAAAACACTCAAATATTTCATGAACATTAAGTTCGTGACCATCATTTACTAGTAGTCATGAAGGACTTAGTTTACACTGAAGGGCCTTGAACATGTACATTGGAAAATGA
Organism: Diadema setosum; assembly: GCF_964275005.1. NCBI lineage: Eukaryota > Metazoa > Echinodermata > Echinoidea > Diadematoida > Diadematidae > Diadema > Diadema setosum. The sequence continues at coordinate 19,425,109 of NC_092692.1, forward strand.
TAATCATGACACTTTACATGAAATTATAGTAGAGTTTGAATAGTCATAAGGTGTAATTGTGGCCAATCAACTATGTAGTTTCATAACTTCGAATGTAAAATCACAAGCTACTACCAGTACTTTGGTGGCAAATTCTTTTCTGTCAAGATATCAAGACACACAAAATGTATTAAACATACCTATTTTGTGTAATTAAGACATTAAAATTCCCTCAATTTTCCCTATCTCAGTCTCATCTACAGACAGCTACCTCCATTTACATTGACAGTGATGGCAAGGGGAAGGTCTGAAGAGCACTTGTCTCATAGCCTTGTGATATCAGAAATTTAATAGGATTTGAATTGAATTGAACTGAAACAGCCCTGGGCTTATGAGAGTCACTAGCTGGCAGATCCCGATTGTAAATTTTGAATTGATTACGATTCATTTTTCAATGTTCATCAACCTGCCTATCTCCCACTGAGCAGGCATGGTGGTCTTACCAGTACACAGCTTTCTGTGCTCAACCTGATATCACGATGGCTGAATAAATGCAATATTTGTTAATCACATCCATCAAACAATGTAGAGATATCTACATATTTATCAAACAGACTGGGTATAAGACTATTAGTGGGATAGAGGTGTTTAGTCTGGATGATGGTAGCTAATATGACTCTACTCTGTTTCATATCAACTGGCCTGTCACTTTATCTTGTCCTCTGATACCCAAGGAAGCAATCACTGATCTAGTCATGTTGCCTGGATATGTGTACAACACGTACATGTTTGAATTGACATTGAGATACCAAATATTACAAATTACTGAATAAACAGGCCTTGAAAATGTGTGCATATGGCATGGGTAGGACTAAGACAATACTCCTAGACATAACATTTTTGTTGCCAGCTGATCGATGTAATAACATTGTGTGTAATCAAAACAGAATTCAGTTATAGCTGTACTCCTTTGTCCTACATATATACATTCAATAACATCCATTCTACTGTGAAAAACAAAGAGTTAGTTCCTGCCCCCATACACTACAGAAGGATAAGTGAGTGGACACTGACTTCCGAAATGAATGAATAAACAAACTGTAAAAGTGGATATTTTTGCGCAACTTATTTTTCACGCTCAGCCGGGTAAGACGAGTTTCGCGTGTTTTTAATTCTGCGGAATGAAGACATAAACTACTAGAACATATGGCAGGCAAAAATATTCCCATGCTTTTATTTTCACGCTAGTTTCTGGCTGCACGAAAAGCCAGAAAATTGCAACAACGCAAAAAAAAAAGACTTTTACAGATTTAATCAATTAATTGATATAAAGACAGACAAAAAGGAAGACATCATCCTCTGGCTCATGGGGCATGAAATGGTCAGCAAGCCATCAGCAGCTCGATTGGAGATCAAAATTAAGAAACAACCAAACACACAAGAATGGAATCCATTCACATGAAGCAAAAAGCTTATTTACGTTTATTTATTTAAGATATATTGCAATGGGCATATTCTATTTGTCTCACTTGCAGAAACATAGACAGATCCCTTAATACTTAGATGAAAATCTGAATAGTTAGCGTGATTATCTTGTCTTTTTGTGTCAGAGTCTACTTGATATGCCTGGGTATGAAAGCGAAAATACTGTCTCAATTACATTTTGCTGTTGCTGTTGTTGCATTTGGTCAGAAGTGCGTGCACGCCCCCCCCCCCCCTTCCCCCCAAAAAGAAATCATACTATTTCAGCTATTAACAGTACATAAGCATGTACGTACATATATGCTACAATGTGTGTGTGTGTGTGCGCATGAGTACAGTCTGCACAAAGTATCTAGCAGGCATACTTGTGCAATAACAAGTACCCCATAATGTCCAGGTGCATGATTAGATTCTTGATGAATATTTGATGACCACTGCAGATCAAACAGATGAAATATGAGTTTGCCGGTGAAATTAACTTTCCTGAGCAAAATCCCTTTGCTGCCTGCTTGAAGCAGAATATCAGCAGGCCAGCTTTCAGTCTCAATCCCAGGTCTATGTGTATACATCACAAACCATATGGACAAACAGAATAATAGTTGGTGATCTTCCTTGCTTACAATTCCCTGCACAACATACTGTACAGTATGACTGCTTGACCTTTTGTTAGTTGGAACAACGATTTAATTGCTAAAACATATGAAGAGCTCATAAAAAAACATGATGTGATGCACATTTCCACAACTTGTTGTTCAAGATCACTTTTGATAGTATGATACAACAGCCATCAGTCAGATGAATATAAAATTACTTTGTGTACAATATTTTCATCAACTACCACACAGCTCATTTGATACGAGAATTACTCATATCTGCTCAAACAGGTTGCAAAGGCATTGTAATCCAATACTGTAAAGAGCTGTTATTTTCACATACAGATATTTTCAGGAATGCAGTCACAGTAATTCACCCTTGCTATTAAAAATAACAGGTTTTCAGTGACTTTTGCACAATATAATATTGTATAGTTTTCTTGTATTGTTCTAAGCTGGTGACATCATACACTGTAGTAGTCTTCTCATCCAGCAGTGATTGCACAGAAACTTTAAAAATTCGTAATTTTTTAACAAATTGTCCAATTTTCCTTCACTGAATGTGTTCTGGTGAAATTGCTGCATTCACTCAATTGACATGTAAAATAAGATGAACTTGGCAAATAATCTGCTCACCCAAGGTTTCCAGAGGACTGACCAACAAACCAATTGACTACACAGTCCTCTAACTCTATAACTATCAAATTTGACAATTACTTCCATATCAGAGCCTTCCTCTGCTCTTTACCCATTGAGGATGGTTTGATTTTGCTTCAACACGCACTTCCCATAGACACCTGCCCGAGTATACTTGGGACTCGTCCTCAACAGGTTAATGTAACAAAGCATACATTGCTCCCTCTTCATAAATACAGCTGCACTTTGTCAATCAATCAATTTCTGTCTATACGCATTGTTTGGCATCAGAAAACCTGTTGCTAAGATTCATGATTTGGGCAGGACTTTTGGTTTTGTTGTGAGAAATATATATAAAATTTATATTTGGGGAACCCCCATGGATGTTATCTCTCTCCTGAATGACCCAGATGTTTTGAAGTAGCCTGCACATGTACTTGATGAAGAGGGTTTAATTGAAAGAGCAGCTGTGTCACCATAGACCTGACTCCATGACATGATGGACATTCATCACATAATCCATCATTGCATGCCGCAATGACATCATCACAGTCATGAAAGGTTACAGTGCTTACATTACTGTATATGCAAATACAGCAACTGTAAGGCCCATTCACATACAGGTCATTGGTTTATGGATCATGTTTAGCACAAACATTTATATTCACATTCATGAAATTCTTCCATCGAGATGTTTTGATTGCAAATGGTTGACAACCAGTTGCAGTGAAAATCAATGTTGTATCTTACACTTGCATTTTAATACAGTAGTCAGTACCACTGTTCACACGTGTCCAAAGAAGATCATTCTGCTGCATGCATAGCACTTTTAATTCCAAAATATCATGCCTAAAGAATGACTGAGGTATAACCCTGGGCATCCTTCTGCCAGGACCTGGTGTGGTATGGTGAATCATGGGATTCAATTTTTTCCCCACGCTTGTCACACAATCCACCCAAGGCATATTTTGAGGACTTTCAAGCAAATCTGGATAAATTTTTACATTTCAAAAAAAGAGCAATATTTGAAAACCATTCATTTTGAGTATGTGAAAACAGGGCTGTAATGTATGTAATGGTAAAAAATTTGTAAAAAGTTGAAAGAGTCAAGATTGCTCATCTAAACTATTCAGGGAATGTACATACAGTTAAACTCGCATAAGTCGATCTTCTCGGGACTGAGCAAAACACATCGACTTGTGCGTAAGTCGAAAAAATCGACTTAACAACAGTTACACCATACAATGTACATGTATGTTGTCTACTACCAGGGCCGAGAGCTGGAGAGGTGGTGTGCCGCAGCACGGGTTGCCCAGCAGGGCCGCGGCTAACTTTGCATGGACAGTGCATTAGTATTGGCACAGGTCCGATTACTTTACACCCTTGTTAAACCTTGGGGAAGTGAATATGAACGATATTTGAGCAGTGATCAGTGGCTGATTCCAGTTTACCATACCGTGGCTTGAAATGCGTGTAGAGGTGTAATTCTGATTTACCCGTGCCGGTAACTTTCCCCCTACTTTCCGCTTTGAAAACTCAGCAGCTTCAGCGCGACAGGGCTGGACCAGCGGACCTCCAAACACGAAGAGAGTTCAACAATTGCATGCTATCGCTTTGAATTTTGATACTTTAGATCATTTTTTTGTCACCTGTCTGGTCGGGCTAGTTCTTATGTAAACAAAAACTGGCGTCTCGTGATTCTGACAGTGATTTATTGCACAATAAAATCTTATTCGACTTAGGCACAGTGAATTTAATGGTTTTTCCGTGAAAGTGTTCTTGGAATTTCATCGACTTAAGTGAGTATTCGACTTACAAAATTCGACTTGTGAGTGAATTAATACACGTAAGTCAATGGGGAAAAATCGGGACTTTTTAAAATCATCGACTTGCGCGATTATTCGACATATGCGATGTCGACTTAGGCGAGTTTAACTGTATATGTACAACTTGGAAAATGTCAGGGAACATTCATGAAATGATCACCTGTCAGTTTCATACACTCTAAACACCACCAATACCACCAGCATTCCAATGTTGTATTTCAACACCATCTCGCTCAGCAGCCAGCGCCAGGAATGTCAGTCTCACAGATACGGTGCAACATGAAGGCACACTCTGCTACCGACAGCAAATTACGAATGCGATGCCTGTTATTCTAGACTTTCTCACAGTGATGAAGTAGCAATGGTTCAGCACAATTATTCATTCAGTCAATACATATTGTGCAGAAATGTTGACACATGTAGAGGATGGGTATAAGAAGTTTGAAATAGATCATATTTAGCGGTGCTGGTTGAATGATGAAGATAATTTATTTGTCTCACCCATACAAGTGAGACACTCCTCGATGAAAGCAGCAACACTACCAGTAAATGACAATTAGGGCACATATGGCTGTATCATGCCAGAGCCAGGGTCGAGAAAGTCATAGGATGAATAAGAAATGATGTATTGTCTTTGTCAAATTTGTCTGGGTCTCAGGCGACTCGTGATATATAGAGCTGCAGAGCCCATACCAAGCTCACTGGCACACAGGCCAGTTCATTTCTAACATCTCGCGTAATTCAAACAATCTGAAATTGGAATGCAAAGCGACCAAAAATGAGAGATATGGAAGTAGGAATGGGGCAGGCTAATGGCTCCAGAGGAAAAAAAGACAGGGAGGGGGGATGAGGAGAGGGAAAATGGAAGGGGGAGGGAGAAGGGAAGGGGAGGATAAATGGAAGGGGGAAGGGGATGGGGAATGAGAGGGAAAATGGAAGGGGAAGAGGAGGGAGGGGGAGGTGAGGGAAAATGGAAGGGGAGGGAGAGGAGGGTAAATGGAAGGGGAGGGAGGGGAAGGTGAGGGAAAATGGAAGGGGAGGGGAAGGGGAGGGGAAGGGGAGGGGCGAGAAAATGGAAGGGGAGGGGGAATGAGAGGGAAAATGGAAGGGGAAGGGGAGGGAGGGGGAGGTGAGGGAAAATGGAATGGGAGGGAGGGGGAGGGGAGGGTAAATGGAAGGGGAGGGAGGGGAAGGTGAGGGAAAATGGAAGGGAAGGGGAAGGGGAGGGGCGAGAAAATGGAAGGGGAGGGGGAGGGGGAATGAGAGGGAAAATGGAAGGGGAAGGGGAGGGAGGGGGAGGTGAGGGAAAATGGAAGGGGAGGGAGGGGGAGGAGAGGGTAAATGGAAGGGGAGGGAGGGGAAGGTGAGGGAAAATGGAAGGGAAGGGGAAGGGGAGGGGCGAGAAAATGGAAGGGGAGGGGGAGGGGGAATGAGAGGGAAAATGGAAGGGGAAGGGGAGGGAGGGGAGGTGAGGGAAAATGGAAGGGGAGGGAGGGGGAGGGGAGGGTAAATGGAAGGGGAGGGAGGGGGAGGTGAGGGAAAATGGAAGGGGAGGGAGGGGGAGGGGAGGGTAAATGGAAGGGGAGGGAGGGGGAGGGGAGGGTAAATGGAAGGGGAAGGGGAGGGAGGGGGAGGTGAGGGAAAATGGGAGGGGAGAAGGGGAAGGGAAGGTGGCAGTGGAAAAGAAGGAGAGGGAGGGAGGGAGATATAGAATCAACATACCATTACAATGCATTAGTCTAATAGGAATCTTGCACATGGCACAGCATGGGCAGCGTGCCTCTAATGAGATCTCGGCGAGAGATGAGCGAGTGTTGAGGAATGTGTGGACTCAACCTGCGGGACAAAAATTGATCGCACTGCCAGCCAGCAGTCCTGTCTGTATTTCTGTGCACACTTGACCACAATCCCAGTCTTACATAAATGGAGCTACCATGGTACAATGCAGGCCTACAATGTAGGCCTATCTGGTCTTGAGATTGTGGTCTGCATGGAGAAATAATGTAGCAATAAAATACTATACTAGTAATGAAGCTTGAGATATGTGCGATGCAAATATGCGGCACACCAAAAACCATGTTCTGCAGTACATCACAGCTGCAAACATTGTCAATCCAGTAATAAATTGTGAAAAAAAAAATACAGGATCTACATTTCTACTTCAGGAAGAAATTACGTACTTCGAATGTACTTTTAATAGTCACAAGCAGCAAAGCAATGAAAATACAATATATTGCAAAATATGTTCAGTGTTGATCTAGATCATCTGAATCTTGGGAAGTTGTCTATAAACATAGCATTCACTGAGCATATCAAATGAGTCATCTCCTAGTCATCTATTAAACATAACTGATGTGTTTATGTTTTGTGCAATTACTAAAACAGCAAATACTTGAATGGCATTAAGATAAATAAAAATGACATAATTTCTTGCTACATCTTCTCCTGACGTCGACCTTTTGTACACCATGCTGTTAACCTCCGAAATGCATGAGATAAATAGCACATTCATTTATGAGTAAAATTTATCTATATAGGAATCATTTCACCTTTATCAAGATTACAATACACTACTCTCTGTGCTTTCTAAACCTCCATGACAAGCTAAACATCACCATCTATTCTATTTGCTCAAAGACTGATTGCCAACCAATGCTCAGTATCTCATACTCTCTGCACAAGAGAATGGGGGGGGGGGGGGAGACAGTCTCCTACTCAAGAGCCCTTCTAGCTTTTTGTCAAGGCCCTCTCGCTGTATGGTGACTGGAGTCCAACCGAGTAGGGTTGCGCACAAGGGCCTTTTGAGATCTGCTTTTACATCCTTTTTTAGTCCTTTGGATTACAATTGTACCAACTTTTGCTCCCAAATCTGTGTGTCTGTCTGCTCGAGCCCAATTTGCATATATGGCGAATGTGTACATGCCACAGACCTCCACTGGTGGTCAGTGATGAATGCAAACAGGCCGGACAACGCCAAGACGAAGGATGTGGGGAGCGAACCATTGCATTGGTCTACCGGAACTCGTTAATATGACTATTCAGTAGGGTTCATGTGTCATGAATATTCAAAATGTGTGAAGCAGATCTCAAAAGGCCCTCACGCTGTCGTGCTCAGCTGGGCTCGCTTCGCTTGCCTGTCATAGCCATCATACAGTGAGAGGGACTTGACAAAAGGCTAGAGCCCTCCTCGAATGCAGAGCTTATACTGCTATGAAATCCACAGTGCAGCAATCATTGGGCACACCACTGGAAGCCACAATACTGCTGCAGTTTTAGACTACTGTTGTATACACATGTACACCACCCTCCCCGCTCCACTACAGGCATGACTCATCAAGCTCCCTGACGACCAGTGAGAGAGGGAGGCAAAGCAAGTTGTCTGCCTGCCTGCCCACTACCCTTCTCCCCTGCTGAGCTCTTGAAAGGCGAAGGGGATGCAGGGGGCAAACATCATAATACAGGATTCCTGCAATGGAGCCTATAATGAAGCCTTCGAGTCTTAATTTACTGCCGCTAGTGCCAGCAATATAAATACAAATTCTTTCTATGTGCAGCATTGCTCGTATCAACCACCCCTACTCCCTCCCCTCCCCCAACAAAAAAAGAAAGAAAAATAATGATCCCCATTTCCTTGTGTTGCTATACCTACTTATATACGGTGCACTTCTATATAAAACCCTTTTGGAAGACTAATGGATTGAATTCATGCAGACACAGGCACACATAAGGACTTTGTGCACATACAAAGTACTCCTCAGAGGGTAATCACCTGCATACATTTAACAGTATTGTAAACCCCAAACCTCAAATAACTCACCAACAATAATTTGAGGTATTTTTTTTTTCTTCTTGACCACTTGTTTGACTTATACATCAATTATTCACAATTATGCTGGAGATTTCAGGCCACTGACCAGTTTATTCCTTGTCTTCGCAATCTCACGTGCAAAGGCTTGAGACCAGAGTCGAAACGGAATATGAATGAGAAGCAAGGGGGGATGGATATGCTAAGTTGAGCCCCGACACTGAGTCCTCACAGCAACTACACACAGTGCTCAGCAACACTTGGCACATCTATGACTATGGCACATCTAGTCTTAAAGGAGCAGACTCTGTTCGATCGCTAAATGTTCTGTTCTTCCGTTGCCACAGCTTGTTTCTTAATACTTGTCTTGCTTCTGTTTTTTCTTTAACAGTGGGTAGTGTGCAAAGTAGCTTTTGCAAAACAAAAAGTTTGTATCTGATAAAAAGCATGTCCTGTGCAGTCTATATCTCAGCTTGTTTAGGCCATGAAATTAATGGGCCTTGGGAATGTTTCTATGATCTTGCCCTGTTTAATGTTCCCATTTATCTGAGTCTTGATTAAAGGACAAGTTCACTTTCATAGACTATGGATATGTGGATTGAGTGAATACAGCAATATTAGTAGAACACATCAGTGAGAGTTAATGAGGAAAAGTGGACAATCTGTTCAAAAGTTATGAATCTTTGAAGTTTCTGCTCAGTCACTGCTGGATGAGAAGACTACTACAGCTTGTAATGTCACATGTGTACAACTATATAAGGTAAACATAAAGAAAATTCAACATATTTTCCCTTTTCTTGCACAATAAAAAAACACTCGACCTCCCTCTATCAGAAGGTAGGGGGAATAATATTACCCTTAACATAAGTCAGTGACAAGTCGAGGAAATGTGCACTTTTTTCAAAAAGTAACATTTTGTGAAATTCTCTTTATTTTTTTATTCATATCGTTCTACGCATGTGACATCAAACATTGTAGTAGTCTTCTCATCCAGCCGTGACTGTGGAGATAAAAGAAAACATAACTTTTGAACGGATTGTCCGATTTCCCCCAAACTTTCACTGATGTGTTCTACTAATATTGCTGCATTCACTCAATCCATACGAATGTGGACTTGTCCTTTAAATGGTGGTGACTGTACTTCAGGGTCAAGGAGGAGCAGACCAGCCTACATGTCTGATGAGGCAAGAAGACTGGATAAATGTTTCAACATAAAGTACAGTATGTACTTGCCTGAATGGGCACAAAAGTACACTGATAAAATGTCAGTGTACTTCCTGGAGGTTTTCTTATCAAACTGTGATGATGTGTGATTAAGATTGGAATTTAAAGGTCCTGTTTACCTTTGGGAGTAGTGATTTAAAAAATGTTCACAATATCACATTTGATACATATGTGTAGGTCTGTTGTGTCACAAAACATCGTACCATATAACATTTTTGCAATAAAGCCTAAAATATATACTATATATCAGTGTTTTTCTCAATAAACTGTAACTGTAGACGGTTTAGTCTGGAAAATTTTTTATTATAAATATTGTTCAAATTTTTGTATGTTTAACAATACTTAACATCAATTATACTGGTTCAAATTTTTGACATTGGTTGTTTCTATCCCTAACTCACATTTTAGAACTATTTTAAAGCACTAATGCTGGGTTTTCGCTTCATCTGCAAATGGTAAATTATGCCTTTAAATTGTTTCTCATCATGGGGCAATTTTAATGTGAATGTTAAGGAAACAGAAGGGAAGGAATGCAGAGAATGTTTTTTCCTCTCATGCACCAATGTGGAGAAAATTGTATTTCAACAGTGTACAATGTAGAAAATATACTGGGATCAATGCAGTGGTATCTAAAGCCTAGCACTTTGTTATCTCAAACATATCGTAATGGGTAGGCTCTTAATATTATATCCTCATGGAGCCCTTACTCATACTGGAAGAGTTTGCAAAACAGAGATGACAACAGATAGATAGATAGATAGATAGATAGATAGATAGATAGATAGATAGATAGATAGATAGATAGATAGATAGATAGATAGATAGATAGATAGATAGATAGATAGATACGTGTAGATAGATAGATAGAAATAGATAGACAGACAGACAGACAGATAGATAGATAGATAGATAGATAGACAGACAGATAGATACATAGATAGATAGATAGATGGGTAGATATATAAATAGATGGGAAAATCATTTTAAAGTCGAGTAAAGATATTTGAAATCAGTGCTCGCTTACTGCAGCTACACTCATGTACATGTACCAGTAATATGTGGACAGTAATTTTCATGCTATGAAATCAGCAAATATACAGCAGATGAAATACAGATCAGCAGTTGCGATCTGAACAAATCTCATTTGTAGAGGGCTACAAATTGAAGAAACTCACACCTGAATTTTCTTCTTTTTTTTTTTCAAAGGCATACAAAGTGTAAGTTTGAGCATCAGCTACGGTAGGATGGGCAATCAGTTACAACCCATGTTCTCTGTACCACAGTCAACTATGGATCTGAACTTGCATTGTATTTAGTTGTGGAACACAACAGAGAAAAGCAAGCACATAATGAAAGCAAATTGGCCTGCAGAACGATTTATGAGGGCACTGGATTTGAAATTTGATTTTGTCGGCTGAAAGACAACATTCCTTCTTTGCATTACCAGTTCATATTGTAGTTTGTGAGTGTTAAAAAAAAAAGAGAGATTGCCTACCATAAAAACAGACTCACTTTCTGTGTATAGGAGACAGGCTTATCACCTGTCACTTTGTTTTAACATGATGGTTTGCTTTTCTCTAAAGATGACGGTGGTTGGGGAAAAAACAGGGACAGCCCATCTTGCCTGACATTTTGATAGGAAAGAGTAATGAGGAAATGGAGGATAGTCGTGCTGTTTATCAGTAAACCACATACAGCACATCCACTGTGTCTGACCATAAAACTTCATCATCTGCTCAGCTCACAGGAACGCATTAAATGTTCAGTTGTACTGGCATTTCATTTTATATATTTTCTTTTCTTTCCTGTGTTAGTTATGGACTTAAAAGGCTATTAAGTTGATAGTGCATGAAAGGGCATAAACCGGTATGAGCTGTACTGAATGACCTTTGTCATTGTTTTTGTTAAATTATTCTTATTCTTACGGTATTTTCAATGTATAGTTGATTTCCAAACCAGGGATGCTGACATTTGAGAGGAATTTTCTAATATCTGAGGCTCAGACTCCATTGTGATGTTAAAGGGGAAGGCTAGTAACTGATCAGTGGGAATCAGTGGAAATGCTGGGAGATGATTGTTCCAATCCTTATGGGATTCATTCAAGAGTTAATTGTATATCTATTGTTGTGTGAAAATGATTTGCTTCAGAACGGTCTCATATTCAAGTAATGTGCAGATTAATGCTCCGTCACTGACCAGGGACGCTAACCTGGAAGCATTAAACTGCACATTACTTGAATATGAGACCATTCTGAAGCAAATCATTTTCACACAACAATAGATATACAATGAACTCTTGAATGAATCCCATAAGGATTGGAACAATCATCTCCCATGCAGCATTTCCACTGATTCCCACTGATCAGTTACTAGCCTTCCCCTTTAAAGGAGACCTCCGGATGATTTTCAGATTTTTACATTTGAACAAATATAAATTAGTTATACTGAGGACAGAGTTTCAGAATTTATAATAATTGGGATGAAGAATAAGAATAGTTTCAAAATTTATAACAAATTGCAATGAACAAGGATGATGACATGGCAGAGTCACCATAAGAATGCATGAGATGGGGCTCAAGGAAGCAGAACAAAAGAAGAAGGCATGCATAGATTATACACAGGTGAACTCGCAAGCAAGCGGTATTGTAATGGAATTACATTGCTACATTTCTGAAATATGTGAACCTCCTATGTCATCATCCTTGTTCAGTGTAATTTGTTTAAGGTTTTACAAAGTATTGTTTCTCTACTCAAGAACCACCATAAATTCCACAAATCTATACATGGAGTTGTCAGTTTATGTATTACATGATGTGAAATTATGAAAATCATCTGGAATGTCCCTTTAAGTATCGAGTAGAGTTCATGCACGCCATATGGTGTACGTATCGTAAATATGCGACTCTTAAGTGAAGACTGCATGTATTGCTGAGATGTGCCATTGCCGACAAATTTTGGGTATGTTTGCTACTGGCTAGGCTCCCCTCATTTGGACTGCCGCAGACTTAATCTTTTTCTCATTTTTAGTGTAGGCTACTGACAAACAGAAAATATTAGTTGCTATTCACCAACAACAAAAATCAATCAATTTTAGCCCACCTGAGCCTATGATTTAAGTGAGCCCATGCGATTTTAGCACAGAAGAAAATCAGGCAAAAGTCTGACACTGAGGCTGGCAAAATTGCAGAAAACATAGAGGATCGCATCGCGCATCTGGCAAATTTAAACAGCGTTGCGGCAGCGAGACAATCTCTGATCCCCTTCTCTGGCTGTGCACTCTTGAGCCATGAGTCATGGCGAGCATAATGTGACATGGAAGGTAAACATACCTGCAGGTCAGGTTCTGCGCTTCACAGCGCCAGGATAAAAAAAAAAAAAAAAATCTTTAAAGGTCTAGCACCTGTAAATATTTATCCATACAGTTGTACATACACACTTGTGGAAATTAACTTTTTTTCCCCTTTAGAAAGAAGTGCTATTGATACATAGAAGACTCATTGCATTCTGGATTTGGCACGTGTGTAAACTCAAATCGTTTGGCTTTGATCGAGAAATTTTCTGGGAGGGTGGGGGGGGGGGTCCTACGAGGCACATTGCAATTTTTATCAAACAAAATCAGTCTGTATTTCGTTTATCTCTGGTGAAACAAGTATTATTCCTCCAATTTTTTTTAAAGTAAAAACTGAGTGTTGCATTATTGTCTATCCATGTTCTGTTCATTACACACCAAGTCTACAAGTGCTATAAATCAAAATGTTTAGTAGTATTTAGAGCTGTTATCATTTTTTCTAATCAATATTAGGCCATTCACTTGAAAAAACAAAGTTTCAATGAGCATCCATTATTTGACCTTCATATGTTAGTACAGAGATGTCTGTTCATCATTGCATACATTATCTCAATACTTTTCATTTTGACAAAAATTCAAATATTTTTTAGACTGCTTCTTTGAAGCAATTTTAGGGCAAAGTTAACTCTCATTAAAGTGTTCTAAAAGATGGTACTGTAGTGAGGGAAATGCACATTGGAAACAGAAAATAAAGTGATGTCCCTGAAATGTAGGTACCCTTTTACAGTGGAAATGGCTTCAGAGAGGGCCAGAGAAGGGGGAAAGGGAATTATGTGTATCACATAGTAACTTCAGTAGGAAAGTTAAACAGATGGCTCATTAGCCTACTGCTGGCTGACAACCATCACACTTGAGATATGCATCGACACATGTTTCTGCCAGAACACAATATCAAATTGGATTATTCCTCAGTCTCCCTCTTTTCCCACACTGTCGCCTGCACATGGCCCAAATTTCTACGGCCAGACAGGGACCTCTCCTGTGGCGAGATATGAGTCAATAGCATAATTCCATAACCTGGAAACTGAGAACATCATCCCATTCACAGAGGAAACTTCAAATGTTGTGCTCAACATCAAACACAGACTCGAGGCTCTCCGATATCAGTCCTCAAAAAGCTCGTCTAGACTGTAAATTTCATTTTCGGGGTGCTGTCCACTGCACAGAGATCCACAATTTGATTTATGAGGTGCTGTCCACTGCACAGAGATCCACAATTTGATTTATGACTGATATCATCTGACACACAATGTCTAACCATGTACGGAGTAGATTTATCGTCAACTGCAACATTTACACAGGGCCACCAGTTGGGCTATGAAAATATTCACAAAACTCTCCTCTATTCAAAACCATCTTTCTGTCACTCTGAAATTACAAGGTCATACACATAGTATAACATCATCACAAGTATGAAACAGCAAACTGCGCTGTTTACTCTGTGTTCTGGAAAGATGTTGTTGTTGTTGTTGGTTTTTTTTTTTTTCCAAACAGCAAACTGTGAAATCTTTTAGGTAGCAGGACCACAAACCAACAGCCATGTTCTGCAGACAAAGGTGACTAAAATCCAACTGTCACCACAGTCAATTTCAGTGTATGCTGTACTCTGTACAATGAACTTTAGTGTACAAGGTACATTGTAGTGTACAATGAATTCTACATCTCTGCTTCAACCTCATATGAAAAAATATTATCAAACATCTTCAAAGTTGCAAGGCATACACGTACAGCAAAATAATGGTCCATTATCCTGCAAATAGTATACTGACGACCTAAACTTTACCTAATTTAAAAACTATTAGTGGAAAAGTGAGCAAAGAAAATGGGATTCCATCGGGAGTCGAACCCGAGACCTCCGGATTGCTAGACCGGTGCTCTACCGACTGAGCTATAGAAAGCCCTAGTACAGTGTTCGTCCCAGAAACCTGTAATTACCAGTGATGATGCAGACATCAATCATTAATGTTGATAACATCAATCATTAATGTTGATAACAACAATAAGAATAGTGACAATACTATGATAACAATCCTACTTTTGTTAATTTCAATAATGATATCAGTGATCAATAATAGAGCCTCCTATTACAGTAGTTGTAACCCTCAATCATTTCACAATGTGACTTGTGTATGACTAATTCTCATGAGATGTTACAATGTATGTCCACGGTTCATCACAGCATACACTGTACACAGTCACAAGGAAAACTTCGACAATAATAACAGTGACAGTAAAAAAGCTAATAACGATAATAACTCTAATGCTAATATTGCCTTTGTCTAGACTCGTTTAATACACTCAAAAGCTAAATTCCCACACAGAGGGCAGCACACATTGTACATCATTACAATGCAGTTGAATTCATCCACCATTAATTGTTACAAATTTAAATTAATGGATTATCAGATCCATGCAAAATCACATATTTTCAGATATCACTTGATTAAAACATGGCTTTTTATATATAATTGCAAAGTAGAACAAGTGCTTAGAACTACCAATAATAATACAAGATCATTTTAACTGAAAAGGTGTTTTCAGCTGCAAAAAAAAAAAAATAAAAAAATAAGAAGAAAAAGGAATGTGTCTGGAGGAGAAACCAAGCTTACTCCTCAGCAATTCTTTCCATATCAACATTCACGTTTACATTACTGATTCGAAATTCTTTTCTCAGCAGACGTTGCTCGGAGGGATATACGATGTACGCATAGAATTGCACGCTGGGACCCTCAGCCATACACCTCTACGTTCATATGATAGGCTTATCACGAAGTGCAGTTTTGAATGACACTGCAAACATGACCTAGTTGAATGAGGCTCACAACTGTACAACACACAACGTGGGACTTCCCAGCTCCCATGCAGTAACACTGTAGTATGCTATATAGTGGTCTACACAAAGATGATTTGTAATTTAACATCATAAGCTTTACACAGGTCTGTAAAGTCCCTGAATATTATCAATTATCCCCTGCTTGTTCATGGAATTTATGGCACCAGTACATACTTTGTGAGAACAAGCAGGGGATATTACAATTTTGGGTCTTTTTAGTGATAACGTCATGACTGAATATAGGAAAAACGTATTGAGGGGTGGATTTAGCACATGCGCACAATTATCATCAACAATGAAAAACTTAGAAACAAAAACTGTTAGGCATTTATGACCTCATTCATGAAAGACAAAAAATATTCAGTGCATGACAGACCAATGAGATGACAGAACTCATAATGATCAATTACAGATAGTACTGTAAAGCACAATATTTTTGCTGCATGAAATTTTCCCGAATCGGAGTCGACGACCGTTATCACTTCAAGAAATTTTTGCAAATTAACAATTAACACTGGCATTCAACGCACATAGTGTACATAAATAAGAACTTCCACATGCATTTTAATTTCTCTAATCTTGGCTCTCAAGAAATTCACAAAATTAAAATGCACATGAATATTCCTTGTTTTACAGTACATACCATTCATCGTCCTATTCTACTTTTGCATTGTACAGTCTACAATTCAGACACAGGTTTTCATTTTCCTTTCTACAATATTATCTTCTTCTTTTTTTTTCAGGAAGAATGCAATGAAACACAGTAGAATTGGCCTGGTGTTTCTCCACACAGCTTCTGCTACACAAGATTCTGTCAGCTGAAGACAAACATACTCCTGACTAATAGTGACTGATCACCAACTAATATGAAATCATCAATGATAGTCAATCCTGTCCTACTCACGTACTATAGGGATTTGCTGAGTAAGCTTCGTTTACTCATAATACGTATTATAGCAAATCTATGAGGGGCTTTCAGGTACATGTACAGTACCGGTACAAATGACAGATGGGTCTTTAATTATTGTTTCTGAAGCACCATTTTAAATACATTCACACTTCTGGAATATATTCAGATGCTGAAATGAGTCTGCGTTTATCTAAAAAATTTTTGAGGCAGACTCACAATCCTTAACGCGTTTCAGCCATTTTCAAGGGTTAGTAAATGCAACCGTGTTTTCAAACGCGTTTAGAAATGTCATTTTGAAACGCCTTTTAAAGGGCGTTTTGCATCTGAGACCACAATCGCCGTTCTGTGAGAAGATAAACGCAATGCCGTTTTGAAACATATTTATATCTCAAGGTCAAATCCCAGCTGTTTCCAGTTGTGCTCTCTGCATATTACTTGTGTGTGACTGATGAGGCATGTCTGATGGTACGCAACCGACTTTTACTTCCCGGGTCGAACGGTGCAAAGCAGCTGCGCAGTGACTAACACTCCAATCGCGATTGTATGATGATTAGATAAACCCGGCACCCGGAGAATCGCGTTTCAAACCACGTTCGCAAATACATGTGTACCATTCCAAACGCGTTTTGAAACGTGATTCTCTCTCTCCAGCTAGATTAATGCAGCCTTAAAGGCCCTGTAGAGTTGGAATAGCATAGAATGGGAAGGCTGGCCCAGATCGGATATTCAAGAATCCCGTAATGAATTGTGTACAGCCCTACAGCCTGTATGTACAGTGTATGTCAGTACACGCACAGCTGAGGAATTTCGACTGGAATTGACCATTACCAATAAGCATGTTGGACACTTCAATGCACTATTTGCTGATAGGTACTGTTCGTGGTTTTGTTCCCTTGTGAGCAGTGAATGAAGACCTACGGGTATTCAATTGAGCCATTTCCCCATGCATGCAATTGGGTCTTTAAATGCCAGCTGCAAATAATGTTCCCTACAACAACTGTGACACACTCTAGTAACCTAGGGCCTGGTAATCAAGGGCACTGTGTAATCTTCCATGTGTCTACATGCACAAGACTTAAACAACTGTATGTCTACACATGAACATGTATTCACCATGATGACAGCCACTACCAGCTTTAAAGCTTGGATAATATCTACCATTTTAATGGTCATGTTGTACACATCTCACAATTCCAAATATCAATTCACAACAAGAATCAAGCAACTTGAACTAAAGAGTTTGTTTGTTTGTTTGTTTGATTTGATTCATTTTCCATCTGAGAAGATGGCTGGATAGCCCATATTCAGCTACGTTAAGCTGGTCTTCCATGGGGTCCAGTTGGGTGTGAGGTGGGACCACTCCACCGGGTTAAACACCCTGCTCTTTGCGATGAATGAATGAAGCGGGATCTTTTACGTGCATGAGTTGTTACTCTCTCTTACACGGGACCTCCATTTTACGTCCTATCCGAGGGACAGAGTGTTTTGCCTCTTGCTAGAGGGGACGGTATGCTTACACACAACATTGCTCAGTCCAGACTCGGGTTCGAACCCGGGCCGCGTGATCGTGAGGCAGACGCGCTACCGACTGAGCCAACTCACCGCCCTTTCATACTTAGCCCCTGAATATGGCACAAGCTCGGCACAGGTTTCCAATGTCCATCGCAACCCATTCGGCAAAGGTTCCCATGGTAACTTCCACACCTTTTTTTCAAAGCAAGCAACATGCCAAGCATAGGTGATTCATGATCAAAATACTGCACACATGGATGTATGCGACTGTACTGGCCTTTCTCGCTTGCGATGGACAGTCAGTAACTTGTACAAAGTGACTGGCGGTTTACCAGGTTAATGTTCATTGCATTTCAGCTATTTCTTCAATCAATGCAGATGAGGAATGCAACACCCAACTTCTTGCGGAGGACTTTCTGTGTTCACGCTAAACAGTCTAGCACAAATTTCGTGCTGTGTTCATTCACTGTTCATGTTGCATTCACCCGAAGAATTAACCCCTCCCCCCTCTTTACCTTTCACACTGACAGCACTTGGTCTGGGGTTTGCACAGCATGCTCACCAGAGGACGTTCCGTGCATTCAGGCAAATATGAAAGGGGTATTAGCTACCCTAAAGTAACCTCCATTCATTTGTATTCCGTCATTTCATTTCAGACACAGCGTATTATCATTGATGGTTACTGATGGCTTTCCTAATGGATTTTATGGCCAACTTCCATTTGCTGTGGGCTTGATGTCCTAGATGATTAAGTAGCCCAATAGAGAGATTATATTTTTCTTTGAACTTGATCAATCATTTCTTTAATAAACAGAGGTAAATGAAAAATAGAGATAATTGTGGGATATCACTCTCGAAGTTTTATTTTCAAAAGAGGGGACCTGTTTCTCAGCTTCGTCACATCAAGTAGTACCGGTAATGCTAAATGTTTACTTGTTATGTTTGCAACATATGTCCTCTCTCAGCACGCAGAGAGCTGTACAACTTCAACAAGCTTGCTTCTGCTTTTCTCGACAGATAATACCACATTCTGACCAGCAGACTTTAAATGTATACCAGAAACAGCTTATAATCTGATTATTAAAGAGCAATTAAAGCCCAGATTAATTCATCTAGGTGTGATACTTGATATTCACTCTCATTATTTATAGAATGTGGGAGGTGAAAATGTAAAACTCACTGTGTATAATGGTCATCGTAAAAGCAGTCAATTAATGTATGCAATAGTAACTGTACCATAGGCCTTTTGAGTGTGATGATTAAAGTATAAAATGAATGTCACGTACACTCGGTATAACAGAGCAAGGCAACCTTTCAAATGTGCAACACTTGCCAACATCATGTAGTAACTAAAAGAGGCACTATGACTATACAGTGGTAATACTGCATCGTTCTACATTGTGAAACAGAAGTTCCTTTCAAGACACAATGAACCAGTATGCAGAACCTCCACTTTGTGCATGAGCAGAAGAAAGGTCATTCAGACCAACAGACATGTTGGTTTTTAAATTCACTGGGATAAGCAACTGTGATGTTAAATGTAATGATTATTCACGTTATGTAGGCCCTAAGCCTTATAAATGCTGCTTGCCAGCACATTCACCTGACAGCAAAAGTGGTATTTGGCAATATCAACAGAAAGAGGTTGTTAATACATTCAATGCAAGATAATGAAATGGATGCTTCCCCAAGTGTTAATTGATGGATCATTCTGATCATCTGGTCTATGCAAGTTTATTCTTTAATTAGAGCAGGATTGATGAATGCCATTTAAATCATTACGCAAAGCTTTATGCATTATGTCACTCTGAAAGCGAGTGAAGTGCCCCTAACTGACTGAGAAAAAAGGAAAGGTCATTCAGACCAATGTGCCCATGAGCTACAATTCCGATTGTACACTGTAGCTCCCAACTGGCTTATTCAACAGTTTGCTGACTACAAAATGTTGTTAAGATGTACACAAATCTATATTAAGTGTACATCTCACCGCCAAATATCCATAGTACAGAAACCTATTTCGCATCTATTTTCTACAGCATTGCCATGTGAGCTAAATACAAATTAGGATATCTACAACCTTGATACAAATATCAGCAAGGACATCTTATTTACATCCCCGCTGCCCATGGCAAACTCCTCAGGCAAATCAGAAACTACACAAGATGTATCAGCTCGATAAATAGAAAATGCATGCTAACAAGAGTGGCCTGTTCCTTGGCTTCATTTTGCAAACCTCGGAGGCAAGAAGCTACGAACTGAACTTCCCGAAGTGATGATAATTTATTTGCCAGGCCAATATGAGGGCTGCAGCAGCGGGATCTGATGTGCATGGCTTTGTTGCCAGGCAACGGTCCTCTTCTCACCATCTGATTCCAGCGAATTGCCTTTGGCTGGCACAACTGTACTGGAGCACACACATTTGGAGTGAGACAACAGCAGGTCTGATGAAACACAGAAAATTGCCCTCTCAGCCATGGCCACTTCCATGCAAATGTTACATCACAAAGCACTCTGTCATCACCGTCAGTGAATAATAAACACAAGTGTCCAGGCACTGAAGTATAAAATGCAATCATGAACGCACAGGTTCAGCATACAGTACACCTGTGGACACGCCCTGTACATCGCCACCACCACATACCAATTTCTGCTCACTCTTTTCGCTTTTGCATCCCCCCCCCCCCACATGCCATCCTCAGGTTGACATCAATTATGCCAGCTCCTAAAGTCAATTTTCAAAGGCCGAGTGCTGTCCAATTATCGCGAAATTGGCAGGAGAACACACATTCTGCATTATGCAAATTTGACAGAAAACTCATCGTGCTTTGTGTGACAGGCCTCTTGCCATCAACCTGCATCAACGGCTCTTGATGTGTCACTCTCATGTTGTTTCTCCACCACTGCAGCAGCGTCACTTTAATATACAACCTGTATACATCGTGGGACCTTTCCCTAAAAGCCAATACAAGAATTAAATACAGAAATGAAGGCTTGCTGTGCTTTCTCAACTTATTCATCATCTTTCCACGGCTCTTGGAGGAGAAAAATCAATTCGTGCCGGTCTGCTCACAGACCATCTATAATCAAGGTCAGGCAAAACAGTGGCTTTTATCATCATCCATCAAAGGGCAATATTCAGCCATTTCCCACTGGAAAACATGTCAACTCTGATTTCACATGAGAAATAAAAAATCAATTTTCAAACCAAATCAATTTTGCCCTCTGGGAGTTTTGAATGTTGAGGATCCACTGATAGTGATTGATGTGCATCTAGCCACTCAATAGCAGACTGAGGTAGCCGCTGTAATATGTTCAGTAGTCGTATGTGCAAAATGTACAGGGTATACCCTTTCTTTACATCGTATCGACCCAGCAATGATCAAAATTCCAGTGTCGATTTGACCTCATTTAGACATAAAATGCAGAATTTTATTTTTCTCCCTTTTGTACATTATTTCTCGTGCAGGGATTAAGTTTGGCAGTGACCGCCCAGTCCTTTCCCAAGATGGCTAAAAGTGATGACAGAGTGGTCAAAATTTGGGCTGACCATGGGATGGATGCCTTGGGCAACCAGAATGTGCTGTCCTTTGTACATGTACAGGGTAACTTTCACTGCTATTACACTGGTATAAATTAAAATTAAAAAAAAATATTGATCTTATCCTTGCTTGATAAGGCTCTTGGTCATGGACACACAACTGCCCTTTAATATTACTTGGAGTGGTGAGTTTGATTTCTCCTACAGTGTATTTTAAACAAGAAGAAGCATCCTGTATCAGAAAAAAAAAGTGTACTCCTCCACAAAAAAAAAATAAAATGATGTCACCTGGATGATAAGATGACACACTAATAAGAGAATAGGCCGCGCAGGCAGCATGAGATGTATTGTAAACAAGACATTTAATGATCAGAGCAGGGAGGTGGAAGAGACTCTCTTCCACCTCCCTGATCACAGCATGTTACTTGAGGTTATTCTGAGCTTTGCTTCACAACATGACTATGACCTTGGGGTCACCAATACACCTCTGTACTAATGCAGTCCCTACAGCCTACAGCTGACCAGGCTGATTTTTTTTTTTTTCAACCACCTGCAATCATTATTAAAAGTGCAATTTCATGTTACAGGGCAATTGCACCACATCTTTACATCGATTCTACATTGAAATATGGTTAGAATGAGATATTAAAACAGACTGATATCTCTTTAATCAACATCAGACATACACTGTAAGATAAGAAAATTACTAAATTCTTAACTTTCTCAGATTTTCACAAAATATCGAAAATTGTTTATAACCACATGCAAATCAGTCAGGATGATGCTGTAAAAAACAGAAGAAAATTTTAGAAAAGATCTGTTTGCTGTATTTAGGTCAACTGAGAAATAAGAGGCCATTATGGCACAAACATACTCAATCTGTGCGTTACTACCAGTATTATTGCTTTGTGAAAAATATGCAAACCTTTTGAAATTCCAAGACTTTTCTACTTTTATTCTTGGAAAGTTTTTTTTTTTTTTTTTTATACTTGTAAAAGCCAAAGTGATCATGGCAGGGAACTGCAATCGTAGGCATATAAATGCTCAAACTGTCCATCTGCCTATTGAAGGACAGTGCTTTAAGAATGATCCATGTCATATTCTGCATTACTACTATACTACTAATAGTATTTGACATTTGCTGGTTGATTATGATGTATCATCCTTGAAGGCACATTGGGATAATCTACATTACATTCCACTATGACTCCAATATGTAACAGTAGACACTAAGTACAAGTGTATACATAAATATTGTCTACTCATATTAGTATGTAGACCGTACATGTATACAATGTATTGTCAGAATAAATAACAATCTACATGCATAGAATGAGAATCATGGCGACAAAATATAAAATAGACCTTTTATTCTCCTTTGTATCCCTCATTCATTATTGCCATAGATATTCCATATTGAGGGCATCAATCATTTGCAAGGTGTAATGCCAATCTGTGGTCCCTTCACCGTGAGCCTCACACCTTGTAATAGTCCACATTGTCCTTCCTTTTACACTGCAACAATAACAACAAAAGCCTCTCCTCCAAGCCATCTATAGACAAAATAATAAATCCGGAATATCTTACCACATGAAATTCAGTATACCAGAAGATGTTGATGCATAGTGCTTCTGCTGCTTGTCCGCGATTCCCCCGCAATCAATCATGTAAACTCCATTATTCCATGGCAAGCAGAGAAGAGAGATGCCAGATTTTTTCAGCGTTATTTTCTTCCTTTTTTTTTTCTTTCCCCCTCAATGGCTGTTCAGAGGCAATTCTGATTCCAAGTGAAATTGCACGATGACCGGGACGCAGAATTCTTGCTGATATATGTGCAGGTCTCCAGAGCAAAGATAAGGGTAACCGGGGAAGCACAAAACTGCTTCTCATTAATCACAGCATACTTCGTAGTAAGGTCCAGGTAGAGAGAGAGAGTCATCAGCCAGTTGATTGACACCGAAATAACTCTGCCGGAGTCTCGTGTGCCCAGACGTTGCAGGTCTGACGCAGGATTCTCCTCTGCCGTTCTCGTTCAGAGCCTTTTCACGATCCCATCATCGGTCAGGTGTTCTGATGACACGAAACGACAGAGTCTTGGGCAGCAAGCAGAAACCTAATCGTGATTGAACAGAATAAACGCACACACACACACACATTTAAAAAAATGGTTTGTTAGCACTTCAAATCATGATGTAACATTTACAGAATATAGGGTCCATGTTTTGACTTCATATGGGTGTAGTACAACCCAAAGAATGAGATTCAACCATACTTGATATTGACAAAAATTAAGTTGCCACGGCAACAGCATTATTTTCAACAGTTAATCACAAGTATGATGGATGTACATACACAATGTTAACAATCTAATTTCAAAATTACAAAAGACATTGCTTTACTACATGTAATTTTTGAAAAGTGTATTCTTTCTTGAAATAGAGCCTCGAGCAAACAACCCATAATGCCATTTGGAAAGCAGCTGGTTTTCAGGAAAATGGGATTTGGAGACAAGATCCTTGTCACACAGTATGCATGAAAGCATCTTCATGGAAATGCTAAAACTTTAAACTTGCCCGATTTATACTGTGCATTTACAATGTACATTTATCACGGTAATAAATATGCAAGCATGCGACAGGCCACATTATTTTCCAAATTTCCAGGAATTCTTCCTGGTGGGGCACACCATGAGGTGTAACTCAGTGCCACTGGAACTGAATGTCGCCTTCCTAACCTCCTATGACTGTCATACACAGATTAATGTCGCAAACTATTCTTCTCTGGGTAGTAAACGGTTAAATCAAATATCTGTTCCCATCACATTTGTGCAACAGCCCTGCCAATATCCAGTGTAAACAGTCTGGAGGGAAAATCCCTGAAAAGTACGTATTGCACGGATTCAATTTAATTTCCCTTCTATCTTAGGAGGCCATAACAGAACACAATACAAACACTTTTCACTTGCAGGAACTGATTTGAAGGCATACAATTTTCTAATTCCGTACTACAATCGAATAATTCTGAACTATAAAATCAATCATATGAAATCTATTATGGAGGAATTGTTTTTAATGCATTTTCATAGCCACGCAATCACACTGGAAAGGCACGATGGTGAATTACTGAATGCATTGTCAGTGTCAACAACCTGGTGATGAAATACATACAATTGCATGCATCCATGCTATCCCAAGTTCTAGAACATTCCTGACTGTGGTTTCCTTGTGGCTAATTTCAATGTAGTAAAGATGACCACTAGACATCACAGTACTGAACTTCTCTTCTTTAATTGATCATAACTTTTTACGGCTTTTATGATCTTGCAAAAAATGTTCAAGTAAGCCACTATTCTTGTTTCATTGCCTTCATTACAGATTTATTAACCCATCGAGGAAGGACTGATTTTGATACAACACGCATTTCCCATCTAGACACATGCCTGAGTATACTCGGGACTCGTCTTCAATGGGTTACAGTCTGCTACAGGTTGGCATTCACACACAAAGGCAAATTATCACACGAGTTAAAAAAAACAAACAAACAAAAAAACAGCGAGACTAATTTTTGCATCAATATGTTATACAGCAAGAATGACCAATTTCACTGTATACACACACATGAATCAAAGGTTTCTCATCGCGGCGCAAGGATTGATTTTAACAAACCGCTAATTTAGGATGCATGTGAATGCAGACTCTGGTCATCTCACACAATGGCTTTGCGAGGCTGCACTCTCTATACACAGGTGGCTGAAACTATCTCCAACATCTCTAGCAAAAACAAACAAAACATACAGACAGAACAACAAAACAAAATGAAGAGAGACTGCGTTTCTCGACCAGTACGCCTATCCATAAAAAGGGGCCATCCTTCATGCAATGCTCCCGCATCTCTTGCAAGATTGATGCGACGAAAGCCCCAGCACTGAAGGGGGAAAATTATTCTGTGGCTGGTTGTTTATTGCTCAAAGGTTTCTTCTTCCCTGTAATATGCAGCCTCTCTGATTCATACAGAGATTGACAAGCCCTTTGCAGGAGTGGTGCATTAACTTGGATGCCGAATGCCCGAACATACAGCAGTACGCCTCACTCTTATAATATCAATACACCTGCACAACCCAATATCTCAAAGTGTAGTTGAGCCTCTATCGACTTCTATATTTTTTTTTTCCCCAAGGCATTATCAAGGAACTCCACTGAATTTACGGGAAATATAATGGTCAAATGCTAATCAATTTATGTTTGATGTAAAATATCAATGTATGGTTGATGAGGGTGAATTCCTGCGCAAAATGAGTCCCACATGGATGATAAAAGGAACGGTTTTCCCTCGAACTTTAATAATGGGACAATTTCTGTGTTGGTGTTGTGAAGAAACAAAAGACATCAACATAATTTGTGCACTCCAGCAACAAAAAAAAGAAAAAAGAAAAGGAAAAAAAAAAGAGTCAAATTTTAAAGGGATAGTACAGTATTGGTGAAGATGAGAATTGGGCATTTAACTTTTTGCGAGATACCAAGAAAACACTTATGAAATAGTACAGAGCATACCATTTTAAGAGGAATTCAAAGTTTATTTGATGAAAATCGGGTTTGGAATGACTGAAACATCCAAAAACAAAGTAAAACAAAGCAATTGTAATAAAGTGTGGGTCCCACACTTATAAGAATCGCTCTGTTTTGGATATCTCAGCCATTTCAAAACCAATTTTCATCAAATAAACGTTGAATTCCCCATGGAATTACATGCTCTTTCATATTTTATAAGAGGTTTCTCATTATCTCACCAAAAAAAAAGTTAGAAACCTGAAATTGGGTCTCAACTAAAACTATACGATCCCTTTAACAGCACCTAGAAAGAGTTTGACCTGGGGGGTGTTTCATCAACAAGTTCGTCGGAGGTTTTCACCGACAAATTTGCTATCAGCCAATCAGACGCAAGGATTTCAGTAGCTTTTAACAGTTGTCAGTGTAAATCACTGACAAAAAGTTTCATGAAACGGTCCCCTGATCAACTCCCTTTGATACACACTTACAAATGAAGGAAAAATACTGCTGCCTCTAAAGACACCTGGAATCCAGGAATGTGGATGTGCTGCTATTTTTATTTTAATTTTTAGAAAAATACAAGCATTCACGAAAGAATTTGAAACAGTTTTAAAGTTACAAGACCAGTTTCCTACACTAATATAAATTTGGTTAGAGACAGAATAGGATAACAAACAGAACTCAAAACCTCTACCTGCTTGAAAAAAAAAAATACTTAAAGATCTGTCAATTCCACAATTTTATCACATTGGCTGACCATAAATTGTTTTCCTTTTGAATTAGAGGCCACTGTGTAGTGCTGTATGATTATATATTTTTTTTTTCAGTCAACAAAACAATGTGGTCTCTAAGTCTCCAAATGAGATATACTTTTTTACATCATAAAAATGATTGTTACTCGGACACACTATTCTTCAAACCAGCAAATCACTGCTAAGTCACAGTGGCAATGACAGATTTGTCTTTTGAATTTGACCACTGGCTCACAGAGATGATGTTGGATGGGACAAAGGGCCCGAGGCAAGAATCCCTACTCCTAGATCACCATAAAGGAAAGTACTTGATGGTCAATGCAGCATGAATGTGTTGCACACAATAGATGTCTGGAACAAATTCCCCTTACAGACACAACACCACAACGACTCGTAGCTTGTATCCACACCCTATCACGCATCATGCATTGCTCTGAGAATAGCGACAGTGTTGCTCAAATGTTATGGAGTATTGCTAGATGCACACAAAGAATGAAATATCAAAGAGCTGACATCCACTTGCAACCAAATGCCTTTTTGGCATTTTCCATTTGAGGTCCTTTGCGCAGTTCTAGTTTCCTTTTATGTGAATTATGGTCTATCCCTACAGACATACGATGACCAAAGGGTAAAACGCAACATACCAGTTTATCATTGATTCATGAACACTATAAATTATATGTCGACAATGTATGTGTACTGTGTACTTCTACAACTGTACTGCGTATGTCAAAGGTTCATGTTTGAATACATGCTGTATCATACAAAACGTATGATGTACACATTCACACACACAATATTACACCGATAATCGAATATACAAGTGTACATTCATAGAGACACGTTATACAAGAGGGCAATATGCCTTCCAAAAGGTATCTGATTGCTTCCAAATGTAAACAATCTAAACTTCTCTTCCCCTGGAAAACATTTTGTCCCCTCCACCAAAAACAAACCAACCAATAGGCCCTAAGCAAATAATGAATTTGACAACCGACTTTTACGTTGATTTCACTGTTGGTGGCCCCATAAACTGATGGCAACTTTTCACAGCCTGCAGCCTATGCTCCAGCTCTAGTACAGTTTGGGCAGAGCTTCTGTCTGTTACCATGTCACATTTATGATGTTCTCAGCTACAACATTAATTACTATTCTCGTCTACTATATCACACAACATTCACACAGAATGTGACCAAAAGGGGTTCAATAACAGCACAATCCATACAAACCCTCTGTGGCAAAAAGCACAACTATAACCTGTCTAGCCATGTCCAACGTGCACGTAGTATTAACAGTACGAACAAAGTCATATCCTGTTACTACAGACGAAACAAATGCACTTACACTTGACAGATATCCATCCACGTAAGGAACAAGACTACGCTCAGGTAACCATGAATTCTTCTGTGAAAGCCACCTTGAGAGTATTCCACTCACTGAGCTTCCAGTTCCTGATGAAGTGAGCCCATTACAGCCCTGCTTTGTGGTTGTGGCTCATTCAAATGAAATAGGCATGGTAGTTCAAAGAGTATTACTACAGAGCATGAGAGGGAGAGAGCTGAGCTGAGGGAGGGTGGGAAAACGTGGGAAGCTGCAGAGATCTACCTTATCTTACAAACATTCTCTCTCTCTAACTCCCCCTCTGCTAAGCCTGCCACTCAACAAAGTCAGTCAACCCCTGTGTTACACTACAGCATGGACACAGGTCCAGACGAAGGTATAATACAGTGAGTGTATACCATTCTTGTGCCATAAATAAACCACTTTTACACCCTGCCACAGTCCCCCCACTGTTCAGACAGTGTGCTGCTCTGACTGGCTTCTATTTCCAATTTTCAGCCCTGTACACGACTTCAGGAACATATCCTTCGACTGAAATTCTACCTTCACAGGAGGACTACAGTAGCTGCCACTGACTGACCGACCAG
The DNA here is from genome assembly GCF_964275005.1 of Diadema setosum. Classification (NCBI taxonomy): domain Eukaryota; kingdom Metazoa; phylum Echinodermata; class Echinoidea; order Diadematoida; family Diadematidae; genus Diadema; species Diadema setosum. The sequence continues at coordinate 19,454,023 of NC_092692.1, forward strand.
AGATTGCCTATATTATGTTTGCTTTCATTGCTCAGTGGCATTTCACCTGATGTCAGCCACCATGCCAGGGCAGAATGTAAACAAATAGAGTTATTGTTCTCCCACGAACATCCATCAAATTGGCAATAATGTCCTGGGCAAAGCAAGAAAGGCCATTTCCCATTGGTTCTGCATTCAGAGGGATTGCTGTCTTTGAAGTGGTAAAAAACAAAGAAAAGAATGAATACGCGTCTGAAGTCATAACACCTTTCATGACTGCTTATATAGCCTGTGAGCATAGCATTTGTGCATGTGTTCGTGCATATCACTGCTGTCAAGTGGGGGTGTGAGTATGTGCTGGTTCCCTTAACAACCCCCTTTTCTTCAGAATATTATGTGTACATGGTACAAGGACTGGCTTGGACAGACACATGCTGTGTGCTTAGCGCACTTGTCTATGCATGCGATCCATTATGCAGGGCAATAACGCTCCTGCGGTGCAGGGGATAGGAAGCGCACAAAAGCAGGCAGTGTCCCATAGATGCCAAATTGTATGGAAAACACAAGGTAGGGCAGATAGTGGGGGGGGGGGTGGTGAGAGAGAGCTCACAGACAGCGAGAGGGAGAGAGAGGAAGAGAGAGAGTGGGAGAGAGACCACAAGAGCCAGGCAAGAATGCAAAGTGCCAAGTTAGTATAGATTCCAGACCCAAAGCATTTCATATTTCCAATGAGGCTGCCTACTAGTATTCAACACCATGAAAAGCACTGTGCTCACAACAAATCAAAACCAGCCCATCCTGATAGGCTCAGTTGGGGCAAAAATCCTTGTCGGCATCAAGTCTAGTGCTATCTGAGTGTTACCAAGCCAATAAGAAGGGTAAAATGTCAAAACTCTCAACCATTAAAGTATACACACATAAAAAAAAAAACCTGACCAAAACTGAGACTGAGACTGAGAAAAAGGTATGAGAGGGGGAGAGTGAGAAAAAGAAAGGAACAGAAATAGAGGAAAGGAAAGGGGGTGGGGGATAAGGGGAAAGAAATCAACAGAGGGAGGTATATTTATCCCTTCTAGTTCTGCTGGCTGGCAGTGTGTAGAGTGATCAACAAGGGGAATGATAACAAGACCAGGAGGGGCTCACTGATATTTCAAGCTCCTTGAATAAACTTGGTTGATGGATGAAAATGCAGTCTCCCACACACATTAGAATACTTCAGCACTGACAAGCAGAAGAAAATACCTGTTGCCCATTCTTTTCACATACTTTCTCCCATTTTTTTTTTTTTTTTTGCAAAATCCTTCCTACGGAGATGGCATACGCATGTGCAAGTCACGCTGTTTAGTATTAATGTCAATTTTGATAGCAGGGGAAAAAAAACCCAAAATATATTCTGTATTTCATTTTCATGGAAGAAAAAAAGCAAACTCTGGTCCCACAGACTTTATACGCTTCCAAATAAATGTAAGTTAGATAAATTGAAATGTTAGCATACATTTGTCTACCAAGAACCATCTAAAGAAAGGCTGTTGGATCAGTCCAATTTTCAGCAAGTGTTACTCATTTAAAGGGGAAGTTTCCTTGAATATTCTATACTGCAGTGATGTCACCAAATGTTGTAGTCTTCTCATCCAGCAATGGCGGAACCAAAACTTTAGAAATTTGTAACTTTTGAAAGGATTGTCTGATTTTCCTCTTTCACCGATGTGTTCGACTGATATGGCTACATTCACTCAATCCACGTTTGTATTTGTGCAAACTTCCCCTTTAATGAATTATCTGTACACACTTTAAAGCTTTAACATCGCCCTATTAAACTTTGCAAGTTTTCAAGCCCAATGAGAACGGTCGTAATATCAAGTGCACCTTCTTTGCTTGGTCGGGCCATGTACGATTGTTGGCATCTTCTATAATACATGTAACATCCCACTAAAGGTCAAGTTCTTGGGCCTATCATCAACCATACATCCATCGAAAAGCGACTAAACCTGCATTTGAAACTGACGACAGAAAATCGAGCACTGGTGTACAATCGGTTATGAATCCTACCATAGAAGGAAGGGGCTTTTTCAGGGTGGTGGGTTATCGTGCACTTTCCACCGAGCACATCGATGGCCACTTACACACAATCTACGGCAGCTTGCCGATGTCTGTGCTTGAAAGCATGATAATAAGAGAGCATCTCAGAGCCATAGCAAAAATGAGAAAATGTATGGCCGGATGTATTACTGATTGAGTGACATGCAGAGCACTCTCTCCTGGTGTGCTTTTTCATCAGCTGGTAGTACCGCTTTGCTCAATATAATGCACAGCTAAAACACAACAACAACAACACAAGAATTTCTTCATTATTCCACTGTGAACTGATTAATCACACTCTGCCGCTGGGGATGTAATAGGACAGAGAGAGAGGCCCCTGGCTCACTCTATGTACATGTATGCTGGTACAGCTTTGTTGTAAAATAATGTCTCTTTCCCTGGATGAAATACAATACATTTGTGCAAGTCCACATGGATTCTGATTGCAACAAAATGGATGGTTCAGTGGTCTGTTTAGTCAATGGAAATTTGATATTCACCATCACATTCACACAGTGTCTCATACAGTGTATAGCTACAGTAAGAATTCTACACCTCTTGTCTGTCTTGTCTTTCTTTCTTTCTTTTTTAAATCTATGCAACTATGTTAAAGATATTTGATTGAATTCTCAACCAGAATTTCTTTTGAGCAATTCTAAGTGTAATCTACTCAGTATCCTAGCTTACTACATGTATCCTGATTTGACCCATAACCCAAGGAAACTATATGGCCAATCATTAGGATTTACATTTCGTTATATTACTTGATCAATAAAATGCTTTGTACATTATTTCTCGTTTGAAGATATTTCTTTACAAACAAAACCATCAGTGTAGGTCATATTCTCCATACCATATCTAAGTGCATCAATTTGAACAAACAAATCTTCAATTATTCCATCTTAAATCTAAATCTAAATCTGAGACATTAATCAAACTATTCAACACCAATAAAAACTAATCAAATAGTTACCAAAACTGGTGTGATTTGTACATTTTAAAGAACAGTTTTAATAGAGGGTGCAGACCTCCACCAAGCAGCTTATTTCCCACCCATAGTATAATTTCTAGTAAGTACGTATTCATATTATCTGCATTGGTAGATTCCTTAACTGTCACTAACTCCCCCCATACTTTCTGGCCAACAGTGCGATGGCTCGGAGGGCCGCAAGAGCAAGTGCATCACCTAGCATTCTTGATGGACCCTACCAACGATATAGAATCCTTAACTTATAGTTAAGGATTCTTAACTATAAGTTAAGAATTAATAAAAATAGTTATTGTTATAGTTAAAAATAGTTATTGTAATAATTCCCGGATGTAGATGGTGACACAGATCACTAACAAAATTTAATCATCCATTATGTTCTTCCTGTCATTTTCAACATTTCCATAAAATTTCATTGAAATCCATTGATAACTTTTTGAATTATTTTGCATACAGACAGACTGACAAACAGAAAAACCAATGCTCGCACAAAAACATAACTTACTTGGCGGTAGTAATTAATCAAAGTCCACTCTGAATTCCGCTGCATTAGCTCTGTTGACATTCAAAGTAACACAAACACAAACATACTATTGATAGACTTCAGCAAAAACAGATACTTGAAATATTCAGAGAGTTATGTTTCACTATGGAAACTAATACTCAAATGGGGGGGGGGGGGGGGGAAGGGGCATTATACATGACATTATACTCGGTTCGTACAGTAAGTGGTCAAGAGCACATCAAACACAAGAACAAAGCAAGTCGAAACCAGGATTGGGCATTAGGTTGGCAGACTGCCAAGAGGTCAAACGCTTGCACAGAATGTCACTGGGTCACTGAGGTCTCCCCTCAATGCCTGGCAGAAATCATACAGAGATACCCTCGGCTAGCGTGTTTTCCTATTGCATGATCAGCATGGGTATGTACTACTATGTATTATGATGCAATAATCTCCAAGGCTCTGTAAAATCCCCTTGAAAGTTCAAGTGCATGGGTGTAGCGCCTGGGTAATAATTCAATTCAAGCAGTCCTGGCACACTACAAGCTGCAATGACCGAATGTTAATTGATGTTCATTCACATTCCTTTCTCATCATGGAGGCTGGCAAAACTGAAACAAGATCATACAACATAATGGAGACAATGTGGGCTTTCGCATACATTGTACAATTACTGTAGCTGCAAAAACATGGCAGCGTGGACCATGTGCTACATTACTGTCCCGAATTCTACTATCAAATTTTGATCTGCTATAATTGAAACCTAATTAATGTAATTCATATTTCATCTAAGTTATTTTTCATATCATTGTGAAAAGGTAGGGTAATTCTAAATCTGATGCCCTTGATTGCACACTACGGTCATTTTGTGAATATGATATATGACTGAGGTAATTTGCCAAGATAACTATAGTTTGAAAGGCTGTTAAAACAGGGCTTCTATCACTGTACACAAGAATGGAACACGAGAACGGCACAGAATAATGCTCTCGTATTCAAAGCAAGAAATAGCAATGCCAACAACAACAACAAATGATAATGATGAAATCTAACATACAGAGATTTTTTTTTCTTTTTTTAATGCAGTAACAATATCAGAAGAAGAAAATATGTTAAAAGCAGACAAAAATGGCATAATTTAGCCTATATATGACCTCCAGTCATTACAAGTTTAGCTGCTGGTCTTCAAATTCTATGTAACACCGACTGGTATACAATATGTACATTTTCATTGCACTTGCTTCACCAGCCATTCATTGTACTATCTCTCTCTCTACTCTTCTTTCAATCAAGTTTTCCATTTCCTTTCCTTCCCTTTCCCGCCCTCTCTTCCCCCATCCTGAAAAGACTTTGGGATTATGGATGGCATGAAGGGGGAACTCATTAACTATTCAGACAATGTGGAGTAATTTCTTGTCGAATTTGCACCAGCAGAAGGGTGAAAGAGCGTGCCCCCGAGTGATTCACACCATTATGGCTAAAAGCTCTGCATTTACATGCACGAGTATAAAAAGGGCCCACAACCAAGGGCGAAACTGTACAAGTAGGACCTGTTTTCACTGACACAGGAACGGTTCCAATCAATGTTTGCAGAGAAGCAAGCAGCAATGCTATTTTTTTTTTTTTTTTTGATATACAAGTGTACAGGCAAAATTTGTGCACCAAGGTTTCATACTTTTGTGAGGTATTCTGCGATTGTGAGTGTGCACTTGCCTTTATTAAGCCTCCATCAATCATAAACAAGACTGATGACTTATGGGAGTACAGTGTACAAGGTAACTGCTTTGCATTGATCACCTAGTAATAGAGCAGCGGTGCCCTGCCAATCACGTTCACACTGCATACACCTGACCACTCTTTACAGTAGCGTCTATTCTACTCACAAGATACCCAAGGAGCTTTATCATTTATTAATTTTTTCATTTAACTTATTTTTTCTTTTTTTACACTCTACGGCCCGAATTCACGAAGGTGGTACAAACGAAACCATGGTCTAAACCATGGACAAAAACCATGGAGCGCCAAGTGTCAAACGGAATATTTCGTTACGAAATTGGTCATTTCGTCGACAAAATGACTCTTTCGTTAACGAAATGTTAACTAAATGTTCATTTAGTTACAAAATGTTGTCATTTCTTTACAAAATAATCATTTCATCGACGAAATGACTGATTTCGTAGCTAAATATCCCATGCGACACTTGGCATTCCATGGTTTTTGTCCATGGTTTAAACCATGGTTTCATTTGTACTACCTTCGTGAATTCGGGCCTACGAGTCTCTAGGCAGTAAATTGAATTTCCCCTATTTCTAATTTCACTTACTTTCTACATGAACAAGGTTTAGAAGACTCTAGTGAACATAATTAACAAATATGAACTGAGAGCCTCTAGTTGAAATTATAGATTCCAAGGTGACAGGCATAGCACTATTCCGAGGGGCACAGCTCTGAAGAAAATTGTGCATTTTTGGTCAATGAGGAATCCATATAATTTTCCTAGAGGCTCAAAATAGTGCATGATAAATATATTTGGGGTTTTTTTGACCTTCAAATACATCTTTTAAAAAAAAGTTATAAAACATCTTCACTGACAACAGATGATCATCTACATATGTAGCAGGGGTGGATCCAGGAATTCTGTAAAGGGGGGGGGGGCGCAACTAATATTTCTAGTGCCACTTCCGGGTTTCATTTCACTTTTTGTCTTTTTATTTCTTTTGTTTCTAACAAAAAATAAAGGGGGCGTGCGCCAGTTGCACCCCCCTCTGGATCTGCCAATGATCTAATGTGTTTTGCAAGAATTACTCAACTTCCATTGCGATCTTTTACGTACAGCTTTGATTGCAAATACTGTAAAAGTGGAAATTTTCGCGTGTTGAAATTTTCGCGCATTTTGCGCAACCAGAAACTAACGTGAAAATAAAGGCACGCAAATATTTTTGCTTGGCATGTGTTCCAGTAGTTGATGTCTTGATTCCGCGGAATTAAAAACATGCAAAACTCTTCTTACCCGGCTGAGCGCGAAAAATTAGTCACGCGAAAATATCCACTTTTACAGTAACCTAAACTCCTCACCAGCTCCCTATCAAACCAGGGGGAGCTTCAATTTAAAAATTTAAAAGGTAAGATCAACTTTGATAAAATAATGGTACATGCCACTAGTTTGCCTGTTTACTTTAAATTACTTTTCAAAATATTTTCAGAATCCACTTCATATTGTTATCAAAATTTACAAATTCCTAAGCCACTTCTTTCATTTTGCATGTACTAATGGCTGCTGCATTAAAAAAAGTTTTTCATTTTCATTCGGAAGTTATAATATCATTGAAGACACGTATGCAGCCTATCATAATTCAAGGTTTATCTTAACTTTCAAAACCAATTTAAATTCCATGTGAACCCCCACCTCCACCATGTGCAAAATACTTACAAAATGTACTAGCTTTTAACTTTATGTTCTTCTAAGCTACAGTACTCCTAACCAAAACACAACGTGGGATAGAAAAGACAGGTCTGTTCCTTTAACTTCTACAGTAAGTCACATGGAGGTGAACCAATTCCCTTTCTTCCATGACGATCAAAATCCAAACAGGAACAAAAAGTTAGAAATTCAGGCCTGTCAAAGTTTGCAAGTATTTTGTACCAACATGGATGAAACCAAATGCACACTTGCACAATGATAATAAAAACGACACACAGTGTACAACTGTACATTCTACAAGGTATTCACATTACACATTCCATAATTGGCTGCCTCACAAAGAGTGACATTGGCAATGGTAATGTAATAATAATTGGTAATATTTTACATCAAATGTAATAATAATAATAATAATAATAATAATAATAATAATAATAATAATAATAATAATATAATATAATATAATATAATAATAACAATAATAATAAGAAGAAGAAGAAGGAGAAGAGAAAGTCCTACACTTAAAAAACTCACAGAAAGATTGGCAAGTTCTAATGAGTACTGAGGTCAGGAGGTACATAAATCATGAGTATTGAACAGGATGTACAGTTTGTTATGAAACATGTCATGTACAGTACACCTAATCAATCTCTACACTGCTAAGTATTTCAGCATGAAGAAGACCATGTGGAGCGATAATCACTGGCAAGTTCACGGTATGCCCAGAGGGGACAAACCTTTGTCATGTTTTAAATAGACTCCTATTAATAGCATGGATGAATTAATCTACTTCAAACAGGGAATAATGACTTCCTAATGACTTGAAATGTCGTCAAATTTGTGGCTGTTTGGAAATTCCCAGACCAAATGGATAAAAAACATGGGTGTTTACTCTTCCAGCTTCTGATCAGTGAAGAAAACAAAATGAAAGTAGAGTTCGCTCACCTGTTGATGATTTTTTTTCCACCTAAATAAGGCAGGAAATCAAGAGGTCAACACTTGTGGACAAAGCTGAACTTGTTTTACATTACCATTTCTACAACATCAGCTAGCATTAAAGTCCACACATGTGGAACAACTGCTTTACCAATCCATGTTTATAAGTACAACATGCCAGTATTTCAAATGTACAGGTTTGCAAAGGTCATTCTCCTTTTTACCACAGTCATTGCTGTTATAAGGGTCGTTACTCTTTTCAGAAACATGGTGGGTTCAGGAGCTTATTTCTGGAAAGAGTAAACTCAAGGCCTACAAAATTTCACAATGTCATAATCACTGAGATCACAATGTACCGGTATGTTACCGTTTCAGAGCTCTGTGGTCATACTATATTTAAGTACCATCACTATCATCAAAATTATCAATTGCATTATCTTTATTTGTGTGGTTGCCATCAGCGCGACTATCGGTATCATCCTGCATTATTATCAAGAGAGGTGAAGATGCAACCTGTACAAGAGGTGCACATACATTTCTACAGCAGCACTGCAGGTCTGTGAATGATAGTATACTTCGACACAGAAATTGCAGCATAATATACTGGCCACTGTACATCATACAAGCTGGCTGCTACTAGTATGTCCTTCCTTTCCCTAGGACAGTGGGGCCCACACACTGGATGTTCAAAGGTATTTGTGAGACCTGGGTCAAATCTCTCATTATTCCCACCAGCTGCATTGCTTGGGATTCCTGCAGTAACAAGCGGTCCAGGCTCGGGCCAGATATCTGCATCTCACATTCTTGCTGGGGCTTTTATCGCACACATGCAAAAGTTGACCTATGACTCTGGCGAGAATTATGTTGTGTTTCCACCCTTATCCCCACCCTTGGTTCAACCTGCCACTGGGGAACACAGATGAACAGTCTCATGTACTGAAAATAGCACTGCGTACCACTCTCTATACACAGTGCAGCTTTGTAAAGCTTTCAAGTCAGGAGCACTGATATAAAATTGACAGCTAGGAACACTGTACTATCTGGTTTCTATAGTAGAATAAAGGAGGTTTGAGAAATGGAGTAACAACAGTCTCAGACCCCGTTTACAGTGCGGGGCCAGGCTCGGCCGCGGCCGAGCCGCGGCCGAGTCCGGCCTCAATTGAGCGGCCGAGCCTCGCAATTTTGTCCGTTTACACTGCTGGGCTCGGCCGCGCTTTTGATTAAAACCTTTCAATATTTTGTCGTAGTGGCGCTCTGCTTGCAAACAAACGCAATTTGGTATTGTCTGGTTTTCAGACCCTTTGCCAAATGAATTCCGTGGCGACGAAGTCGCCGTTCGGGCAAAGGCCTTTGCCGAAGGAAAAAATCCTTTGCAGGACAAAACCACCTTAAACTATACTAGTTTTCGACGTTGAGGGGGTTAATATCCTGAACAGCGAAAGATACAGGCAGAGGGTTTGGAAGCCAGACTAAAACTGGCCGCGCAATTGGCCGCGCATTTGGCCCAGTTTCCGTTTACACCAAGAAAAGGCCGGGCTCGGCCGCGGCTCGGCCGCGGCTGAGACCACCTCCAGAGCGAGGCCAAATGCGAGGCCAATTTTGGCCTCGCATTTGGCCTTTTGCGCGTTTACACTGAAGCGGGGCTGGACTCGGCCGCGGCCGAGCCACGGCCGAGCCTCGCACTGTAAACGGGGTCCAATTCCCTTTGATCCCATGTATCATACCGCCACTCAGAAATATTTGAAGTACGTGCTAAACTGGAGCTGCCTCACAGATAGGAAGACAATTGATTCATATGTCATTGCATCATGACTCGTCACTCTCAAAGGAAGATAAGAATGTCTTTATGATGGTAATTGCTTTTCGCCGTCCCTTCTTAGAAAACAAGCTGCACATCTGTAATATAGTACAGACACGGGGACGTGCGAATAAAAATTGCTCAAAAATTGATGAAATAAAAATCAAAATTACTTGTTTTTACATAACTTTACACTAATCTAACATATAATTATGCATAAAGAACCATATTCAAAAATTATACCATTTCAGTTTCATTTGTCGGAAGTGATTGGAAAGATGATAAAATCGGCTTTGTAGTGAGGGTACAGTTTCAAATATTTTCACGACATGCAGCTAAGGTGTACATTTGTGCACATAATCTTGGACGGGATTTACTTTTGTTTCATATGCTTTATCATTAAGAGAACATTCATTCTATTTGACAAATAAACAAGCAGAAAATAGACGATATAATGTTAAGAGTTTAAAATGAATCTTCAGATTGCTCAAAGAGACGGCGGCATGTAACCCTTCAACATCAAAGGCACAAGAAGTGCACCTGTGGAATTCTTTTGTGCATCAATAGAAAAATGGCAGCTGTTTGAATAATTACAGCCAGATGGAACTCCATCTCTTAAACCTCCTTGGTAGAATCTAATTTATAGCATGGTGTTCTGCTCTGGCTATTTGCATGCACATTATTGTGTTGCTTTTTGAACGCAGCGATCACTGATGTATAACATACAAGTTCACCTCTATTCGGATGCATCTATCACAGGTGCAGACATTTTGTAAGTGTTATTTATTCAATTTTTTTTTTTGAACCATTGAGATAGAGTAGAACTCCTTGGAATCCTTTGAGGAGTTGGTGGAAATTTTTAAACCACTATAAAACACATTCAGTTTTATCATTCTTCTAACTTTTGAAACACACTAGTATGCTTGAATATCTGCTCAATTCCTACTCCAACAATAAAAGCCATTCTAACTTTACAATACATGTAAGTGTGTTTACCGAGACTCATTCTGCACAAATATTTACTCACGGTATATCTCACAGTGTTTTCATTTTCAACTACTACCCACAAAATAAACAACTTACGAAAACATTGCCTCCCGTATAATATCATAAACACACTGCTATCCCCAAGGCAAGATATCGCTAAATTTCTATGGAACTATTATAGCACAAAAATAACATGCAACAATTGTTTTGTGATACTTCAGATCAAAGTATGTATACAGACACCCTATCTGAAAAATTACTTTTATGTACCGGTAAAAAAAAAAAAAAAAAAAGTGATGTTAATTGTAATAATTTTTTGTGTGTGTAAACATTAATCTTTGTTTTTACACTTACTAAAAGTCATTACACACTACACATTTGCATAAGAAATCTTAGCACATTCATAACTTCCTACTGCCACCTAATATTTAATTAAGCATGATCGTACTGAACATCACTCTTAATTGACTTTTTTTGGTCACAAAATGTCCATTTAATTTTACACGATACTCCCATCCCCTCATTTGCACTGCGAGAGAGAGAGAGAGAGAGAGAGAGAGAGAGAGAAAAAAAAACCTGATACTGTAACACGATACAAAGTTTGATAGAAAGTTTATCATTTGGTTAGAACTAGTGCATTGAGCAGATAAGTGTGTGAATTCAGAATTTTGCACAGCGAGGGCATTACAATTTACAAAGAGGGGAAAAAAATATTGAAGGACATATGATCCTAATGGGGAGGAAAGTTGAACACATTGGTAACATTATCTCAACTAGAGTACCACTACCTTTATTGTAAAACTCATTCACACATGTACGAGTCATCTGTTTTGGTATCATGATGCAAATTCTTAATTTACCTTCATTCAATCATTACAACAACAACAACAACAACAAAAGGAAAGAAATTACTTTGTTGCAAGCCAAGCAATGCCCCAAACCAGACATGCCTCCACAAAAACCAGAATGATCCCAGCACCCTCAATCCTAGCCTCAGGCAGCAAGCTGCATCATGGAGTTACAAAAAAACAAACAAACAAACAAACAAACAAACAAACACACATTTCTAACAAACAAAAACAAAGAACTTTCTTGCATGCCATTTAAACACACTGTGAGTGAGGCCAATAATTACAAGGGCTAAAAAACAAAAAAACAAAAAAACAAAAAACAAAACAAAACAAAACAAAACCAAAGGACTGATTTTGGCCTCAACCATGCAAGGTATCATACAGTTACAATTGTAACTACTGATATGGGTGCGTCCATTACGAAAACAAGAATCAAGAGAAATACATTCCATTGCAAAATGGAATGGGGGAATGCACCCAACAAGCATTGCTTCTTCAGCATTCCTCCCCATCTCCTGCATCTCCTAAACTTCAGAATGTTCTTTGTACTTTTTCTTTTGTATATCCATAAATTTCATTTATATTTTGTCATATTGACATTTATATGTACTTATATTTTATGTGAAAAAAAACTGTATTTACAAGTTCTGTTGGAGATGGAAAAAATAAATGAATGAATGAATTAAAAAAAAAATCAATCCTTGAGAAAACAGTATTCAGGAGTATGTGAATGGGTCTATAAAGGAGGGTACTAGAAAAGGAAAGCATACATTGTAACACATCATATTGAATGGCATTTGTGACGCCACAATAACAGATTAAAAAATATCAAAATAGACATAATTTCTATACATGCTTAAAAAGTTGAGATCATCTACAATGTAAATGCTAATGTATCATCAAGTATACATACATACAAGTATATTGAGGAAATTGTAGATAAGATGCAATAATCATGGAACACTTTAAAAATTCTCACATACAATGTGTAAGCTTTTGCATATATACAATTTTTTCTAATTTAAACTTGATACATGGCACAAATATTATATTCTCTTCTAGTAACCTTATCCTAATGATATCCCTAAGAAGAGTCTGAACAACAGAAAAAATGCAGGCACTGATCAGTTGCATTTTTTTCCCCCCATTGCTATTGAACCTGGTTCAATGACATTCTTTTATAGGGTACTACACATTGTAGTATATATTCTACTTTAATGACTGGCAGACATCCTGAAACAAAAGCACAAACAGGGCTGCAAACTGCATTTTCTGGAATACTTTCAGTGCCATAGAGGGTTTAGCTTAGAAAATAATAATAAAAATTGAAAATAAAAAAAAATGCTGAAAATATAAACAGCCCAAATACTGTAATACAGTGACTAATGTATAGTAAAGAATCCAACTCATGAACATGTACACTACATGTCATTTTTTCAAGGAACTACCAATTCTGAAGCTCACACCACAATACACTTGCATTTAAAGTTAATAAAAGCCTAATATTGTCTGATTCTACAAGATATTACAAGCAGAACTCCCACTGCAACACTGCAAAAAACTATCTTTCTCATAGACTACAGTGTACAGTGTAAGTAAATAAAGGATCTCTATAATATGATAATTTGTGATAATATATTGTATACTAATTGCTATGCATTGATGTCGAAAGGCAACATCTAAATTTATTAGTACCGGTATCTAAATCTTTTATATGGGTTTGAGATGTGCCTTGTGTACACTTGCCAAAGTGCTGATATAATTGTGCATTCTAATCTCAGACCTTTACAGGTTCTATTCCATTCATAATCTTAATAAAAAAATTAAAAAAAAAAGTTGGGAGGAAACATGGTCTTTGATGCTTTGAAACTGTTGGGTTGTTGTTGTTGTTGTTTTGTTGCCTTTTTTTTTCATAAGTTAGTAGGGTGTTATATTCTATCAATCTCTGTTCCTGCTTCCAACAGTCAACTAAACTTTACCACAGGACACAAGACAGGGAAAAAAAAAATGTTTTGGCACACTTTGGCAGAATGTATTAGACACCAACAAATGTTGCCCTTAATGGACAAACGGAAATATGTGAATATCACATGACCAAGACTAATAAAAATCAAAATGCGAATCGCAAAACACTAAGGATCACTTAGAGTTGTATTTTTAAGGATCACTTACACAATGTGGAATGTGTTCTAAATCATCTATTTATCACAAATTCAGGCCTTCATAAACTGATATTTCTATCCTATGGTACTAAAGTAATCTGAAGAAATGAAGAAAGTAGTGTCAATGTCAACGAACTGTGATTTCACAAGTCGGCACCGGCTCAAGTTTAGCAATCCCCTCACTTCAAAGCACTTGGGCAAAAGTACATGTATCTTGTACTTTTGCCAAGAAGATCAATTTGTAGTGTTTATACAGCTCCTAGCCCTTGTCTAAATATCCTCACATGGACTACAAATTAATATAAAACTGTCAAAAGTGAAACTTGAAATTTACATTGTATATACATGTAGTAGACCTTTATATGCACCCAATGCTATCCCTTCTTTATCATTCAAGTTGCACTTGTACACACTGTTAGAGTGCAGGTGGAAGGGGTAACATCTGGCCAGGGCAGTACCCAGCAGGGAGTGAACCTCGACAAACAAAACACAAACGACAGTTATGCAATTTGCATCGATTCAAGACATTTATAGAGTGTTGTTGTTGAGAGTGCAGCTTTAAGAATTCCAGACTCGGGGAGAAACATGGCATGTGAGAATACTACACTTCTCGGGCTTATACTGGCGTTTTTTGCCCTATCCCCTCCGCGAACTTTGGGACAGCCGCCCCGTCTTGCTCTCGAGCAAAAATTCGTGCTGTGCACTACACTGTAGGCCTACTGTATACCATGCCTTTTTCCTCATGAACTCCATTGCGCTGTTGCCAGCATGTCATGGCCTCAGATCCACACAACACACCAATACACCCACACATACACACACATGCATCACACACTCGTCATACTGCACAGCAATACGACACACAAATATCGTGCGTACCCAGCCAACACGGCTATGTCGGATGGCTCGTGCTTGAATCGCAAAATTACATACTTCCCCTTTTGTCTACAGCCCCTTAGACATTGATTATTCGGAAATTTCCGTGCAAAATAATATCATAAATACAATGATTCCATCAATTCTACTTACCACTGTGTATCACATAGGAAAGTTGATATTTCTGAAACTTATCACCTGATTGTCTGATATTGTGAGTATGCTCGCCGATATTCCTGTGGCCGAGGCTGCAACAAATTAGTCTTGGCGATAGGCGGTTTCATTCATTTTATTTTTATTTCGTTCAGTCTTCATACAAGTCACATTGTCCCTATTTTTTGTACATATCGAACAAGTCGAAAAAATATAATTTGTACATAAAAAAACACACACACACACAGAATTCTATTGAGTCACGTTAGATTGTTGGTTTTGATTGCATGTGGCAGTGAATGATGTACTAGTAATACAAATTGTGTTTTTAAGATTTCAATTTGTGTTTGGGCCACCTCCCTGAATATACTAGGCCCATTGCTTTATCACTAGGATTTATAATTACGACTTATTTGCATTAAAGCTATCGAATGTAACAGAATATTAGTGAGATTTACCACAGCAGGGGACAACAAAGTCATACATTCAATCGTTGGTGTAACTTTAAAATAATTATAGTATGGTCAAGGAATAAAGACATATGAGACAGAAGATGAGAATGTGAGACATTGAAAAAAAAAACAAATGAGAGAGAAAATATGGCTTTTGGGGCACTACCCTGAAATAACTGAGAGCATTTCAGCTAGTTTGTTTAAAAGAACAACAAAACAAACAAACAAACTTAACAAAAACATTACTCTTTGGTCAGGAGTTTATTTAACAATGCCTGATAAAGTAATCTGGTGATTGGTAATTTAAAATACACATAATATATTACCATTAAAGAAATTTTCTGTACAGTGTGTATTGTTCTTGGTTTGATTTGTTGTAAGATATGATATTTAGTGACAGTTTTGCTCCCATTCCACATGCGAGAGTTGTGAGTCTTTGACAATAATCTCACATATATCCCTGTTGTAAAGGTATGTCCTTTTATCTTTTCTTTTCTTTTGCTGATATTATGGTGTAATGCATACATGCCAACATTTTCATTTGAGAAAGCGGTAGAATCCAGGATGCCTATATGCGAGCAGCGCTAGCTTGAATGCTAATGAAACCTTTCAAAAGCGGTAGTCTACCGCCAAATGCGGTAGAGTTGGCAAGTATGGTAATGTTGTTTTTTTTTATTTTTCGTTTTTGTTTTTGTTTTTGGTGTGTGTGTTCCCCCCTCCCCCCTTTTTTTTTCATGAGCAACATCATCCAACAAGTTAACATATTTACTCAGGGAGTGTCAGAAATTAATGGACCAATTAGGAACAATGAATAGATAGTGTTCAGGTCACCATCCATGCATCTATAATTTTTTGTTTTTCTGATTCCTGCTTGTCAGAGCCATAATATACACAGAGTTTGGCTAACTCAGTTTCAGTCAGTCACTGATGGCATAATTCCCATGGTAGTGCCTACATGCTTGTCCAGCAAAGCACTGAAGCAGAGTTGTACAGACTCTATTGATCCTGGAGATGGCACTGTTGCAGAACAGGTACTGGTACATGTATTACAAATAGCGCCCTCTTTTGACTCTTTTGACTGTACATAGTAATTATGCAGATTGTGTGCTAAAAGAGGTTATATTACCAGTGGTGAATATAGTAACCTCATTGTGTGCTTTACACTGATCTCTACACATTGAAGTGGAGATCATTGTGGCGTGATGTCATAGAGAGAGCTATCAATTGATGGGGATGATGACCACTGAATCTAATAAGACCTGTTATCCATCTGATTATGCTGTGTGTAACCTGGCGTCTCACCCTTTTTAAAGCTGTTTTGTGCTTTATTGTTTGCTTTTGCTGATTTGTTTGTTTGTTCATCAATTTGATATAAAAAAAACCCAAACCCAAAGAGAAATATGGATTGAGTGAAAGCAGCAACACTAATAGAACACATCAGCGAAAGTTTGAGGAAAAGTGAACAATCAATGCAAAAATCATGAATTTTTTAAATTTTGGTGTTAAAACCACTGGATGAGAAGACTACAAGAGATTATGATGTCATGTTTGGACAACAATATAAAGAAATTATAAAGGGAATTCCACAAATATTCACCTTTGAATTTCTAGCATAATGAAAGAGGACTAAACTAACCGCTTTCAGAAAACAGCAGGAATAATTGCTATACCCTTTTGTCAGTATCAAGTTGATGGAACATGTAATTTTCATGAAGAAAGGAATTCTTTATGGAATTCCCTTCATATTTTCATACTTCTGGGCGTGAATTAAGATATGTAATTCTGAAGGCTGATTGGTACTCACTTTTCTTTTCTTTTTTTTTTTCTTTTTTTTTTTTGCACTTTCTGATTGACAAACCTTATTTCACCCCTGGACTATAGAACCTACAGAATAAATAACTTTGATTGATTTACAGATTAATGAACCTTGTTTCAATTTCAGATTGACGAACCTCCGAAACAGCACCATAAATGACCACAATAACGAACCCCTTTTTTCAGGTTATCAAACATTCGTAATGTGCATGTTCCAGAATGGCAAATCTTTGGAACATATGCGTTATAAAAGACAAGTTCTCCTTGGAATGGTAGGGTATGTGGCACCGAGAGCGAATTGAGTGATTTCTATATAAACACACTGAAATGTTAAAGGGAACACAAACCCAAAGAGCAATGTGGATTGAGTAAAAGCAGTAACATTAGTAGAACACATCAGTGAAAGTTTGAGGAAAATCGGACAATCGATGCAAAAGTTATGAATTTTTAAAGTTTTGGTGTTGGAACCGCTGGATGAGGAGACTACTAGAGGTTATGACGTATGAGAGGACCACAATATAAAGAAAATATACAAGGAATTCCACAAAAATTCACTTTTCTAGCAAAATGAAAGAGTTCTTGACTAACCGCTTTCAGAAAGCAGGGGAATAAGTGCTATCCCTAACATATGTCAGTATCAAGCTGATGGAATGTGTAATTTTCATGAAAAATGAATCTTTATTGAATTCCCTTTTCATTTTCTTTATATTGTAGTCCACTCATACGTCATAACCTCTAGTAGTCTCCTTACCCAGCAGTTGCAACACCAAAACTTTAAAAATTCATAACTTTTGCATCGATTGCCCGATTTTCCTCAAACTTTCACTGATGTGTTCTACTAGTATTACTGCTTTCACTCAATCCACATTGCTCTTTGGGTTTACCTTCCCTTTAAGTGTTGGCCCATGGAATGTAAGATGCTCTGTAAATATTTCTTCTACTATCTAATTTTGTAAGGGATATGCATTACCTTTCAACAGAGCAAACTTCTCTTGTTTTCTTTATCAATGAAGCTTGGAAATGGCTTCAATCAACGGCGTAAATCCATACTGAGGAGTGGGGGGGATGATCGGCGATAGTCACCATCACCACGATTACAAGCCCATAACCGAACCGGCGCAGCCTTGAGGGGGACGGGGGGTGAGAGAAGCTTGGTAACCCCCCCCCCCCCCCCCCCACACACACACACACACACACTTTACAGGGATCGGATGTCTCACTCTTTTGCATGAAATATAAATTGGGAGGAGAGTGATATACTTCTGACAAACTGTTACAAGCGAGCTTGAAAATTGTGACATTTTACAGTCCCAAATCTGCAGTTTGTGACTGTATTTTGTCCGCTTTGGAAATTAAGGGGGGGGGGGGGCACCAGGTGAAACTGCTGGCAATTACTACTGACAGCAACATCAAGAGAATGGCATAACAATTAAATGCGAGAGAATGGCATAACAATTAAATGCGAGCGAGCGAAGCGAGCGAGCTTGAAAATTTTGACATTTTACAGTAAAAAAAAAAAAACTGCCGTTTTGGGCTGTATGTTTTCGCATTGGAAATTAAGGGGGGCGCAAAGGGCGCAACTGCTGGCAGTTCTTACTGGCAGCAACATCAGGAGAATGGCATAACGATTAAATGCGAGCGAGCGAAGCGAGTGAGCTTGAAAATTTTGACATTTTACAGTCCCAAAACTGCCGTTTGTAGCTTTATTTTTAGCTTTGGAAATTAAGGGGAGCACCGGGCGAAAACTGGTGGCAATTACTGGCAGCAACATCATGAGAATGGCATAATGATTAAATGCGAGTGTGCGAAGCGAGCGAGCTTGAAAATTTTGACATCTTACAGTCCCCAAAACTGCCATTTGTAGTTATATTTTTCGCTTTGGAAATTAAAGGGGACGTACCGGGCACAACTGCTGTCAATCACTGGCAGCAACATCAGGAGAATGCCATAGCGATTAAATGCGAGCAAGCGGAGCAAGCGAGCCTTAAAATTTTGACATTTTGCAATCCCAGACAATGTCGTTTGTAGCTGCATTTTTTCGCTTTGGAAATTAAGGGGAGGCACACCGGGCGAAAACTGCTGGCAATTACTGGCAGCAACATCAGGAGAATGGCATAATGATTGATCGAGTGAGCGGAGCGAGTGAGCTTCAAAATTTTTGACTTATTACAGTCCCAAAACTGCCGTTTGTAGCTTTATTTTTAGCTTTGGAAATTAAGGGGGGGGGGGGCACCGGGTGAAACTGCTGGCAATTACTGACAGCAACATCAAGAGAATGGCGTAACAATAAAATGCGAGCGAGCGAAGCGAGCGAGCTTGAAAATTTTGGCATTTTACAGTAAAAAACTGCCGTTTTGGGCTGTATTTTTTCGCTTTGGAAATTAAGGGGGCGCACAGGGCGCAACTGCTGGCAGTTCGTACTGGCAGCAACATCAGGAGAATGGCATAACGATTAAATGCGAGCGAGCGAAGCGAGTGAGCTTGAAAATTTTGACATTTTACAGTAAAAAAAAAACTGCCGTTTTGGGCTGTATTTTTTCGCTTTGGAAATTAAGGGGGCGCACAGGGCGCAACTGCTGGCAGTTCGTACTGGCAGCAACATCAGGAGAATGGCATAATGATTAAATGCGAGCGAGCTTGAAAATTTTGACTTATTACAGTCCGAAAACTGCCGGTTGTAGCTATATTTTTCGCTTTGGAAATTAAGGGGGGGGGGGAGCACCGGGCGAAAACTGCTGGCAATAACTGGCAGCAACATCAGGAGAATGGCATAATGATTAAATGCGAGTGAGTGAAGCGAGCCTCAAAATTTTGACATCTTACAGTCCCAAAACTGCCGTTTGTAGCTATGTTTTTCGCTGTGGAGATTAAGGGGGGAGCACCGGGCGAAAACTGCTGGCAATTACTGGCAGCAACATCATGAGAATGGCATAATGATTAAATGCGAGTGTGCGAAGCGAGCGAGCTTGAAAATTTTGACATCTTACAGTCCCCAAAACTGCCATTTGTAGCTATATTTTTCGCTTTGGAAATTAAAGGGGACGCACCGGGCACAACTGCTGTCAATCACTGGCAGCAACATCAGGAGAATGCCATAGCGATTAAATGCGAGCGAGCGGAGCAAGCGAGCCTTAAAATTTTGACATTTGACAGTCCCAAAACTGCCGTTTGTAGCTTTATTTTTAGCTTTGGAAATTAAGGGGGAGCACCGGGCGAAAACTGCTGGCAATTTATGGCAGCAACATCATGAGAATGGCATAATGATTAAATGCGAGTGTGCGAAGCGAGCGAGCTTGAAAAATTTTGACATCTTACAGTCCCCCAAACTGCCATTTGTAGCTATATTTTTTGTTTTGGAGATTGGGGGGGGGGGGGTGCACCGGGCGCAACTGCTGTCAATCACTGGTAGCAACATCAGGGGAATGGCTTAGCGCTTAAATGCGAGCGAGCGGAGCGAGCGAGCTTTAAAATTTTGACATTTTACACCCCAAAAACTGCCGTTTTTAGCTATATTTTTGCGATTTGGTTTGTCCCACTTTTATGGGGGAGCCATCCCCCCCCCCATCGACGCCTCTGCATATGAGGGACCTTTTGTTAAGTGAAAGATATGCTGCACACTCTTTGACAAATTAGGGAAATATACGTCAATCTCAACAGTGTACTTATCGAAAGGGATCCAGTATAGCGGAGCTTTTGCATGTTTATGATTGCAATTCAACGATTTGGTGCATAGTTCTGGCGGTATTTGGACAATAATTCCATTAAGAAAGTTCGAAATTTGTCCTCATCTCGGAAATTGCTTGGGGGATAAATGATTTGCCTGCCTAAACACTTTCGTAGGGGCGGGGCAAATGCCCTTTGCCCCCCCCCCCCCGAGATATTTTCGACGCCCCTGATCTTCCCTGGGTATACCCATAGATGTATCTTGACTGAATTATCAGTCACTGTCGTTCCTCATGAATGATTCAGGAAATGGAGGGGGTTCAATTATGGCAATATAGTTTTGTTATTGTTTGTTTGTTTGTTTTCGTAAATATTTTGCAGATGGTCCCAAGTTACTCTCGTCTTAGCATGTTTACATGTAGGCCTACACTATTTGACGTTGTCAACGTCTGAGCCATACCTTACAGTGTATGTCCATGTCCGCGAGCGAGCGAAGCGAGCGAGCGCTTGAGAAAATTATGCATTCGATTTCCTGCAAGATAGAATACTGTTCAGCTCTGTTACCTGTCTGAAGGCCGGCGTACAAACGTCATGCAATATGCCAAAATTGATACAATCACATTTCTGCTTCCTCCATTTTTTTTCTTCAAAATTCAGGGGGGGATGATTGTACAGGCCATCCCCCCCTCCTCCATTTCAGGGGGGGATATATCCCCCCCATCCCCCCCGGGATTTACGCCCATGGCTTCAATAAACAGGAAAGAATTTAGTTATAACCGTGTTTGGCGTGAGGGAATTTTGCACCATCTAGACCATTATTGATGATAATTTAGTGACCTGAATTTTTACCTTTTTTTTTTTTTTTTTTTACTACTCGTAACAAAATTTCGCTATAACCAAGTTCATTTTAACAAGAGTGCATCAATAAAACAGAATTCCTACCTGCCCCGACCCCAAATCCACACATTCCTCCGGTCCTTGTATACGAGAAGCCACACAAAGAAAATAAAGAAAACAAACTGACCCAAAAACAAACGTGAAAAATATTTCTTTGTGTTTAGGAAATTTTGATTAAAATATCTATGTGTTCGCCCTGTATAACTTTTACGATCTCAAAGTTACTACTCTCTTATGTTCATCTAGAGACCCGGGACAGACATAACACTGTATTATAAATCACATTATGGACCCTACGTAGGGTCCATGATCACACCGAGCATGCTTTTTCCCGGTTTGTTTGTTTTTGTTTTGTTTTGTTTTGTTTTGTTTTTTCATTTTCCTCCTCTTTAGCCTTTACCACTGATCTTATGATCTGCCGATCCGACTCATCACTGGTCAACAGGAGATCAGTGGCCCTCCTCATTCTCCTCGCCGACGTTGATGGCGTATGTCCTGAAAAAGATATTCGAGGCGCATGCGATGCGGAGAGAAATGTGCCGGGGTTGACCGCCATCATTGTACTAAACCTATTTTCGTATGATAACATCGTATCGAGCGCTGATTTGTACTGAGTGAAGAAGTAGGAAGGAAAGTATCATGCATTCCCAGATGGATGATTATGGAGCAGAGGTAATGTATGATTATATGATTTAACCCGAATGATTTGGAAGGTTAACATATGCGACCATTGTGTAGTCCCAGTCCATTCAGTAAGGTGTTTGTTCCATACAACACTGCTGTAGGTATACAACACTGCACTGGCACTGTGGGTCTGTGGTATGTATTTTGTTACCTGGTACTGTTAGTGCTATCTCCCAAACAACCGCCTTAAATCGAGCTCTAACATCGACGGTCAGATTAACGCAGTGATACCTATCAAAATTATTGATACCCAGCACTATGGTACTATACAGCAGCATGTTGTTACATGCAGCACTGCCACTAGAATTCGAGTTAAATCTGACATTCACACCACTCACTCACCTAACTATACACAGCCCAGTCGCTGTACATGGTACGTCGCGACAGGGCTGTACGCGCGCGACCACCAACCACTAGGAGAGCGACGTAATCGTATTACGATAGCTTTGAATTTTGGTACTTAACATCATTTTCGTCACCTCAAACTCAACGAGTATACTTTTCAATATTTACTCTACATCTGATGCTGTCAGTATTCAAATGTACGCAATGAAACTTACCGAAATTGATCATCATATCCAGCATGTCCACACGGTACACAATTTTTCACGCCAGGCCTAACTATACACAGCCCAGTCGCTGTACATGGTACGTCGCGACGTACCGACGGTCAGGAATTGCGCCAGAAAGTGTCATTTATTTGTTCCACGGACTTATCGCAAGTGGTCTCCATGGACACAGTGTGGCGAACTATTCTTCTGTAATAGAAACATGCATTTAACGTGAGTAAAGTATTCTGTTTAAAGGAGAAAAGTATACATTTTCCTAAGTTTTGTAGTGCTAGTTGTGTTGAGGTTCCTCACTTTGAGGCTGCATGCCGCGCTCGTCAGACGCTGTTTTCGCATAGCGTAACAGCGTCTGGTCGGGCTATCACTCACCAGGACTCACTGACACTGCAAAACTAAATGTCTGCAAATTGCAAGGATCGGATTGCACAAAGAAAAAAGTGATGGCGCATGGTTACACTACATCTTCAGTCAAATTTTATGATAAATAAAAACCGAAAATAGGTTCTTGAACTTGTCTAGTGAATTCTTAAATTCCTAGAACAGAATGAAATAAAGAAATCCCATCCATTTTATCACTTTTATGTTTATGGCTTACTCCCTCAGCTAATAAGCCTTAGGGCCTTATGTCATTAGAAGTTCGAATTGAAACAGTGTCGACAGAAAAAAGACCAGTTCGTAATTCCACTTTGTGCATGAGCAGAAAAAGGTCATTTGTACCAACAGGCATTTGGTTTGTAAATTCAGTGAGATAAGCATCTGTGATACAATGATTATTCATGTGATCCTTATCTAAATGGTGCTTGCCAGCCAGCACATCCACCTGACAGCAAGAATGGTATTGTGCAATTTAAAAGGAAAATATCTGTCAGTGTTATTGCATTCAGTACAAAACAATGAAATGGATGCCTGCTAAATTGTCAAGTGATGGGAGTATTCTGATCACCTGCTCTAAACACAAGCTCATTCTTTGTTTGAACATGAATTTTGTAAATTGTTAAGTCGGGGAAGCTTATGCATTATGCCACTTTGAAAACGAGTGAAGTGCCTAACCAACTGAGAAAAAATAGGCCATTTGGACCAATGTTACGAGAAATACAAAGTGAAAAAAGTGTTTACTTTCTTTTTTGCAGAGTGTATATACCCATGTTTTAAAATCATCATATCTAAATGAGGCTGTGCAAAACTACCCTAGTGCCAAGTAAGTAGGCATGACTGAGATGCGCAATACAATAAGTTATTTCCCTTTTCTTTGCAGTATGACCCGTATGGCTATGATGATCGCTATGAGTCTCATACAGGTAAGACGCTTCAGAACTGTTTTCTGTTGGTCAGACATACCACAACAACTTTTGTTACTCTTTCACTCTGTATTCAAGCAGTTTTGATTGCTAACCCTTTTAAAGTTTGTAAAAGAACAGTTGTCTGAAACTTTTGAAAGGAATATGTTTTTGACTTTCTGTAATACTTAATGAAATGTATTCAACAGTCTGTGAGAGCATGGAGGAGGAAAGGTGATGTGAGAATTCAAAGCTAGACCAAAACTGAAGACGATGTTATAAGACGTCTTTTATATCACCTTGACTCTCATGTTCTGAATCGCACAATTTTCACAGAGTAAAGTAACATGAGCCTTGGATGTTATGACTGAAGATTATACACGGTAATTACAATGGGCACCACATGAGACTGATTTAAAGGGATCCTATAGTTCATGTTGAGACCTAATTTCAGGTTTCTAACATTTTTCGGTGAGATAATAAGAAACCTCTTATGAAATATGAAAGAGTATGTAATTCCATGAGGAATTCAACGTTTATTTGATGAAAATTGGTCTTGAAATGGCCGAGTTGTAAAAAACAGGGCAATTCTAATAAAGTGTGGGACCCACATTTTATTACAATCGCTTTGTTTTACTTTGTTTTGGATGTTTCAGTCATTCAAACCTGATTTTTATCAAATAAACATTGAATTCTTCTTAAAATGGCATGCTCTGTACTATTTCGTAAGTGTTTTCTTGGTATCTCGCAAAAACTTAAAAGCACAATTCTCATTTCCACCAATACTGTACCATCCCTTTAACACGCTGTACATGCAGGACGAGCCAACATGATAAAAGTACTCCTCCTGTTTTGTGTTGCTGTATTTTTCCTCTTCTGTGATTTGTTCCAGGTGACCCCAGCAAGGACTTCCTGTATGAGCAGGACTACCCGCCTCGCCAGTCGCGTTACATCGTCCCGGAGGAGATCAAGAGATTCATTCAGGTTTTCCAGCGCAATATAAAGGAAAACAATGTGTACGAGATCAACTTCTGCTACGAAACAACGTAAGTTGCCCCCAGCATGCTGATCTGCTGTATCTTTGTTGTCTTGCTTCTCTCATTTTATTATAAATCTCTTCCTCTGTCCCCCCATGTTTCATTTTGTTTGTTCTCAACAAGCATTGTTTGTGTTCCATAAGATAAGTGATTGATTGAAGAGGTTGGACGATGACTTATTCAGTGATACTACGTTTTGTTGATCAGTGAAAGCTAGTGTTGCTTCCCAGTGGAGACATCAGTCAATCACACTGAGACTTGAAGCAGTGTGGTGATATGTTGTGTCTGTGCCTTCAGCAAGATACTTCTGCAATGCACTATTCAGAGTTTGGTTGTAATGTGTTGGATTGGACATGGCATGGACATACTCTATGTATGTTTCAAATATGTGGGCGAGGTACATGTATGTGGAGAATGGTGCCATACATCAGAATCAGTAGTGTCTAAATGGCCTCTCTTTCAAGATACGCAAAATTCCCAACTTCAGCACTGTACTTGAACATTGCATTTAATGTCAGAACAGTGCAAATCACATCATAGTTTAGATTACCAATTGTTACTTTGTGAAAAATTAGATTACTGAGGTATAAGTTCATCATCCCTTAAAATTTCTTGCATCATCTTGCATCATTGAGTTATTGTAGGGAAGATAAAAGTATGATCAAAGAGGTGAATGTTTACAAGACAGTAAATGAAATATACATTGTCATTTGACTTACTATTCATCAAATCTTCAATGGGACATGATGGCTTTAAGCTTTACAGATGCCAACTGTGATAAGTAGAATACTTGGCATTCGGTATGTTACATAGCATGTTTCTGAAAGGAATATAGCAGTATATACTTAGCCTGTGCATTGCTGGGAGGTTGTTGTTGTTGTTGTTTTCTCTTTTTTTCTTTTTTTTTTCTTTTTTAACAATACTTGTTCTAGAAGACTGTTTCACACAAACCATCTATTTGGTACTTTTTTAACCTGACAGATTCAACAAACTCTCTGAGAGCTACTTCAAGAACTCTGCTTGGCCGTCTGCAGACACCATAGCACCCCTAGTCGAGAATGGTAATAACAAGCAACATGATTTCATGTATAGCCATATGATTGGGAATTAAGAGTGAAATTACCTTCAGTTATCATCAATTCCAATTGTACTTCAGAGGTGCAACTTTAAGCGATCATACAATGTATGGTGTATAATTCTTGTCAACAAATGTGTCTGTAACATCTACATGGTCATTTGGTTGTCTGTAAAGCAAAGTTCCTTTCCAAAGGTGCTCGATCCATTTTTCATGAAATTGGACTTTTTGACAGAAATTGTTATAGGGACATTCCAGACGATTTTCATAATTTCACATCATGTACTACATAAATCGACAACTCCATTTATAGATTTGTGGAATTTATTGTGGTTCTTGAGCAAAGAAACAATACTTTAAAAAATCTTAAACAAATTACTCTGAACAAGGATGATGACATAGGAGGTTCACATATTTCAGAAATGTATCAGTGTAATTTTATTACAATACCGCTTGCCTGCGAGTTCACCTGTGTATAATCTATGCATGCTTTCTTCTTTTGTTCTGCTTCCTTGAGCCCCAACTCTCGCATTCTTATGGTGACTCTGCCATGTCATCATCCTTGTTCATTGCAATTTGTTCTAAATTTTGAAAATATTCCTATTCTTCATCCCAATTATCACAAATTCTGAAACTCTGTCCTCAGTATATCTAATTTATAGTTGATCAAATGTAAAAATCTGAAAATCATCCGGAGGTCTCATGTTTTAGTAATGGTAGTTCCATACAATAAACTCCTCAAAGTAGTGAAAATGGAGAAATCAGGCAATGAAAATTGAGTTTTGTCTCCAAAGGTTTGAAATCCAGCAGGATCCAGTCAGAAGCTCATGTGAATGCTTGACTGCACTTTGACCCCCAGAGTAAGGCCAGGCTGACTAGCTTTCCTGCCTGGTAGCTTTCCGGATGACCCACATATTACTAAAGCATTGGCTGTGAAACATTTCATTTCTATGCATGCAAATTCTTGGAGAGATGGAGAAAACAGGATAATGTGTAACTATACACAGCCCTGTCGTTGTACACAAGTGTATGGTCGCGACAGGGCTGTACGGTGTGGACACTCCGTAATCTCTGTATTCTGGGGCGCCAACGCAATTTTGAATTTACTGCACCATATTTGTTACTAAGACTACATAAGGTGAAAACTTTATCTATTTAGCTACCGTTTTCAGCTATTGATATTGATATACTCATTTTATAACTTACCAAAAATTGCACCTTTTTTAATCCTGTACGCCGCAGAAATCGTAGAAATTGCAGAAATGATTCGAAATGTCGGCGCAGCACTGGGCAAAGAGGGCGCTGTCGACTTCGCGGGCGTACAAACTCTAGCAGCGCAATTTGCATCGTTCAAAGCTGGGAAAGGTTTATTTTGAATGGCCCCGCGATGATCACAGCATTCCGGGTTAAGATTGGACTTTTTGCTCAGTGTATGTTGCGTGAGGGCTCACTATGGACTGAAATACCATGCTCATAGTCCAAGTATCTCAATTCACGTGAGTGATTCGTAAAATTTGTGAAAAGAATGTAGAAATTTTCAATAGTTTTGTTGTTGTGTGGCCGTGTTCGAGGGGTTTAGTAGATATGTGTATGGGGTTCCATAGATATGTGTATCACACACCGTCAGACCCCGTGCTAGCTTAGTGCACGGGGTCTGGTCGGGCTAGATAACGTGTAGAGATTTCATATGAGAAAAATGCACAAAGACGAAGAAACTAGTCACTAAAAACAACATTTACGTATGTACATCACCTTGCCTGAATTTTTGTTACACTAGATTCTAAATCCACAAAATGTTAAAATAGCAAAGAAAATGTATTCTTTGAAAATCAGTGAAGACATAGATTTTTCAGAGACTGTACATTTTCTTTGTCCCATTCTGGGGTACTACAATGGGACATAAAGTCATTGCATGAAAACCCTTGGAAGCATGTGAGATAAAAATCCAGGTTTTTCTCCTTGCCATCAAAAGTGGATGTAGCACCTTTTGGAAAGGAACTCTTCAAATGTATATATTACATTCTCAGTTGTCAAGCCATTGAAATACATGAGTCCAAGTATCTTTTTGAAGTGAAAATGGAGAATTTATTATGTAGTATTCATGTTGATACCATTTGTGTGAAGAAATATGGTGTATGGAAGTTGCAAGAACCTTAATGTGTGACACTTTTTAGTGACACTTTTACTGACACTGAACTGTGACACTGTAACAAGAAAACATTCTTACTACTTTACTTTCTAGATGAAGTATTCATCATCTTGTACAAGGAGCTGTACTACAGGCACATACTAGCAAGAACACAGGTAAGAAAGTCTTATTCTCTACCACTGCTCACCTACTTTGATACATGTAATTGTCTACTGTAAAATGTTATAAAGCAAGCAATAAATCTGAATACGATTTTATTCACATCAAAATGGCACTGTCTATCATGTAACATGGGGTACTGTGATATTGACATTGCTTTTCATTCTCTAGATTTGAAAAAATAGTTACTGTAAAAGTAAAAAATTTCCTTCAGTTTTGCAATGGATTTTCCATGCTCAGCCCGGTATGAATGAATTTTGCATGCTTTAAATTTCACGGACAGTTATAATCAAGTGAGCACTTCTAAACAGCTTACTGCTGCCACAATAGTTAGGGGCTTTGGGAGCACATGCTACAGTGAAAAGAGACTGATCCGCATTACAGCAGCAAATTTACTCATGCTGCAAGGCTAGCGAATGTGAAGAAAACTACAAATGACTTGACAGTTTACCCCCACAGTATACACCTATCTTGAGATGAAATTGTAAAATGATATTTCATTATAACATTTCACATAGAGATATGAATTTCATGGAGCCTTGAAAACTTAAGTATCACTCGCACTGCCATTTGAACTGGCTGACGTTTCAATGAGCAATGTTTTGTATACAATACTAGTAGTCATGCATGTGTTCTTACAAGACACATGGGCCTCCTCAAGATTACTTTCCAGCTCTCTTGATCGCATACTTTCCATTTGAATAGTTGGTTTTAATTTCACTTGGCCTCATCTCTTTCTGCCTGTCCAAAATCATGCACTCTTGCAAAAATAGCAACCAAAACTTTGTGAACTTCTATTCCTGCACTTGTATCATGTAGCACGGATTGTGCTAAAATTTTCACACCACAACAATTTCCACTTTACAGCTTATAGCATAAATCATAACAGCAAGTGATGAGAGATTATGTTCATATGATAGATTGGAGATAGATCATAGGACTTCCTGAATATTGACTGAAATTCACGATTTCTCACAACACTTAAAGGTCCTGTTTACCTTTGGGAGCAGTGATTTGAAAAATTTTCAAGATATCACATTTGATGCATATGTGTAGGTCTGTTGTATCACAAAAACATCCTACCAAATAAAATTTTTTGCAATAAAGCTTGAAATAAAAGGAGATCTCAGTATTTTTCTCAATAAACCATAACTGTACACGGTTTAGTCTGGAAACATTTTTATTATACCTATTGTTCATATTTTGAGTATCTAACAATACGTAACATGGATTATAAGGATTCAAATTTTTACAGTGGTTGTTTCTATCCCTAACTCACATTTTAGAACTATTTTAAAGCATGAATGCTGGGTTTTTGTTTCATGTGCAAATGGTAAATTATGCCTTTAATATAATTCCCAACTATTATTTAGGAAATGCAAAAAGAAGAAATTAGTATTTTTTTTTTTTTTGTTTTGTATTCTACTATCTTTCAAATATCTCAGACTGGACCAGACCAGAGGCAGAGATTTGAAGCTTACTACAACTACTGTAATCTCTTCAACCACATCCTGAGTAAGTCATGTTTCCATTCCCACTGAATGCAATGTTAATTTCCCCTGACAAGGGAGGAGGTTATATTATCATTGGCGTGCCATTTGTTTGTTTGTTGGATTGTTAGTGTGCAAAATGTAACTCAAAAAGTTGTGAACGGATTTGGATGAAACGTGCAGGAAAGTTTGAGAATGATGCAAGGAACAGATGATTGAATGTTGGTAGTGATTCGGGGAATTTTTATGGATTTTATGAAGGATTTTCAATATCTTGGCAGGTATGGTCAATGAACTTGGGAGCTCAAGCTGTCATTTTATTTTTTTTAGAGGTTTTCATATGCGCACTAAAGTGCGTGCTCTAGTTTCTGCAAGGGCGAGCCACACCATGCAGCTGGAAGTTGATGACGTAACAAAAGGCTTCTATAATGTGAAATTGGGCAATTTTCAGCATGCATATGTATATTTGTGGAAATCACTGATCTCATTGGGAGAACAAGATCAGTGGTGGAAATGAACTGCTTGGCGGAGATCTGTGCTCTTAGAGTGCTTCTCTAGTTTGTATTTGTGAGTTTTCCACAGTATGGAGTTTAACATTGTGTTCTGGTGGAGAAAATATGTTTATTTAAATATAGGGTGGTTAGGAGTATATATATGCCATTTCTTGGCTATCTTCAGAAGAGTAGCTATTTATCTAGATTTTTGTTGTCTGGGGGTGCTGTGGCATAGTGGATAAGACTCCCAACTCCCAATTGTAGGACATAAGTTTGATTCCTGCCTAGTGCTTATGTCCTTGGACAACACAAGATGTTTTTACCCACTGCGGTCCTCTCAACCCTGGTGTGTAAATGGGTACCTGGCTATGCTAGGGTAATAATAATAATGGCATGACCCTCTGATAGAGCAGTGGGAACGCTGAAGAGGCTACCCTGGATAAAGGAGACATTGTCGTTATTATTGTCTTGACATTTGGAATAAACAAAGATAACCAGTTCCTCATTAGGCCTTGCTGAGACTGAAGACCTTCCTTCAGTGATAGTTGGTGCGTCTAGATCATGCATTTGTATGTCTCCTGCCTGAGAGGTGCGAGAGGCATTATTCTCATTGGTTCAATGTTTTCTATCTTTGTTCACTCCAGCACTCATAATGTACTTGTATGATTGCTTATCCACAAAGAACTTTTGTAGTTGCGTCAACTGTAGCTTTAACTTCATGTTTAGGCATTTATTCTTTTATTATTGCTAATAAAGAGTGTGATATTGAAAAGAATCTCCTCCCAATATGTAACCCTTCTTATCAGCTTGTTTTCAGCAGTTCTTCAAATGCTTCAAAACAGAAAATAACCCACAAAGGCAGTAACATACCTTGACAGTGACCTTGAACAAAAACTCATAGATTGCAAAAGAATGTTCTACTTTGACATAGCCATGTAAACTAAGATTTTTATGTATACAGTGCGTGAATTTCACAGTTGTAATGTTTGGCATATTCATCTTGTTCAAGTAGAGACTGATGAAATTCGCATAAGCTTACAATGAAGTTTTGAATTGCAAGAGGCCAGTCAAAGCCAGGTTCATTTCCAGAATGCTATATGTTAATTATGTCATCAAAATTATAAATGTCTCTGATTCCTGTCATGAATATTCTAGATGCAAAAGGTCCAGTGGATCTACAGCTACCAGATCAGTGGCTTTGGGACATCATCGATGAATTCATATATCAGGTAAGATTGTTCTCTGGTGACACGTTTTGAAAAATGTGTTTTTATCTTGGGGGACATATTGATAATTGATAGCCTTTAGTCCACAATCTATCCAGAGAGTTGTGAGGGTAGTGATAAGGCAAGGCTGCACACTGGCACTGGTCTGACTGTCGCTGATCAGTACAAATCACTGTTGGACCAGTAACTTTGTCAGGAATGGACCAGTGAAAAATGGAAAAGCTGGGTACTTACTGGTCCGACCTGTCCGTCAGACCAGTAGAAAAAATGGATTGATGTACAGCCCTGAATAAGGTGTTTACCCCCAATATCCAGGATTATCTTGTGAAGCAAAAGGTTGTTTGTTTGTTTATTTCCATCTGAGAAGACGGCTGGATAGCCCATATTCAGCTACATTAAGCTGGTCTTCCATGGGGTCCAGTTGGAGGTGAGGTGGGACCACTTCACCGGGTTGAACACCCTGCTCTTTGTGATAAATGAATGAAGCGGGATCTTTTACGTGCATGAGTTGTTACTCTCTCATACACGGGACCTCCATTTCATGTCCTATCCGAGGGACAGGGTGTTTTGCCTCTTGCTAGAGGGGACGGTATGCTTACACACAACATTGCTCAGTCCAGACTCGGGTTCGAACCCGGGCCCTTAGGATCATGAGGTAGACGCGCTACTGACTGAGCCAACTCACCGCCCTTTTTTTTTTTTTCTTTCTTTATTTTGTACATATATTTTAAGGTCATGTTTCCATTATTCAGTAACTAGCACCACTAGATTTCTCCCTCTGGATCTCACCCACAGCTTATCTTTGCTTACTGTATCATCATCCTTCAATATAGGCAACTAGAAAATTTCACTGTTTACTAAAAAGAAAAATATATGTGCAAAATAAAGAATAACAAATGTGCAAACATATTAGTAGGAGTGCTTAAAAGGGTGCTGAGTGTCTGCTTTCTCTAATGTATTTTGTTTAGTTTTGCTGTATTAAATGAGGAATTTCTTTATTTCTGTGAATATGCTTATTTCGGTGTCACTACTTTAACAGTGAAGTTACTTGTCATACGCAGTCATTTTGGCTGACATAATGTATTGATAGTTACTTCAAACTTACAAGGTAAAAGACAGTGTGTGTACACTACACAAGCATTGCACAACACTAACATATTCTTGTTTTGGTGTTGTTTGCATTTGACAGTTTCAAGAGTTCAGCAAGTACCGGTGCAAACTGAAGGAGAAGACAGAAGATGAAATCTCTGTTCTCAAGGTCAACCCCAAGGTCAGATCTCATTCTTTATTCTTTTATTTTTTTAGCTTTAATTTGACTCTATGAACTTAAATTTCTGCAAGATGCCTCAAATGATTTCTGTGAACACTACTGCAATTTATTTTGATGTTCATATTTTGTGCTTGTCTGAATGAAATTCTGTCGTCAAATGTACGATCTCTGATGCAATTTATTGCACTGTGACACGCAGTGTTGTAGTCATCTTTTCATTTAATCGTGACTTCTTATCATAAAAGAGCATGGTATTGCATTACCTGTAATATCGAAAACAAGAAATATATGTTTAGATCCCCATCTACATTTTGAAGTTTTCATAAGATTTTAAAGATGTCTTTTTTGTCGCATTTGCATCCATGACATACACTATCAAACATCTCAGTGTTTCAATCTTTCCATCAGATCTGGAATGTTCACAGTGTCCTGAATGTACTCCATTCTCTGGTTGAGAAATCTGGCATCAACCAGCAGCTCGAGGCATATGGATTAGGAGGTAAAGGGATAGGTTATCAGTCTGAGTTACAAAGCAATGCATGACCATAGCACAAAGGAGACACATTTTTCATGACCCAGCTAATTATTCTGTTCCATAGAATATGTTCAAATTCAAAAGTTTTTCTTAAACATTTGTTACACTGCATGAACTGTTCTGCAACATATTTTTTCCCCCATTTTTTCTTTTGTGTACAAAAGCAAGCAACAGGCAAAACTACAGTCATTTTTGCTTTTTGTTTACTTCAGTTAATCTTCGTATACTCAGTCAAACCTGTCCATAGTGGCCACCCAAGGGAGATGAAAAAAGTGGCCATTATAGGCAGGTGGTAGCTAAACACAGGTTCTATGACATGCTTTTTCTCTCAAAGATAATTGTTTTTAGTGGTTGTATACAGCAGGTGGTTGCTATAGACAGGTGGTCGCTAAGACAGGTTTGACTGTGTAATGTTGAAATTGTTTTAATAGTAGATGAGGTGTACATGGAAGAACTTAGCACAGAGGGTGAATTTTCATCATAAACAGGTGATCCAGAGACAGAGGCATCTGACTTTGGCCGCCACCCTCTCTACAAGATGTTGGGCTACTTCAGTCTGATCGGACTCCTGCGCCTGCACTCCCTGCTGGGAGACTACTACCAGGCCATCAAGGTGCTGGAACATATCCAGCTGAACGAACAGGTGTGTAATAATAATAATAATAATAATAATAGACCGTATTTATATAGCGCATATCACAAAAGTAGATTAATGTCTCTATGTAAGCCGTTAGGGAGGCAGAGATTCCCCACCCCCCTTTTTTTTTTTTGGTGAGGGGATGGGAGTGGGGGAGAACACAATTTAAAAGTGTGCTGACCCCTGTGAAGGCAGTTCATATCCCTCCAATATCTTGCAATTAATGCAGTACACTCTAGGCTACATTGAGTGTGTGTACCATTTATGATGTATACACCACCTCATGATATGATTTTCACTTGCTCCCTTTTGTCAAATTTTTGTGTTTGCAAAAAAAGCTAAAATACCTTGGCAAAAGGAAGCAAGTTACAAAAATCACTGTTTTCATTGGGAGTATAAAAATTCTTTGAATTGTCATAATTCATCACCGTATGACTTGCTTGAATATCAACATTGTTTCTCATCACAAATTTCCATGTTGAAGGGCCTACCCAAAAACATAAATGTTCTTCATTTGTAGCATTTATACTCATTGTAACTAGCTTCCTTTTGCCAAAATAGGGCTGAGTATTTCTCTATTTGTTGTTAAAGAATAGTAGTGAGGCAAAAAAACAAAAAAAAAAACAAAACAAAAATGCAACTGCATCCATGTGGTAATCCATATCACTGCACACATGTGCACTCGTGGAAAATACAACTTTTTCTCCGACTCAGTACAAACCTTCTTGAAATATTTCATCCAGACACATATGTGGCTTTTTGCATGAAGTTGATAAACAAAAAAAAAAAGAGACAAAAACCCAAGAGTGGTAATAAAGGCCTTCTTTGCAGAGGAGGTAATGAGAAGCCAAGAACTAGACAGGAGGATTATATCTATCCAAAAGTACTCAGCCCTATGTAGTTCTTTTTTATGCCTCCGCCAACGAAGTGGCCGGAGGCATTATGTTTTCGGGTTGTCCGTCCGTCCGTCCGTCCGTACGTACGTATGTCCGTACGTACGTATGTCCGTCCGTCCCGTTTTGTTTTTGTCGATATCTCAAGAACCGTGTGGTGGTTTTGCATCAAACTTGGTATGAGGGTATATCCTTGGGGGATGATACTTTGTGTGGATTTTAGGGTCACAGGGTCAAAGGTCAAAGGTCACAGGTTATTTTGTGAAAAAAAAAATTGAAATTTCATGTTTTTCTCCATATCTCGCAAATGGTTCAAGGTATCTTCATGGAACTTAGTATATATGCTTGTACCGATGGGCAGTGATTATCTAGGGAAGTTGGGGGTCATGGGTCAAAGGTCATGGGTCAAAGGTCAAGGTCAACTCCTCTAAATATAACTACTTTTCTTATATTTATGCAATGCCTGAAGGATTTTTTAAAAACTTGATGTATGCATGTATAACCCAATATATATTCTGTGGGAAGTTTCTTGCCAAAAGGTCAAAGGTCAAAAGGTCAAAGGTCAAGTGAAAGTTCTAAATTGCACTTTTTCCTCCATATCTCAAAAATAACTCGAGGTATTGTCATGAAACTTACATATTTATGCATGTTCTACCTAACAGTGATTCTCTTTGGAACTGTGGGGTCAAAGGTCAAACGCCAGGTTTCGATAATACTATTTTACCATTTCATACTGAAATTATACTTTTTCTCAATACCTTGAAAATTACTCAATGCATAAACTTGTAAAAGGGTCAAAAGTCAAGTGAAAATCATCAGTTCCCCCAAATACCTGCACTCTGACGTTTTAATCATTCATCCAATTGAACCTAGTTCTAGGAAAGTGAACATTCAGCACATTTGTGGCAAACCTGTCATTTTAATATTTTGCCAATTGTGTGAAACTGTCATCACACATTGTCAAGACATTGTACTATAGACCTATTAGGAGAACCATGTATTATGGCGGAGGCATACACCAGTCGCCGTAGCGACATTTCTAGTTTCTTTTTCTTTTTCTTTTTTTTACATATGAGAATACCTGCACAATTCCCTTCTCTGCTTTTCTCAACACTATGTACAACCAGGCTGTCCCTGGTTGTCTCCCTCGCTTTTGATACATGACTACACCAGGGAATGTGGTAGAAGTATTGTTTTCTTCACTCTAGTTGGTATACATGTAGATGTATGGCAAAGCAAATGCATTGTGTATGTAATCTTGTCCTATCTATATACCACTAAGTATTCTTTATGATCCACATTGAGAATTAAGGAGCCATTTTCTGAGGAGTATTTTTGAAGCAGTTATATTTTCTCTAATGATAATGAAAATTATCATGGCATTTATTATCAGAAAGACTGATAAATAAGGTAATGATGATCATTTTGATGGTAGCAATGGCAAAAGTGTTCGTGCAATCATGCATTACTTCAAATGTTTTGATGCTGATTGTATTCATTTTCATAGTAATGATAATTGCACATCCTTGCACATCATCCCTCGCACCATAGACCTTGTACTCCAGGGTGCCAGCCTGCCAGGTCAGTACCTACTACTACGTCGGCTTTGCCTACCTGATGATGCGGCGCTACCAGGACTCCATCCGTAGCTTCACCAACATCCTCCTCTTCATCCAGAGGACCAACCGACTCCTCTCCACCGGCTCCTACCAAGTAGACGTGGTGAGTGAGGATGGACACGAGATCGGCCGCAATTTGGCAGAACCACATAGTGGTTTCTCAAAATTTGGCCATCTTCAATTTGTTTACTTTTCTTGTACAGTAATGCGTGGTTTCTCATCTGTCAAAATTTGGCCCTCAACTCAAGTAAAAAAAAATATATACTATTAAACGTAGATTTCATCAGTGTCTGATTTTGGCTCAGAATAATTTGGCAAACCATGTATGTCTGTTCTGCAAGATACATGGTTTTGCCAAATTAACCCTAATCAGGCTGAGGGGGGGGGCGGAATCCGCCCCCCCCTCGACGTTTCGCGCAATATCTTCGCAACGCGATAAGCTCCCACCGCGATGTTTCATGACTTTTTTCTTTCAAGTATCGCGCAACTTTTGAGACCCAAATTGTTGCGCCCGCGCGTACCGTTTTGAAAAAAATTTGTCAACCCCAAAATTGCTCCAAAACGTGTTTTTGTGTACAAATCCAATGCAAATTGTGTTTTTTCAATTAATTCACATAAAAATTCATATCTTCACTTAGAATAGCCGAAATTAATTTATTTTAGCATAATAATGCTTTGAAAAATGTCTTTGACAAATTTTGGCCAAAAAACAAACAAAAACAAAAGGTAAAAAAACAGAAATACATAAGAAATTCAAAAAACAATAAAATACATAAGAAATTAATTTCGATACAGATTTTTTTTTATCCTATGTCTCAGGAGAATGATACAAGAAACATTTTTAAAAAGAAATTAGCTTAATTGGAGCATAAATAAGTGATTTAGAGCCCAAAACTGATTTTATGCATAAATTACAATAATTAATTAATATAAAATATAAGAAAAATTTTTCGGAGAAAGCAACCATACATTTTGATAGAATACGTCGCGGGCGTCGCGTGTGCCAATTTTCGGCGCGATCGCGCATTCCATAGGCGAGATCTGAAGGGGGGGGGGGGCGGAATCCGCCCGCCCCCCCCCCCCCCAGATATAGCATAGCCAAAAAAAGCCCAGCCTGATTAGGGTTAAAAGTCATAAATGAGAGCTGCTATTTGGTTTGGGCAGTACCAGATGCTTCTTGAGATATGATAGTACTTTTTTGTAAGCTTGACATGTTTCTACTCCATCCATTCTTGCTGTGCAAACAAACTTAACCCTAAAAAGACTGGGGGGGGGGGCGCCTAAAAGGCCCCCCTCGACATTTTGTGCGATTACTCGGCAACATGCATTGCTTTCACCGCGACGCTCTATGACTTTTGAGTTTCCCCGCACATTTTGACACCAAATTTGCGACGCCCGGGGGTATGGTTCTGATGTTATATAACTTTTTGTACGTGCACATCAGACTGAAAATTGCTCCAAAATGTGATTTTGTGTACAAAGTGAATGCAAATTGATATTTTTCACATGGTTCATCTAAATATGCTTATTTTTACTCTCAATGGCTGAAATCAATTTGTTTTAGCAGTATTGCTCTTCAAAAACGTCTGACATAAAATTTTGCTGAAAAAAAAAGAAAAAACAAAAGGTCAAAAAACAGAAATACATAAGAAATTCATAAAACAATAAGATACATAAGAAATTAATTTTGATACCAAATTTTTTTTCAAGTACATTTGCTAAGAATGCCACAAAGAGTATTTGGACTGAAAATTTGCACTTTTAGAACTTTATTTACTGATTTATAGCAAAAAGTCTGATTTTTGCATAAATTGGCATAATCAATTGATATGAAATAAAAGAAGACTATTTTGAAAAATCTAATTATGTGATCTTGTAGATTACATCGCACACTACCATCGTGCAAATTTTCGCAGTGATCGCACGATCCACGGCCGAGATCTCAA
Organism: Diadema setosum; assembly: GCF_964275005.1. NCBI lineage: Eukaryota > Metazoa > Echinodermata > Echinoidea > Diadematoida > Diadematidae > Diadema > Diadema setosum. Next base: position 19,492,642 of record NC_092692.1, read on the forward strand.
GGGGGGGCCCTTTAGGCCCCCCCCCCCCCCCCAGTCTTTCCAGCTACCAAAATACCCCAGTCTTTTTAGGGTTAAGTTTTATGATCAAGGGAAAGCCTTTGTATGTTGACAGTGATGTACAAAAACATTTTGCTCTGGCCACAGCTTTACAAAAACCTTTCAAGATAAGACCCCTTTTATTACATTGTTAGTACTTGAATTGTGATCATTTTAGTATCACATGGGTTTAATAAGAAGCAAACAGGCAAACAAAAACTCACCATTCAATCTTTGACATCAAAATAACAGTGAATATACAATTCACATCTCTGTATTCTATGCTTTCTATATTCTATGTATTCAATATCATATATTTATGTGCTGTGATCGTTTTTTTTTTTTATGCCTTCGCCAACGAAGTGGCCGGAGGCATTATGTTTTCGGGTCGTCCGTCCGTCCGTCCGTCCGTCCCGTTTTGTTTTTGTCGATATCTCAAGAACCGTGTGGTGGTTTTGCATCAAACTTGGTATGAGGGTATATCCTGGGGGGATGATACTTTGTTTGGATTTTAGGGTCACGGGGTCAAAGGACAAAGGTCACAGGTTATTTTCAGGTTATTTTATGAAAAAAAGGTTGAAATTTCATGTTTTTCTCCATATCTCGCAAATGGTTCAAGGTATCTTCATGGAACTTAGTATATATGCATGTACCGATGGGCAGTGATTATCTAGGGAAGTTGGGGTCATGGGTCAAAGGTCAGGTGGTCAAAGGTCAAGGTCAACTCCTCAAAATATCACTACTTTCCTTATATTTATGCAATGCCTGAAGGATTTTTTAAAAAACTTGATGTATGCATGTATAACCCAATATATATTCTGTGGGAAGTTTCTTGCCAAAAGGTCAAAGGTCAAGTGAAAGTGCTAAATTGCACTTCTTCCTCCATATCTCAAAAGTAACTCAAGGTATTATCATGAAACTTACATATTTATGCATGTTCTACCTAACAGTGATTCTCTTTGGAACTGTGAGGTCAAAGGTCAAAGGCCAGGTTTAGATAATACTATTTTACCATTTGATAGTGAAATTATACTTTTTCTCAATACCTTGAAAATTACTCAATGCATAAACTTATAAAAGGGTCAAAAGTCAAGTAAAAATCATCAGTTCCCCCAAATACCTGCACTCTGACGTTTTAATCATTCATCCAATTGAACCTAGTTCTACGAAAGTGAACATTCAGCACATTTGTGGCAAACCTGTCATTTTGATATTTCGCCAATTGTGTGAAACTGTCATCACACATTGTCAAGACATTGTACTATAGACCTATTAGGAGAACCATGCATTATGGCGGAGGCATACACCAGTCGCCGTAGCGACATTTCTAGTTTCTTTTTTTTTCCAATTAATGTAATAAACGTGTAATTGCATGCCACTTGCATATGAACTGATATCCAAATACTGTCATGTGTGACCAATGCAGATCAAGAAACTGCAGGACAAGATCTACAAGCTGCTGGCCATCGTGTTGACCCTTCACCCCATGCGTATCGACGAGAGCGTGCACATGCAGCTGAGGGACAAGCTAGGAGAGAAACTTCAGAAGATGCAGAGAGGGTGAGCTCAACTTTATATCCAAGGCTCCTGTCATACAGCAGGGTGCACCATCTAAAATTTTGTAATGCAGAATATGCTGTACAAGTTAAATTTTTTTTTTGTTGTGTTTTTTTTTGTGTGCAAATGTTGTGAATTTTCTTTGAACTGCAAAAATAATGTGCAATTATAAAATTGCGTGAAAGCAACAACACACAGAAATATCATTTCAAAAAAGAAAAAAGAAAAAGAAAGAATAAATCAAGCCATGCCAGTGCTGGATAGCATGCAACTAGTAACTGCTGTAGGTCTAACATACTGCATCGTATAGGCCTATGTAGTGCATCTGGGGCCCAATGACACTCTGGTTCAGTACTTTGAATGCAGAACATGCTATTTGTTTAGTGCAGGGAATCACCAGGTATAAACAGTTGGTAATAATGTTGTTGCTTGCTTGTTATTCATTCCTATTTATTCTGTGTGGGGTGAAGCGTGATTACTAGCCCCTTGCAACCGAGAAACTAACAACACGAGAAGAAGTCCAACAAGTCGCAATTCGCAAATATATCTGTGCTCAAAAACTTAAGCCCGTACAGTAGTCGCATGTACTCACTGCAAAGTACCACCTTGTTGATGCTGTTGTTATTTTTTAACTTTTAGACATGATCCTGTATCAGATAGGGTCTTTGACGTATGCGATCCTGTTTGTTATGAATGATTTCAATTTTGAAGATTATTGGAAATGTGAGGAATACATTTTTTGAAGGTTTCCATGGTGGTGGAACGTTACACATAGTGGTATGTGGTTTCAGGGTACGCCATATATATATATATATTTTTTTTTTTAGTTGTGAGAGGACAGTAAGAACATGCTAGAGATTACGTACATCCTTTTCAGGACCACACTCACATCCAAGAAAAATAATGTAATCGCATGGTGTACCATGAAATCACGTATCACTGAAAATGAGGAACTTGATGGAGGTTTTTGTCGTTTCTTCCAAAATTTCACAGAGATGTGCAGACCTTCGAGGAGTGCTTCTCCAGCGCCTGCCCCCGCTTCCTCTCCCCGGTGCCACCAAACTACGACGACCCCGGCAGCAACTTCCAGAAGGAGCCGTTCCAGCTCCAGGTGAAAGTGTTCTGTGATGAGGTCTCCCAGCAGATCCTTATCCACACCATCAGGAGGTGAGTGGTGATAGCTTTGTCATGGCAACAGCTAGATGCTGAAAGCTAGTATTTTTATATGATACACCTGTATTTTGCATGTTTTCCTTCATCAAAGGTGAAAGTTATTTTTTATTTGCTGTTCAAATATTTGTAACTCTGAAATTTGATGAAGCATGCGTAATTTTGCAATTTTGCTGTTTTTAAACCAAGATATGATTTTACCTTTATATAATTATTTTCATATATTTATTTAGTTAGTTAGTTAGTTTTGCTGTGCATGGATATTTTTTGTTTGTTTTTGTTTTTGTTTAATCAATAGCGGTTAGCAGCCCTGCAATAGTGAAGGATTAGGATATGAGGAATGATAACTTTGGTGCAGGTTTTCATAACTTGCACAAGCTCAGAGAGATATCCTATTTACTTTTCTTGTGTCCAAAAATAGGAAAATTGGGTGGGGAGATTCCAAATGTGCTGTTTAAATCTTAGGCCGTTCTGATTCTGAGTATGCAGAGAAAGTGAAATGTCATTGATTGCTTTTTATTTGAATTTCTTGGTGGTTTCTCGGAAAATGATAATGTAAAACCAGAAAATTTGACATGCATGAAACTTTTGCAAATTTTGTGAGGAGCCAAGATTCGCGAAAGTCAAATTCAAGCGAAGCTTTTTTCTACACAGTGCATTGGATGGCAGTTGACAATTTGTGAAAGTTTCATTCTATGAATGTTTCTGGTTGTACAGTATATTTTGTATGTAAAAAGAGGCACTGCTGCTCTTCATTATTTGTTATTTTTAATGTATTTTCTGTTTTGTTTTCCAACAGTTTCTTGAAGCTGTACACTACCATGCCTGTTTCTAAACTGGCTGCATTCCTGGACATGGTGAGAAACTCTTGAAAAACTATGATGAAAGTTGGCAGTCTAGGACAGTTATTGTGTTTTGCAAGAAATTGATTTGTGCTCAGTGTAGTGTAGGTGAGTGAGAAACTCTTGAAAAACTCTGAAAAAAAGTTGGCAGTCTAGAACAGTTATTGTGTTTTGCAAAAAATTGATTTGTGCTCAGTGTAGTGTAGGTGATTGAGAGTTAAACTTTTTTTTTTCTTCCTTGAAGCCTGATGATGACACATTTTTCAGCTTTCACCTGTTGAGGATGAGTTCCGAGTATACTGGGCAAGTGTTTATGGGAAATGTGTGTTATAACAAAATCAGCCCATCCTCAACGAGTTAAAAAAAAACGACAGAAATGAACAGTAAATACCAGTAGTGCTATGAGGGTTGATGCAGTATTTCTGATGAATTTTTATGAATTCTTCAGTACCATTTTGCAAATATAAATGCTCTTTAGTAAGCAGATTACCTAGCAAAAGACCTAGCTCCTAATGGCATACATCATACCAACCAGACACAACAGTGTTTCCAGTTGGTCCAGTTCCGTCTGTTGAGAAAGGTAAGCAAGGGTGTTGGTGCCACTATTGCCATAGGTTATGGGAACCTTAATGCCCTTATCTTACTCAACCATCAAAATGTAGAATTAATTAGGAATGTTTTGACCATCTAAAATAGGATTGAAAAATGGGCTTACATCTTTGAGCTTCAAATTGTGCTGTTGTGTGTCTGTGTGCATTTTCTACTTGTGAGCATGGAAGTGATACCTGCATACTTGTGATGTTAGTAAATATTCTCTCTCCATCCCTCCATTTTTCCTTCTTGCATTTTGCTTGCAGACTGAGGAGGTCTTCCGCACCCATCTTTTATGTTTCAAGGTAAGTTGTGCAATACATATCGCATATCAATGTTCTAGAATAGAAGCGACAGTCATGTCATCACTAATAACTGAAACACATATACACATTGGGAAAAAAACAGCAACAACACACTGACAATTACCTTATAAGGGGGCAGTCTTAGGTCACCTGAACTTTTTTTGCACTGTTTACAAATAGGGCTGGCCTCAAGCTGGCCTTCTTATATAGCTGTAAGAGGGGTCCTAGTTGTGTACAGATATTTGTTTGGTAGACACCTGTATTTATAATCAAATGGCCTTGGCCCCATCTCCATCCCCCAAATTATTTATTACTCAAATGTTTCACTTCTTTAATTCTCATTAAATGTATAATGTACTATGCTTTTTTGGTTACTTTTGTTGACATCTCTTCCTTTTTATTTACATTGCGCGTATGTGCTGTTGATTATGTTGGAGATGGAGAAGACATAAACTTGAACTAGTAGGAGAATTTTTGAGAGCACAAGCATACATTTGCCAACTAGCTTCATGCTCAATTGAAAACAATTTGAAGACCTGTGTAGTTCCTAAAGAGGTTCAGAATTCGACAGTGTCTGCTGTCTGCCTGTAGAAGTGAAGCATAAATGCTGTTAGGTGAGATGGCCCTCAGATTTTAGTGACTCACTTTATCATAGAAAGTAATGGTAAGTTCAGACTCCATATGAAGAGTTTGTTTGCAAAAACCGATAAGTCCATATTTGCCAAATGGAGATATTTGCGATTAAAGGTCAAGAAAAATAAAGAGAATAATAAGAAAATTTTTGCTTCTTTTGACCATAACTTCAAAAATGTACCTTTATATGTAGTGACCAATATATCATTTAAAAGGTATTATTTTGTACTTTATGACAGAGACCTTACTTCAAAATCTTCAAAAAAGGACTTATCGGTTTTTGCAAACAAACTCTTCATATATATATATTTTTTTCCCAAGGATAGTCAGTTGATAGTAATAAAGTATTAAACAGACACTTATAAAGCACAAACTCTAGGGGTTATGCATTGTAATTGCTTAAGTCAAACCCATGGGTGTGTGCAAAGTAGCACGAAGTATTGTAAATTCACTGAATTTTACCTGTAGTTCTTTGTGAAAGATATTCCAGTTCCTTGCATCGTTTCTCCTCCTCAGCACAAAATGAAGAATCTTGTCTGGACCAAGGGAGCCAGTGGGCTAGAGGGAGAGTTCCAGTCTGCCTCTGAGGTCGATTTCTACATCGATGGGGTGAGTATCTCATCTTGGATCTGCCAATGAAAAACTGCTGGGAAACTCTGTTTTAACGTTCTTGCTTACAGCGAGATATTGCTTTTAATGAGGGAAATTCTTCGCTCCCTAATTCCTTTTACAGTATTTAGCTGGTCCCTATTTTAATATGTTAAAGAGGGACCAGTTATAACGAGGTAAAAGCAGTGCTCCCAGCAACCTTTTTATAATGGGGTTTGCCTGTACTTCTGCTAAATCTTAAGAAAAAACAGAAAGATAATAGAACAACACATAATTGCTGCGTCATGTGTATTTCTCCCCTTCAGGAGGCCACAAAGGCCCACAAAAGCAAGACTTTCAAGGCAGGTCTTAGAAATTAGATCAGGTCACAGGGTGGTTCACGAGGGGTTTAAGCATGTTGCTGCAACATGCTCAAATTCTTGTGCAACATCCTTGAGAATTGGCGACTTGCTGAAAGTAAAATGTAATCAAACATGAAAAACATGTGCAAAACTTAAGAAACGTCAAACGACTTAGAAATTTGTGCACAAAAGCATGAGACAGAGCACTGAACGCTAGCAGCACATCAGTAAATAAAGCACAAAATATTGTGTGTACTCATGATGTGCTCTCTGTCCTGATCCAATTTCCTTAATATTCTCATATTCAGAGCTTGCAACATGCTCAAATTTTAAGTTGTGGACCGCCCTGTGGTCATTTTATCTGAAAATTTGGATATCTCCACAGATGCTGTGAGTGAAAACCCACACAGCCTCCCCCCCCCCCCAAAAAAAAACAAAAACAAATCAAAAACAAAAACAAAAACAAAAACCAGGGAAATGACTTTCTATTAATGTTAACCTTGCCATTGCCAAACCATCAGATTATTTGGATTAGAAGTTCACACCTGCTTTTCTGAGTAATGAATACCATACTTCAAAAAAATATGACAGAAATTGAGAGATTTTGCAAACAAAATAAGTGAATAAATAGTGATAATCAAACAAGGCTAGGAAGTATAGACTTAGACTGGCCAGCTTTCTTTACTCCAGATCCCATATGAGGTTTTGCTGTCCATGAATGTTAATGGAATGTGAGAACAGACATAGTCTTGGCAGAATTTTTTTTCTCATCCTTATCTTTTCTCAATGACTAAATAACCCTACATATTGCTATCCACATCTCTGTTTGTTCTGTGTATTAGGACATGATTCACATCGCTGACACAAAGGTGGCTCGTCGCTATGGGGATTTCTTCATCCGCCAAATCCATAAATTTCATGAGGTATGTAACCAGAAGATGTCTCTGTTCTCTTCCTCTTTGTAAGAGTCCACACATTGCACCTGTGATACTTATCAGCAAAAGGAATGCCATCAGTGTCGGCTGCTGGAAAATCATTTGCATCACTTACGAATACCATGTATTTGAAATTGTGACAACATGAAATGTGGTCACAGGATATCTGACTATTTCTGTGAAAAAAAAAAAAAATCATTTTCATAATGAACAATGCTGAGGAGAGTCTCAGTCTTGACATAAGATATAGATAGGAGATGATGAGATTATACTTTGAAGGGACCAGTTTTCATAATGGTGATCATCATGATTTTGATAATGTATGGTTCTGAATGTGTGGATTTTGTGTGTGTGAATTTTCTTTCACATGGAGCACACACAGCATGAAGTGTAAAATGTTGTTCGGAAATTTTTAAGCCCTTCAGAATTTCAAATTGCTCTCCACCCACTCTCAGCCAGTGGAATGAAAAACATGTTTGTTTGCAAGGAAGTTATGACATGTGATACCACCAAAACACCCTCTTCATTATTTGTAGAGAGAGACTGCAACCAATACTGTGAGTTTGAATCTCTTGTTTTTCTGTCTGCAGCTGAACAGGAACCTCAAGAAAATGCCATCGTCCTAGAGGCGAAGAGATGTGATACGTTACAAATTCAGCAGCATCAGATAGCTAGGCAACAATACAGCAGTAACAACAAGAAGGAAAACATCTGCAGTGAGCAGCGACTACATTGCTGGCAGGTGGTGACTTTGGCCAAGAGTGCTGCAACAACTTCATGTTGACCACAACTTTATACTGCAGGGTAGAACAAGGCTTTTCAAATCACATCCCTTCATTTTTTTTTTTTTTTAAAGGAGACATGTCAGTTATGGAAAATCACTGAAGTTTACCTTGATGTATACCATCATGTGTGTATGCAACCTATGTGTAAAAAGTTGCATTTCAAACATTTTCTTCTTTTTTTTTGGGGGGGGGGGGGGCAGTGTTAAGTGTAGAATCCATCAGAAAGGTTTCTAGTCTTCTTTTGTCATTGATGAGAAACTACTTTGTCATCTGACCACAACAATATAGTACATTAGGTAATATTTTGGCAGTTTAAATACAGTTGCATATCTGCAACAAACTAAATTGGTTGATATGACACAACTGCTACTCTTGTGAGAATTTGTACAATATTTTGTCCTGTCGTCATGTTGAGTGTTGCACAAAGTAAACACTGCAGTATTTACTAGCCTGTGATTAGCCCGTTGACATCCATGATTGACTTCAAACTAATTTTCTCAAAATATATTTTATTATACAGTGCCAGTAGAGTGACAAGACGACATCATCTATCAATGTCACTCTTTGTTGACAGAACAGAAAGTGTGACTGTTTGATAATATCTTTCTTGACATCCTAGTAGCTCTGACTATATTGCAGTAAGTAGAAATTTGTGTAAAGTTCATAGGCTCTCCTCAAGCTTTCGTCATGTCAAGATTGGATTACTGTGAAAGTGGAAATTTTCTAATTTGGTCGGGTAAGATTAATTTCTTGTGCTTTCAGTTTTGTGTTTTCAATTCAACATTAGTGAGCACTTTAAACACTTCACCACTGCCAGGGCAGTTAAAGGCTTTGGCAGCATTTATATTACAGTAAAAGGTAACTGGTCCGCATTACAGCAGCAAATTCACTCGCGCTACGGGACTAGCAAACATGAGCAAAAGTACAAGAAACAAAACAGTAATAGGCCTACTCCTACAATATGCCTACCTTGAAATCAAAGATATAAAGTTATTTTACATATGACGAACTAAAAATTCACACACTTTCATTTTCACACTATTTTTAGGTCACACGAAATTCACGAAACTCTCCACCAAGCAAAAATCTCCACTTTTACAGTGTATTTTAAGCCAGTAAAGTATGAGCAGCATTTACTCTGAACCGAGAATAAGACATGTGTCCTGCTTTGTTTACAAAATGATAAAGATGAGAGGGGAAATGATTGGGAATGGCTCAAGCTCTTTGATGTGAAAACAAACACAAGTGTCTCCTTACAGTGAATATTAATTGGCTTATTGTTTTGGGTTTGTTTGTGTTTTGAACTTTTATGGCCCATCAAGAGCGAACTGGAGTCATAGGAGGATTTAAGTGTACATATCCTGTTTTTGTTCACATCACATCTATTTAAAATAATACAGCCATTACCACCATAAATATTAACCTTATTGCTCTGCAGGAATGTAGCCTTCCCTCCCCTAGTTCACGATCTTTGATGCAAGACTTCAATTCTTTGAGGTTGGCAGCAAAGAGTGGATGAAGTCTAATGAATAAAGAAACAGGATCATGGATACAAACTGCAAACAGTTACAAATCCCTGGAACAAGCTAGTGCACATGCCTGAGCAAGGTGTACATTTTCCAGGAAAAAAAAAGATGAATCATTCATTGTGGATGATAAATTATGTATCAAGAATCAGAAGAACACTTTTGAACCTAAATGTTTTCTTGTTATTTCCCTCAGCCACTCTCTGTTCACTTATTTAGGTATGTGAAAGTGTAAACAGTGATATGAAATCGCTGAATTCAATTTTACATACATGGAATAAAAGGAAGTCAAAGTGAATCCATGCGTTGTTAATGTTGTCATTTACGAATAAACAGTGAGATGAAAGCAGATTTCAATTCTTGGTTTGAACAGATGATTATTCAATATGTTGAAGTGACATGAAATTACATGTACATGGTTTGTAGACTTTCTGTGTTGAGATGTGACAAAAAAAAAAGTGTAGGAAGTTAAAAATCATGCAAGATATTGTTGAAGTCAGTGATGTGTCAGTTTAAAGATGAGATGCTCAGAGAGGTATTGTCACATAAAATCATGGTATCACTCCTCTATTGGTTGGCTGGCACAGCAGCTGGTGAAACCTAGACACAAGATTTGTCAATTCATATGTGTAAACTTTGCACACAGTACATATTGCACACTGTAGGCAGCATTTCATCGAGCTCTTTGTCAGATATTTTTTTCTGACAAAGAGTTTTAAGCTACTGAAATCCTTGCATCTGAAAGGCTGAGAGCAAATTTGTCAGTAAAAATATCTGACAAAATGCTTGATTAACCCCCACCCCATTGCATATTCAGCACATACAAATACTTTTTACTGTACACAGCATTGCTATATTTACACCTTATTGGATATGTGTGCATGTGTGTGTGTGTGTGTGGGAGTGTATTTATGGGAGGGGTATGTGGATATGTGACTGTATGAGATACATGTACTACATCAATTTCTTCTCCAGATCCTGACGTGCAATTTTTTTTTTCTCCCAGTAGTTGTGTAGACCTGTGCAATCTAACATTTGCACACACGTTTGGACCAGTCTCCGACAGATTTTTCTTCTTAAATCATCATTTTGATATTTTCACCAACCATCACACAGTTATCCAGTTGGTACCTGTTGCAAGATAAAATTGTCGCAGTGACTAGACTGCTAAGAATGAGTGGAAGGAACTCTGTAGGCATTTTGTAGACGGAGTTTATGGACAACTTTTAGTCTTTTCTGTCTCATTTTAATTCATTTTTAAAACAAGGGCAGATTAAAAAAAAAAAATACATATGTAGATTGAATGGTCACGCATGGGAGGTGACGTAAAGCACAACAACCAAGAGAGTTGTGTAATAAAACCTTCACAAATAAATGTCACATTCTGAACCGTAATCATCAAAGGGCAGGGTATTGTTGCTACCGTGGTACTTGAATTTACTGATGTCTGCTCTACCTAATTTGAAATTCTCTGCATTTAACACACATACAAGTCCAACAGAGAACTATTGTTTTATGGAAAATTGTGTAGCAATGAAGATATAAAATGGTGTGTAATCTAAAAATACCTGTGACTTAAATGAATTCCAGAGTTGACAAAAAGAGAGTACATTTGAAATAAAGAACGACCTTATATTGTGCAGACACTGGTCATCATAAAAAAAGGAAAAAAAACAACAAACAAACAAACCCCAGAAAAGTCGTCGAAGAGAAATGACAGGAATTCCATTACAGTGATGACACGCATGTCTAGAGCTGACTGGATGAAGTACTTAACATATACAGAATTCAGTACAGTATGGGTTAAGATGGCCACATCTTACCTCTTGTTTTATTTATAAGAGTCTAAATAAATCAGAATGATATACAGAAAAAATATGATTTATGTGAAAGTTGCCCATAAAATTCATCTACAGCATGCCTGCTATGGTCCTTCCACTTTTTTCCTTGTTTGTTTGTTTGTTTGTTTTTTCAGCAGTCTAGTCACTGCGACAATTATATCTTGCAACAGGTACCAACTGGATAACTGTGTGATGGTTGCTGAAAATATCAAAATGCATGTAATGTATAAAGCAAAAATTTGTACTTAGGAGACTACTATGTGAAGCCAATACAGAGCAATCAATACAAAGTTAGTAGACCATGACTAATCTATTTCAGTCATACATTTCCCACAAATGCTCTGTTTTGTTTTGCTTGCTTCCATTATAAAAAAAAAAATGACATACTACAGCCCTTTAGGAAATGAAAAGATCCATTAAACTACTGAGTAAATCATCTGTAGGCCCTAGGCTTACAATTATCACTGCCACAGCAACACCACGGAACATATAAGGAGCGACACGAGACTGTTATAATATGTTGCAGTAGCCTTTCAGGACCTCCACGTGGAGTTTTCTCTTTTGTTCTTCTTTTTTTTTTTCTAAAGTCATTACATGTATTATTACTTGGCAATCGACATTTCATTTGCATTACGCACGGGTTTATTTTTGGTGATTCCCCTATACTAATGCAACGACAACATTCGATCGGGTAACGTAAACACATATCACGCGTGGCAAAAGTGTAATGCGCATGTGCAAGAGATCGATCGGTTTTTGTTTTTGTTTTTGTTTTCTTTTCTTTTTTTTCTACCTTCCGTCCGATCATCGCATCCTGCATACATGCATGCAATGAATGCACTTGCGGTACCATCTAACCTACGGCTAGCGAGCGCGCCAGCTCTCCTGTGTGTTTTTGGAGGCGACGCGATTTTGAGTGTATGCGATCCGATTGAATCTACTACGGGTGAATAATGGCGAAAGTGATCAATGAATGGCTACATCGGCGACATGGTAATACTGTAGAGGAGATAACATACTGCCACTGATAAACGACCAGTCTACCTTTGTTTGAAGATTATTTCCAACTTGACCATTCTGATGAATATAACTCCATTCATCTGAAGTGTTACGGGCTATTTCAGCAGAGAAATCGAAAGATCTGGGATCGTTTGTGGATTTCGTACTCTGCTCCGTCCAAAACACACAGCAGTTTCCTCGCATCGCTGAGCTACAGCAGGGGTTGACAGCGTACGTAGCAGACCGTGTCGCCCCTGTCGTGCCCGCAACCCTCCTGATAGTTTTCGTGGGCGAGCCCCATGAAATTCAGGCGACAATCATGTCTACAACACCACCTCATCAAACCGTTCCAAGAACCAACACAAACGCGAGCCAGATGATGACAACACTTGCCGCCACATTATCATCATCTTCACTCTACAATGGCACGACTCCACAGTTGCCAGAAACCACCACAGCAATGCCACTTTCGATACACGAAATTTTCTTGCAGACGAAGGCGGCTAGGGCAATTGCGGGCATATTTGCTTGGGCGGCATTAATTGTAACATGTTACCAGGTGAGTAATTGATATGGTGTAGAATGGTCTTTTATGTACCGGTATTTCGATCAGACGTATCCTTACATTACACTGTCACTGATATCGGAAACCGGAAACCTACAGTAACGTTAGAACCTAGAAGTTTCTTATCTGCAGCTTTGAAAATGTATACTTTTCCCCTCTCTTCAAATAAAGCGAACTCGTCTGCAGTGTGGTTTCTACGAAAAATAAAAAGGGGTCAACTGGCCCAGCTCTAGCGCTCTTGACATTCTTGAGGTGATCTTCAACTATGAAGGATAAATTACACTTCTACAGAAAAAGAAGAGTCTTGCACACCTGCTGCATTTGCAATGGTCCGAATCCAGAGGGATGTGATGATTCCAGAAAAATCAAAGTCATCAGTCCCATGTGATATCCATATAAAATTAGATTCCCCATAACTGTTGTTAAGCCTAATTATTTCATTCTTTATGTAACAGGGCCTAGATCTCTAGTCCCATTTCATGAAAAAAAAAAAAATGAACTTGAGTTAAATAAACTTTTACTAGTACTAGTCTAGTCAAACGCAAATGCTACCTAACAGTGAAGTAACACGTTAGCTATTTACTTTAGAGAACAGACAATTTTTTGCAGCCAAATAATGAGTGGCACTGTCAGTCTCATAATTGAAATGGTGAAGAATGATTATCAGAGGAACTCATCATACATCCCACGACTGAATTACAAAAAAAAAAAAAATGTGTTAAGAGCTGAATGATGAGTGATGTTGACTGAAAATCTAAGATTGAGATCTTAACTTACAGCCACTTAGATTTCACATTTCATTTCATTTTCATTTCATTTTCATTTCATTTTCATTTCCAACAATGCAAAACGATTACATAGTGTCTACACATAACACAGTATTAATACAATGTATTAACGAAGAACAATATTGTGAAATTAACAATACAAATACGGTACTACATAAAGGTAAAAGACAAAAAGTGACAGTGACACTGTCACTGAATAATTTGATTTTTTGTGCTACTACAACTACTACAATGTGTGTAGCATTTCTAAATTTCAGCTCTCATACATTTCTCACTAAGTGTGTACCATGGTACCAATTAACATAAAAGAATTACTAAATGATGAAAAAAATACAATTAAAGGGTCTAGGGCAATTACCCCAGACCCTTCCTCTTACCCTAACCCTAATCCTGTAATCCTGAGCCTAGTCCTAACCTTAACCCAAACCCAAACCCTAAACCATACATGTACCCTAACCCTAATCTTTACTGGGGGGGGGGGGGGGTAAAATATATTGCCCTGATGGTACTGATACACAATCAAAATGTGTCACATGCTCATGGCATACACAAACAAGTGAGACATGTTAAAAGAGCAAAACTTTATTTCCTTCTACAGTTACAGTACCATATGATGAGTATCATATTGTGAACTCACATTCATAAATGAGTGTGAAACAATTATTCAACTACATGTTTGCTTATACCTGTATCTAATATATATACAGTGTAGTGTTTTTTGTTTTTGTTTTTGTTTTTGTTTTTTGTTTTTTACTTGTGAAGGTACGAATATGTGGTGTAGATTTATGTACATAATCTGTGACATATATGCTCACATTTAGAATCCAGTTTGTAAACAGTATATCTGCTCTACATTTCGTATTACAATGTATGAATTTTTTTTTTTTAAAGTTGAAGCCTTGATCAAAGTCAAAAGGCCATGAATTCACAGTTAGATTGTGATCATGGATAAGCCTCAACAAGAGCAGTTCACCTAAACTTGTGATTTGTAAATTGATTTTTACTATTCAAAAGATGGCAGTCTAACTCTCAAATTTAGAAAAGTTTGTTGTCATTAAGTCGACAATTTCATCATACATGTATACATGATAGCATTGGATGATAAACAATGGCAATCTTACTTTCTTTTAAGATATCATTTCATATAAATGGACTCATCTGATGAAATTCTGAGGTCAAATTTTCATGATCACATTCTGGATTTTTGTGCTTCTGTTGTCTGGAAGTATTTTGTGATCTATTAAACTTGGTGTTTAGAAGTAATATCTTAGCAGCAATTAGATTCTTTGCAAAGGCTTAATGTCACCTGTTTAACAAGTACTTTCAAATTGAATAAGTTACATAATTTCATCTCTAGAACCTGCTTCAGTGTATCTCCCCAAAAGACATACATGTAAAAGCATGGTGAGATGTTTATAAACCACATAAAATACCACCCGACAAGAAGTAGGTTTATATGAAATGTTTCCCGTGAAAACATTGACATTCCATTGGACGAATGAACACTTTCTGCATTATTCTGTGTAATCCAAGTCCTTAACATTCTGCCATCCATCCATACTGTAACAGCTTTAGAATGTGAGGTTGAGAAATTAATGAAATACATTGATGATAGTGAAGTGGGAGACATACCAAGGGATGAGATAGATTGTCTAGTCTTGGACAGTCTGCTCTCTCAATTCACTTTTCCTTGACTTCAGGCACCTCAGTCTGTTTATAATTTACTAGGCTTTGTTCTGTTGTACCGACAAGGCTGTTACATGTGCCAATGACACGACATCACTTTTTTTTTTCTCTCTCTCTCTATTCAACAGCCTGAATCAATTTTCTTCTTTGAGGTCTGTATGACCCCATCCTGTCTCATTTCATTAGGAATCCGACATCTGCCCCGCTGCTAAGTCATTCACTAGACACTACACTGGTGTGTCAGCACTGTTGTTATCATTGTCTTAACAGCTCCATGGTCTGTGTATATTCCCTAAAGTCATGCATAAGCTTGCTCTTGCAAAAATTGCTGCCCGAGTTGGCATTTTTGAGTAATCTGTTTGCAAAATCATTGTGACATGAAGCTTGTTATGTGCAGGGGATTAGTTTAGATCAGCCAAGAATTTAACAGATGGTTTGCAGGATCTGTGGATTATGAAGGCTACAGTGTACAAATACAGCCGTATGTATGATTTGGCTATGATATCAAACCATAGCACATAGCAGTCGTGGTTTCTTGGATTCTTCATAAAGAACAAAATACTGTAAAACCAGAAATTTTCACATGCATGAAATTTTGGCGAATTTCTAGAGGAGCCAAGATTCGCAAAATTAAAATGCACGCAAAAGACCTTGCAGATACACTATGCGTTGAATGCCAGTGATATATATCACGGAAATTTCACACCGCAAAAAAAGGCCGTCAGCTCCAATCTGCGAGTATTTCTGGTTTTACAGTGAACACTGCAGTCAGGCATCTTGAGCCTTCCACTTTTTACTATTTAGCAATGAATGTATTAAACTACTTCACCCTGATAAAAGTAAAAGAGGAAAGGGGGAAGTGTAGAAAATCAGTTTTGTGAAGGTCTAGAAAACTTTCAGTATTCATGCCTTGTCTAAATCTTTCAGTTTTCATGCCTTGTCTAAATCATGATGTCCAATGTGGTGAAGTGTTCAATTTTTTTATCTTTTCATTGAAAAACAACTCAGATGGTAGTGCGGTGGAAGTTTGCTCCATTATGAGTACAAGTTGCTCTGAGTATCCTCATTATTCAGGTTTCTAATAACCAGACAAGAGAGCAAATGGGCAGCAAATCGTCATATCCTGATTTCCATGGTTTCGAGCTGTTGTGACAGAGATCGCTAGCTGGCAAGTCGTGATTGATCCTTGTGTTTTTTCCCCCAGCTGATTAGCCACATGTACTTAAAGGCTCACTGCACAGTCTTGGTAAAAAAAAACAACAACAAAAGGGCATCTAATGCTATACACAAAAGGGCATCTAATGCTGTACAAGTATGGAGCTCAAACTTTTTTAATGATACAGATGCAGTAACTTTCTGAGGGGTTAAAAGTTGTCAAAAAAGCACTTTATCTTGAAAGAAATTGTTGTATTAAAATTTTATCTTGAAAGAAATTGTTGTATTAAAATGAAATCTTAACGTCAAAGACCACAGGTCAGGGGGGCATTTCATGAAGCATTTTGGTTGGATATTTTTCTGACAAACTGTTATATGCTACTGAAACCCTTGCATGTGATTGGCTGTCAGCAAATTTGTCCGACCAATTTGTCAGACAATACGCTTCATGAAATGCCCCCCTGGGGACATTTAGCAAAATCATGACAGTTCCCTTCATCATATCTTGAGATCTCATCCTTTAACCCACTGAGGACAGACTGATTTTGCTACAACACGCATTTCCCATCACTTGCCCGAGTATAATCGGGAGTCATCCTCCATGGGTTAACAGTTGTTGACTTTCTTATTGACATCACTTTCATAATTTTCTGCATTTGTCTGATTTCACTGATACAACAATGGTATAGTGACCTTGAATATTGATGACAAAGAGCCATTTCATTATGTGACATAATCCTGCAGCTTTGTCATCAACCCAAAGGCACTTAGTTTAGGTAATATAGTCTTCACGTTTGGTTTTTGTATTTTCACCCATGAATTTAATCTGTATGGTTGGCAGTTCCAGTTCACTGAAACTGGATGTGAGCCATCTATTCCAGTAGGCTAATTAACGATACCTGGCTAAGCATATATTGCAATATATTAACTGAATTACATCATGTGAGGTTAAGGATGAAGGTCAAACAGTGTTGTGCAGTGTGATTTAAAATGAGTGACTGAGGACTATTAAAGGTTTTCAGGTGTGGCATGCAGCCATGTTAGAAGACTAATTGATCTATAGGGACCAATTGTTCTAAAGTAGAATTTCAAACCTCTGAGAGGGAAACACTGTACAGTGTATCTGCTGTTTTGCAGCAACAAAGAATAACATTGCATATATGCTTGTTTTATTGCCAGAATTTTCTCTTTTGAGTTATGTTGTTCAGCAGTAGTAATGCCTGTCATCAACATATCAGAGTGTGGATAGTGTCTGTGTATGCAGTACGTACATCAAGTTTGGATTTTTTTTTTTTTTATTAATTGATACATACTTGTGGAAAACGTGTACTGGTAATGGTACTCATATAAGATCACAATGAAATATTGGTCTTTTTAGAGAGCATAGTTGTTGAAATTACTGGAGTATTGTAGTTCATGTGTATTCTCACTTGAACTATTTCTGGAACAGGGTATTAAAAACTATCAGGTCATGTGACTCCATGTAGCCAATCAACAATAGAGTTTAGGCAAGCCCTTAAACCCATTGAGGAAGAGTCCCGAGTATACTCGGGCAGGTGTCTATGGGAAATGCGTGTTGTAGCAAAATCGGTCCGTCCTCAATGGGATTATGTGTACATTGAACTGCTGAGTTATGAAGGACTACGTTTCACTATGGCAGTGCAGGTGCGATATGACTACTGTAGTCCAAGCATGATAAATTTTTTGTTAAATTGTGCTGCATGGAACTATATTTTTGTAGATAGATCAGAGTAGTTTTCATTTAAAAAATCACATGTTCAGACACTAGTTAGCAGAAGTAATGATCTGTTATTAGTGTAAACGGTATTACAGATTTTCACCCCTAACTGATGCACTATTTTCCATCTTATATTCTTCAGAGCCCGAGAAAGTGTACAGTGTACATTGTACATGTAGCTCATACATTGTAGTTATAGAAATACCTGCTAAAGAATAAATGTGCCAGAGAATTTGCCCAGCTGTATCATAATTTCTACAACTTATCCATGGTGTACAATGCTAGAGTGACTTTTATCAGTGATCTTGTCAATATTGCTGTCAAGCTAGTCAGCATCTAATGTGTGCCTTTGCGCCATGTGTAAATAGACCATTTTGATCAGTATTGGTAGTTGAATTGTTCATAGGGTGGATCGTGTAGTATGTTCTTCAAGAAGATGTGGATATGGGATATTGGCCACCCTGCCAAACTAACCACACATACGGTGCCCACTCAATGATGTGGGTGGAACGTCTCCCAATGATGCTCCCAAGAGTAGACAGCCCAAATTCTGCTTGTTATTTACCGCACATTTCAGTTTCCAGGCTTACTGTGAAGTTCTCATCCCTTTGCTGTTTAGGGTGTGTCAATGTTGCCTAGGAAACACAAACAACAGTTTGTTCTTTACACTGAAAGGACAATGAAAAAGTTACAACTAAAGCTTGTTTCCTGGCTTTAGTAGCAGGACTGCTTATTTCTCCTTTTTTTTTTTTTTTTTTTTTTTGACTGAAGGTCAGTGGCAGGCATGTTCAATATTAACTTCAAGTACATTTGCATAAATGGCCACTGTACACTGCACATATTGATTGAGATGATCATACTGCCTACATTTTGAAGTGCTGTGGTCACAGTTACAAGTTATCAGTACGTTTTTTTTTAATAAAAGCATAATGTAAAGTGCTCAGAACAATGCATTTTACTGTAAAGTGTTCAAGGTGTAACAAGTCATGTTGATTTTAGATTATATTTTATACTCATATTGACAGGGAAAGCAGCCATTTTTCCAATTGTCACCCTTTAGAATAATTTGGAGGCTGCAGCATTGTTTAGTGAGTAAGAAGTGATACTTAGCACAGGAGCTCATGCCAGAATTGATTCTAGTCTCATTCCCAAATCATATTTGTTGAAATTTTGTGCAGTATTCAAGGTTGTCTCCAAGTGTTCATTGTGAATTGCATAAGAAATACATACAGTACCAGGGTTCTCGCCAGGAATTTCTTCACGCTTGTCGGCATTTATGCGCGCTGTTCTGGGGGTGGAAGCCTTCGCTAATGCTCAATACAACACAGATAAATCGCCGCTAAAATGCCACTAAATGCGACATTCTCACGGAGATGTAATGAACGTTGTGAGGGGCATATTCTCACAGAAACAATGCAGAAACTCCATACCTTATGTTAGCGGCAGTTCCTAAATAATACCGGTAAATGAAAGAGAAGTAGGTGCCGATGGTGGAGGTTCCGATTTCTTTTAGGCCTTTCCTGTTTCACTGTTGCAATAATTCTAGCCGCCTCTGCATCGCAACAACGCGCGCCGTGTTGCTTTCTCGCCGTCTGCTCGACCACGTGGTAGGCCTATTGCATGCAGATGCGCGAGAAGCGATCGAGAACTTTCGGGACATCGTTGCACTTTCCTTTCTGGGTATACTGCGGTAGTTTGGCCGTGACATCAAAGAGACATCCTACAATTTTAAATGTAATGATGGTCATTATTCCGAAGGTTTGTTTAATCATAAAATGAAACGATTCATTACTGAGTACTTCGAAGGTTTGTAATCGAAAACAACAACACCAAAGGTCGGTACTACAGATGAATGTTCAAAATAAAACTGATTTCGTTCGAAGATTAACAAGCATTTTTTCTTTATTATTTTCCGATCAACGAACCTTCAGAAAGGAATCTATCATCTATCATCGTTATTGTTTCAGAATAAAAAACCTTCAGAATATATAAGAAAACACCGTTTTGGGGCCGTTGTTGTATTCCGAAATTATACTGGCAGAAGGTGTTCATTCGAAATAACAAAACTGATTTCGTTTGGATATAAACGAATATTTTCTCCTTTATAATTTTTCTATTAACGATCATTCAGAATTAAGAATGTATTATTTTGCCATTATTCTGTCGGAGTAACGAACCCTGAGGGTAAGAAAACTATAACCGTTTTCATTTCTTCTTTATAGTTTTCCGATTAAGAATCTAAAGTATTATCGTTATTCTTTCGCAGTAACGAACCTTCAGAGTAAAAGAAAACTAACAGTTTTGGGGCCGTCGTTTTATTCTGAAATTTCACTGACGGAAACGTTCGAAATAACAAAACTGATTTCGTTGTGAAATGAACGGACATTTTTTAAAATCATTTTTGGATTAACGAACCTTCAGAATAAGGAATATAGCATTGTTTTATCATTAATCTCTCGGAGTAACGAACCCTAAGAGTAAGAAAAGTGCAACTATTTTTTTGGGCAGTTGTTTTATTCCAAATTTCACTGGCAAAACGTTCGAAATGACGCACTGATTTCGTTTTGAAATTTACGGACATTCTTCTTTATTCAATTTTCGGTTAACGAAACTTCAGAATAAAGAATCTACAATTTATTATTTCATCATTACTACTTCTGTCGGAATAACAGACCCTTATAGAGTACGAAAACACGCTGTTTTGTGCCGTCGTTTTATTCCGAAATTTCACTGACAGAAACGTTCGAAATATCAAAACTGATTTCGTTGTGAAATGAACGGACATTTTTTCTTAATCATTTTTTTTTTTTGATTAACGAACCTTCAGAAGAAGGAATCTAGCATTATTTTTTCATTAATCTGTCGGTGTAACGAACCCTCAGAGTAAGAAAACTGCAACCGTTTGGGGGCAGTCGTTTTATTCCAAAATTTCACTGGCAAAACGTTTGAAATGACGCACTGATTTCGTTTTGAAATTTACGGACATTTTTCTTTATTCAATTTTCGGTTAACGAACCTTCAGAATAAAGAATCTACAATTTATTATTTCATCATAACTACTTCTGTCGGAATAACAGACCCTTATACCCCTTTCATAAACTCATCCTCCTATTATCCGCATAAGAATAATGCGGACAATTCAATAAAAAATGCGTTCACAAACTCTGAAAATAATCCGCATTATTTTTACGAGCGCCCGTCGTGAAAAAGGCGGATAATCGTCATGGTGACTGCACACCCCCCTTCTGCGGGAAAGACAGGTGACGTTTGACCGCACCCCGGCAATTAACCGCATTATTTGGGTTTGCGTTCATAAACTCAAAATCTCGTCCCGACGCTGCTATTATGCGGATAATAGAAGGGTCGAAATAATGCGCATTATTCTTTCCCCTCTCCGATTTTACGACCAAATGTTGCGGATATTATCCGCATTATTGAGTTTATGAAAGGGGTATTAGAGTACGAAAACACGCTGTTTTGTGCCGTCGTTTTATTCCGAAATTTCACTGGCAGAACTTTCGAAATAACAAAACTGATTTCGTCGTGAAATGAACGGACATTTTTTCTTAATCATTTTTGGATTAACGAACCTTCAGAATAAAGAATCTAGCATCATTTTATCATTAATCTGTCGGAGTAACGAAAAAAAAAATGAACCTTGGTGGCGATAACTGATGCTGGTGTAGAGAAAAACAAAGACAGCTCGCTCAAAAGATGCTTCTTTCTTTCAGTTTATTTTCTCCCCAGTCATTCTTATCGTTCTCCTCCCATGAACCCCTGCCATGCACGGACGATGAACAAAACAAAATGTTACCGACGCTGCAATGAAAAAAAAAGAAAGAAACACGTCCTCGAAGCAAATTATCTACACTTTTCAAGTTGAAAAAATTGATGTTCGTAATGAAGAATAAAAAAAAAAAAAAGCACGACCTCAAGCAGTGGGGAAACTTGATATCATGGCTTGTGGAAATTTCCACGAAATTTCCACGAAAGCCAGGTGTCAGATAAAGAATGTCGCGCGTACTGCCACCTTGCTTCAGTAGTCGTAAACAGCGTGTACATAGCATGTAAACCAACTGGGAATATTGATGAATGATCAGCCATTTATTTTCTGCCCATGAATGCCCCCTAACCCACCTTTTAACAAACCAACCCAGAAGCACGTGGAGCATTACGTACGTTGCACTTGAAAGACCATCATGACAGAATTACTATAAATTTCGGCCCGGAGAAGGAAAATGGAATATTCACGAATGACGTTTACAAATCCATGGAAATTGAAAAGGCTAAAATGGAACGCATGGCTTTTTAGATTAAAAAAAAGAAAATAACCCACTGAAACTACCAAAACCTACATAACAATTTGCATTTGCTTACTCCATCGCACGTTCTTTTTTCTTTTCTTTTTTTAAACGAAAAATGGAGTTAATTTTCTCTCTGCGGCAATGCTTTGAACGCATCTAATTTTGCATCATTGCCGATGGCCAGCTTCCTAAAGAATTGATACGAATCCTTTCAAATATACGAAACAAAGTCTAAAAATCCTGGATTCTGGCGGTGAATTTCGATGGTATTATAAATCCTGCTCACTATCAAAATTTAATCATCAATAGTTCCTTGCGCCATTTTACCAACCAACTGAAACTGTTCCTGAAAATTTCATCCTAATCTGTTCCCAAATTTTGACTTATTTTGCGAATAGAGAGACAGACAGGCAGACAAACTAACAAACAAACCAAAGCAGCAAAAAAAAAAAAAATACAACCTTTGGCGGAGAGGGGCATGCATTTCATATCGTTTGTTTTTGCGTAACCCGACAACAAGCGTGACAACAAGCGAGCACGTGTCAGCCTTCCTCGACCCTCTCTTTCCGTCCTCTCTCTCCCTCTCACAATACACTGTACCGTTGTACACGCAGGCAGCTGTAAGTGGTGGCCGGCTGGGTGCTTGTGCATGTGTGTGTGGACCCCAAATCAGAGCGCATGTGAGTGAGCAAGTGTGTGATGTGGTGTGTATCAGCTAGTACGTCGCTCTGTTGTGTTGAGCCGCGTTGTTGTGATCGGTGCGGTGACTGCGTAGATAAATTTTTGCGCTATGTAAACTGCTGCTGCTTTCAACATCTAGCTTCTTTTCTAGCCAGATAATAAAGACAGAAAAAGGCGAGAAATTGGTCCGAACTTAGCTCGTCAAGCAAGTTACCCTTGTCGGCAAGTTCACGCGTGGTGTTACCCTTGTCGGCAAGTTTTACCCTTGTCGGCAATTGCTTCTTCAAACCGCACGCTTGTCGGGGCCGACAAGGGTGATATACGCTGGCGAGATCCCTGAGTACTTGCACTGTGGAAGATTTGTTGTCAATACAAAATTGTATATTGTAAATTAAAAGATAGAATGGAGAATATTGATTGTGAATTGCTTTGTGGTTGTAGTGCATGTAAATTTATGCAGCTTGGGACCTATGACAGTCAAGCATAAGTCCTGTGGATATCTAGGATTGTCTATTCTTTCTTTCTTCACGATTCATCATGAATGTTGCCAAAATTACATGCAGAGGTAATTCAGCTGATGGGGAGGAAGGTACACACATTGTCATTTGTCTACTTCTAGATATCCGTACGTCAGACATTTATCAGATCAGAACTGAAAAATCAAGTGCAGCAATCAAAAATATCAGGGTAAGGACTGGCACTGTGTCTGTGCAGTTTGTGTAGAACCATAATAAAGATTATGACACATACATAATGTAATACAATGCCATCTTCAGAGTGAGGTACAAACACGTATCTCAAACCTTCAGTAAATTTCCATTTAAAGCAGTATGAACAGATGTGTTACTGATTTTCTTGATTAAAGTTGTAAGCATTTGCCTGTGAGATATATTGAAATCATACTACAAAATAAAAGGGATTGTCATCTGCATACTAGTACACTGTAAATCATGCATCTGTGCATCAGAGAAGGTATAAATTGAAGTACAAGGTACCTGTCCTTACATTGTAATAAAGTTCAACATGTTCTTATGCATTTGATGTGAGAAAATCACTGAATACAGACATTCATTTCAGTGGGCGTAAATGCATCATGCCACCATGTCAATGCAGGTAATGTGTGGTGCATGTTGGTACTGTATGAAGGCGCTCCATCCTAGGCCCTATATTATATATGGACTAAAACCATCAAATAATCATTGAAGTGATTCAGAAGGCAGGGCTTTGATGAAGCACTTTCACCATCTTCCCTGGAACCGTGCATTTCCCCCCTCCTCTTTAACAACACTCGAGTGGGCATGTTGCTATGGCAACATCACATAACTTCACGTCTGAAATGGGTCACAGAGAGCTTCATACTACATGTATGGGGTGATCTTATAGACAGTCTGCAGCCTAAATACCCTAGGGTGGTCTTTAGATGTACAGGGCCTACTAGAGCTGCCAAATCTCTCCAATTCTGCAGACGGCGTCCTAAAAACTTCATGTTTTCATCTCTTTCATGCCATCCAGACAAGCAAATACATGCCAAGGCCTCTAAAGATTTGGGAAAGTTTTTGTGCCCCTTAAAGGCATTAGTTACCATTTGCCAGTGAAACAAAAAAAGAAGAAAAAAAAAAAAACTAGCTTTAGTGCTTCAAAATAGTTCTATTGGGGAAAATAGTGATGTCTCCTTATATTTTAGGCTTTATTGCAAATTCTTTGTGATGAAATGGTTTGTGATCAATACAACTGAAATGCACATTGTATGTATCAAATGTGATAACTCAAACATTTTTGAAATCACTGCTCCCAACGTAAACAAGTACCTTTCAGATGAATTCAACACATGAACATGATTATCATTATGTCCCTGACTTCTGGCTTGAACCACCTTGATTTCAATAAATGAATGATAGCAGTCCAGGATATATGCTTTGGGGAGGAACTTAAACATGATATATACAGTTATGTCAGAGCGCTCTTCTCAATTCTCATTGTATCATCTTCTGGAGTGCTTTGTTTTGCATTCTTTTTTAACCACCACATATTTTGCTTTTCAAGTTGGGAGTATACGCTACTATTCTGTTTTTGTTTTGTTTTTTGTTTTTTTTTTGGTCACGTGCTCATTATACTTGCCTTTTTGATTGTGTACAGGGATTTGAAATACTTGAAGAAAAAAATACGGTTTGTCACAATTCCTGGCGGGATCCGTGAGAGGGTACGGTCATTCTCGCAGCATTACAACATCACTGTATGAATCATTCAAGAGTTTGATGCCTCTTCTGCTGGTGCCAGCCGTAGATTGATGGCGGCTTGCGGGAGGGAGGTGCTCTGTTAGCAGTCAGTTGTATGATCACAGGAGAAATGGTGATGCAGTGTCTAAGTCTAGTTTTTCATCCATATATTACTGCTTCTCCACTTTATACATTAAAACTGCCTGTTGATCTTTTCAAGTACATTTCTCAAGGAGTAACTTATTCCACACCTGGTTAAAAAAAGAAATTTACCAGCAATGTATGTGCATTTCTTCTATGTTTATTCAACTTTAAAAAAAATTGATTGTGAATTGGAGCCGATGGCCTTTTTCGTTGCATAAAATTTTCGCGAACTGCCACTGGCGTTCAATGCATTTAGAACTTTCGTGTGCATTTTACTTTCCCTGATCTTTGCTCTCGCGAAATTAAAATGCATGCAAAAATTTCTGGTTTTACAGTATTGAGAAATACATTCCAGGATCATTAACTATGAAAGCTTCTCTGGCGAATCTGAAGCACCCCTGGTGCAGAGACACATGGAGAGAATTTGGTTGAATATAGAGGAATTTTACGTCTCTGGAATATTTTCGGGAAGGAATTATATCCTGTTCTGGCTTGTGTCATGATGGGATCCCCTCAAAAGTGTGCCAGGATTTCCATTCAAGGATGGAACCTTTCCTCCTCAGGGTCTGTCTTTGAATGCGAAGTCCCAGGAACCCTTTCAGATTGACAAAAACACTTGTTCATAAACATGTTTGAAACAAACATTAAACGCTAATTCAGTAATATTTGTATGTCTGAAAGGAAACCTGGATCACATTTTCCCAAACACACTTCTCTAATCCCATTTGGCTAATTATTGTTGGGCTGTGTCTTTTTAATCAAGTGATAATGTGCTCAGTTTGGGGTGCATGTTTTTGATCTGATTGGTTTGGCTCTACAACACAATTTTAGAGGCGGAGCTTAGCTCTTGACCTTGTTTTCATTTCCACCGTGTTTGGAGCATCATTTATGCACAATGTATTTTTCCATGGATGAAGCATCATATCAAGAGTCGCTTTTGATCAGCAATGGAGTTTGCAGACAAGCAATCAGCAAGGAGATGCATTCAGTCTATGAACACTCCTTAACTTGAAAAAAGAAGTCACTTTAGAATCACATTTTAGGAATCATGATTATAGGAATTTTTGTTTTCATGAATTTGAAACCACTTCTAGTCACTGAAGAGGGGCTTCCTCAAAAGTTCCTTGTATGCTAAACCTTGTTTTTATGTCCCAGTTATGTAGAATTATGGCTGTAGTTTTTAGAATAGATTATTACTGACCCCAATACTCTTATGTTTGTGACTGTTTGGACCAATAGAATGAAATCAATATCATGACTCTTTGATTTCAGTGAAGGTGACTTTCAAAGGATGGTTCATTAAACCTGAATTCTCATATAATTGAATGATTGTATAGACCGACAAAATCAGAAAGACTTCATGAAATGTTTCCTTCAGCATACTGGCTAGATTGATTCAACAATAATCCTTTAAAGTAAGACAGAGTTGTACCTTGATTCATCTTTTGTATTTTAGTGCAGACTGGTTTATGTGTTTTGAATTAGGAACACTTTGATTGTCAAAGTGTACATTGATCATCTAGTGATTTTGACATTGAAATCCTACTGTACCTGCATGCAGAATATCTTTTTTTCATATGTGCATGATTGAAAGTAGAAAGAGAATGAAGGCTGTTTAGGATAGTCTGTAGGCATGGTTACAGGATATAATTTTCAGCCTTTAATCGTGGCTATGAAGGAGCTGCCATTCTTCATATGGGCTGCCTCCCGTTGACAACAGTCTGGGATGAATCCCGCATACAGCATTGTATATATCACCCCATCTCATGGTAATTATCTTCTATTCTTCAAATCCCGTGAGTGGCTGAGCTAAGTCGCTGTTGTTGACGTGACAGTCTTTTGGAAGCGAGCAAGATCAGAGTGCGACGCAAAAGGCAAATAACGCTCCTGGTCCTTCTGCGCTACAAATCATTTAGACAGTCGGATGGTCTCGGGGCGAGCTTTTTTTCCGTCGTTCCAATCTTTGTGGGGGCCATCGGATGAATATATCCGTCGAAGGATAATGGGCTGCAGTCTGCATTTCATGCATATACTTACATGCAGTCAGCCAACATTCGTTACGACCGGAACAAACTTTAAACGAAATGAAAAAGGACAGTGTGATGGCTATGATCTCGTGGTATTAAACAAGATGCAAAGTGACCAAAGTGGAGGGCATCACTGTCTGCCTGTGTTGTTGTTGTTGTTGTTTCATGGACCCATCTAGAGTGTATTCAGTGATGTCATCTGCTCATGCTGGTATGCTGATATATTGTTGACTGAGAACCAGAAGGCCGTTATCACAATTTTAGGGAGTGGTATCACATTATAGAACTTGATCTCCTCTACATTATGGGGTCAATTTGGGATCATTTTCATTTTCAGTAAAATGTTAAAAATCAAAACCACAAGGGTGCTATTTTATGTGATATTTGGAATAATGCTTAAAAATCCACGGAGCCACTTTTGATTATGTAGATGAATTTTTTATTTCACGAAAATTGATTGTTTTGTTTTATTTATGCTCAAATGTCAGAACCAGATAGCACCCTTCTGGTTCTCAGCTGATGATATTATATGCAAATGATAATGGCCTGGCTGGCAGGAAGGGCATTGGAAATTCTCATGTGGATACCCGTGGTGGAAGAGACTTCATTGTTGTTTTTAAATGTTACATATGCTCTACTCACTAAACTAAGTGAATCAGCCTGTTTTTGGGAGGTCATTTGAAAGGCTGACAGATCAAACTACTCCAGTTTTCCAAGTGGTTCATACATAAGTTAGCACACATGTTCAGTTCAATTTACCTGCACACTATTTAGGCCTAGTTGTGCCAGACACATCAACAGTATAGTGAAAAATGCATTGCCATGGTAACAGCACATTGTCTACTGTTCATATCTCAACAATGTACTAGTGCAGAAATGTAGGGTTAATACATGGGAGAATTTATCACCTTCAGTGATATTTGTAATTCATGCTGATTACGTACTGTAACTATTTTACCAAAGCAGAGATGATGAAGTATATTTACATGTGGATGACATCAATCATGAGTTTTCTTCACCTTTATTTTAAATTATTTCCAAATCTAGTCATGAGCAGAGGTTTGGGAAAGTTTGAATTCAGATTTGCCTTCCAGATGCAAGAAAATGATTTATTAAAAAGATATATGAATGCACATGTAGATGTTTTACAGCACAAAGAATGAAAAAAGAAAAGAATACATAAGTTGATGTTACAATGTACATGTAACTGAAAAAAAAGAAAGAAATGAAATAGAAGAAGAGCCGCCCAGGGGATGAAGTAAGTCATAAAAGGGAGAGAATTACCAAAAGTAATAAGTTAGGCGAGGATGGAAAAAAAAATTAGTTCAGCCACAGCTATGTAGAGCATGAAATAAAAGTCCACTGCCTTTTTAATAGAAATGCAACTTTACCCTTTGATTTTGTTGTTGTTGTTATTGTCGTTGTTGTTGTTGTTGTTGTAAGTACTAAATGTTTGTTCACCACATTTCCTGCCCTGTCTAGATCTACATGCACCTGAGGCATTACACCTGTCCCGGGGAGCAGCGCTGGATCGTACGCATCCTCTTCATCATCCCCATCTACTCCTTTGACTCCTGGCTCTCCCTTCTCTTCTTCAGCCAGGACCACTACTACGTCTACTTTGACAGTGTCAGGGATTGCTATGAAGGTGAGGACACACGCAATCGTGGTACAGTATGGGTGAAGTACCGGTAGAGGGGAGGGAGGAATGGGCAAAGGCCTGGGTGATAGGGCAGTTTACTGAACATTGTAAAAGATGTTATTTTCGTGTACAGATATACTCACCAATGAGGAGGAGGTCACAGACATTTTCACGAGATGTTGTTTTCGCAGTTTGACTGAGGAAGACTAGTGTCTGTCCATTCATTCTGCAAATTTTATGCAATCAAGGTCAGGTCCAATATTTTCTTTTGATAATAAATTTGCACACCAACAGTGATTTGTGAAATTCACAAAAATTGAACCCTCATGAAAAGAATGGCCTATACAGTATTTTGACATTAATTTCTGTCATTGTGGACACATAGAGGGCACTTCTTGCAATGGTCTCTTAATATGACTGAGACGTACTGAAGAAGAGTGTTTTTTTTTTTTTTTGGGGGGGGGGGAGGGGATGGGGACTCACCAGATGATTATCCCCCCCCCACCCCCCATCCCCATGAGTTTCCTCCGAACCCATAACAGTTTACTCCTCAAATTGCATTACCCAGGGTGCAAACTGCGATGCTTGCAGTATGCAGACTAATGGCAGTGCGTGCACAGTCTACCATAATAGTCATGACATCAACTTGCAGACACATTAAACTTGAGGTGTGTGTGCATCAGAGTCATGTAGCAATCTTTTTTTTTTGTTTAGGCTTGTTGGAAGCATGTTGCTTCCTTTGACCTCTGTACACATATTCCTCGTCCTACCAGTTTCGTGTGCGATTTCATTGCTGTATCATTGGAATAAAGAAGCATATCTACAGTGTGTATACAGATCACGTGGCTCATGCTGTTTGTAATACTACTTGCACAAAGGTCCTTGTGACTTGACTTTAAGGCAACTTTAAAGGGGAAGATATTCCAATTCAAAAAGATGTTTTTAGTAATAGCCAGAAAATAGTTACAACTCAGATAAATTTTGGTGAGTTGGGAGAGTAGGTCATATCTATTGAAACATATGTCAAGATGAAAATGATCTGTTATGACACACATACCAAATTTAGAAGAAGACTTAATACAGAGTTCAATTGGACTGTTGTTGTCATTACTTTCAAATTCCTACCATCCTAGGAAATGATAAAAGGTTGTTTCATTTCCTCATATTTTCCTCAATATTTTTCATAGCAGCATACAGCGCATACCGTAGGTACATTTATACTCTTTAGATATAAAGAGATTTTTTTTTTTCCTGTTTCTATTAAAAGACATCTATATAGATCTTACGTAGCCTGTGATATTGATTAGAAAGAAACAAGCTGTTCAGGAATCTAGAGCAACAGGTGTTAGTCCATAGGAAGATTTTTGCCAGTTGTCATGGAAACATCATCATCACATGTTTCCTAATGCACATGCAACCTATGTTTTGTGTGTAGCAAGGTGTTTTTGTTGATGTGACTCTACCTGCATTCACACACAGGGATGATCAATTTTTTTATCGTGACGTGCAAAATCAATTTTATTTGTTGCTGTTCACATACACACACACACACACACACACACACACACACACACACACACACACACACACACACACAAAGAAAAGCATAATTACTCGGCTGCAAATGAAGCATTTCGAATCCCCAAACTTTGTTTGCATGAACAATGACCAAAACATGTCTCTGGGCACCCGAGTGGGACTAGCGTGGTGAGTCACATTATACCATTCACGTAAGCCTCGCAGGGCAAATTATCGCTCAAAATAAAATCAAGCGAGACTGATTTTCGCATTTCGATGCATATCACGAGACTTAAATAACTTCTTTATTTTTCCATGTTCAAAGATTAAAGGTATTCACATTTTGTTACAGAAGGCGATTTTTAAAAACCAATTGTTTCAGGTTTACGTGAATGCAGCTATAGTTGGCAACTGGTGCAAAGGCTATGAAAAAAAGTTGTATTTTGTGTGTGCGTGTCTGTGTACACGTCTGAATATAATCTGGGGAATTGCTAATTGCAAATTTGCTTACAGCAGGTGTTGTTTTGCATTGGTCAGGGAGTACTAGCTCACATTTTCAAAATGTAAAAACAAAACAAAAAAAGGAAATCTACCCTCGAGAATCGAATTTGTTAGTCATGACCAACAGCAGAATCTCCAAAATTTTAGATACCGTACTTCCATTTCCAAAACAAAATAGCAAAACAGGCTCAGTGTGTGTAACACAAGGTAGGAAGTACACAACCTGGCATATCAGCATTCCATAATCTGGTAACAGAGTCAGTCCCATCTTGCACTGCATGTGTCGTGTTACCACATGAAATTTGATTACAGTGACATTTATGTCTCTCCAGCTTGTTTTGTCGGTTGTGTTAAACTTCGGTCGTGCCAGCGGTCTAATCAATGCTGATGCCGGAATAGCAAGCAGAGGTAGTCGAGAAGGAGTGAGTTCTGCAGATCACAACTCAAGCAGGATTCTGTCCAAACTAGCTTGCATGCTGTAATCTTTGTAACTAGATCATTTGATATTATGATTGAATTATCATTTAATAATATGAAACATATTATATTATCTGCATAAAAGTGTTCGCAATTATGGATGACAGGGAACGAATATGTGTCAATATCAATGTCTTGCAGGCATCATTGGACTGTTGTTGTTTTTTTTGTGTGTGTGTTTTGTTTGTTTTTGGACCATCTGGAGTAACCAGCTCACACAGATCTTGGCTTCATACTACTATGATAGAGTTTGGTATTATGGGCAGGCAAGAGGTAAAAGCAAAATATTTTTTGAAAATGTTTCTGACAAATTAGATATGTTCTTTTATTTGTGGTTTAATACAGCTCTAAAGCTAAGGGTGTGTTCGAGTGCCCTAAAGCGAACCAAAGCGAACTGAACCAAAGCGTACCGTACCGAACTGTGCCAGTGTTGGAGCGTTTGAGCGCTCTGTGGAGAAAGCGTGTACCTCACAAGTTATTTTTAGAAAAGGTCACGCTTGTGTAGCAAGAATGTCATCCACCTGGTGCTTGAACAACTTTCAGCTGTCGCGAACAAAGAGAATGATGTCTTTCCATTGTGACATATGCGCATGATATGCGCATGCTTTACAACGAACTTTTGGTACACTTTTGTACGCTTTTGGAGCACATCGAGAAGTGGTCCACTTTTGGCTTGGTACACTACGGTACGGTACACTTTAGGAGCGTTCGAGCGCTCCTCTGATGTGGGTACGGTACGGTACAGTTCGCTTAAGGAGAGCGCTCGAACGCACCCTTCGAATGCCTTCAGTGGAAAGACAGTGATTGTGTGTCACTGATAGCATTAGGTACTCCAATTCGTAGCAGGCTATAATAGTTTTTTGACTAGCTCAAGAGAAAATTAATTGAAAGGTGAAGAAAATGAGACATATACTCTTTATCTGATGTAGACTAAAGTGCTCCTTCATATTCTTTATTAGAGTCATAATATGACTACCCTGTATTTCATATTTGCTTTGAAGAAATTCAAAGTTAGTTCAAACAGAGCATATTGAATTTTCACATCATCTACCATAGCAGACAGTGTTTTTACAGACATTCATACACTGGGTATTTTTTTTTAAATCAAAATTATTTTTGTATGATTGTTCTGGCACATTGCTTTTATATTTCATTGTTTAAAGAAGGAATTATTTGCTGGTAAGAGTGTCTTTGTTGTACATGTATGTATTGTGGAAATGGAGATGGCTCACAAAGATGATGACAATGGATCTAGTTATTGATCAGTTGCTGAACCAAAGCAAACTATTTTGGATTGAAGCTACGGTAGTAATACTATCACATTAAAGAGTCCTTGGCTGTCTTATCTATGATTGGTCGCATTCAGAATATAATAGGATGCTTCCTGTGTTATTTCCTTCCTTCTTGTAGAAGGAAATGGCTAAGAAATATCATGGGAATGGCTGGGAAAGAGCCTATTTGATTCTATTTTAGAAAAATGACATCAGATCATGGAACTATTATCATTGAATCTACATCATATGTCTCTTTTTTTTTCTTTTTTTTTTGTTCTTGGAAGTAAACACGTGAAAGCCACTTCGAGGATGAGTGATACTAACAGATGGGCAATAAGAATTGATACATTGCATAACTCAAGCACAGAGATATGTACTCAAAATCGTTAACTGATATAGGGAAAGTTGCTTGCTTCTCCCAAATAAGGGCGTAAAAGTACACACACCACACAAACAAATTCACACACAGCATACACA
Source organism: Diadema setosum (assembly GCF_964275005.1). Classification (NCBI taxonomy): domain Eukaryota; kingdom Metazoa; phylum Echinodermata; class Echinoidea; order Diadematoida; family Diadematidae; genus Diadema; species Diadema setosum. The sequence continues at coordinate 19,526,005 of NC_092692.1, forward strand.
CATTCATGTCCACATTCACAGTCAGAGAAATGAATACAATAGAATGAGATGTGACATCAGCACGCAGTCAAGAGCCCATGGTCAGAATCACCTGCTTTATTGCCACGGAAACGGGGCTTGCATGAATAATAGGGTTTGCTCCTAAAAGGGCAATTTGGTCACTTTAAGTTGCCTGTCTTGCTTGAAATTCACCAGGTTCAAGAGGTATTGTCAGTCTTGTGTGACAGAGATTGGTGCATGTATTCTTTAAAACTCCATTTAAGCATGGACCTAATATAACATGGACTATTCACGGCAGTCTTTCTTTGATGTAATGATCGACACCGACACCTGATTATGTGCATCTTAATGAGTACATTCAGGTGTCTTGATGATAACGATTGTGTAATCATGTAACATCACTAACAAAAGAATCATTTCCCTCATTTCAGTCTTGTTTCGTTGATGTGCCTTTTTTTTTTTCAGACGGAAATGTCTTTGAATAAATACAGATGATGAGGAGCAGCAAACCTGAGATCATTACAAATTTTGTGTCAAAAGATGGGTAATTGCTGATTCACACATTTTCGCACACGCATACTTGCCTAATGGCGAGATATATCTGTTCTCTACCATTACCGTCCCTTTTTGCTCTGGAATAAGCTGGAGAAAAGTGAAATATTGAGATCACAAATGACAATCATTCTGCCAAAATGTTAGCTTTCTTTTAAAAACTGCCTGCTTCTCCCAAGCGAAAATTGTTTGAGGTTTGATTTCCTAACATACACCACAACTGCACATTCACTTTACTTGATTTTTGTGAGTTATTTACTTCTGTGCATATAGTTTTAGATTTCTTGAATCTCCGTCTTGTTCTTCTCCCGGCTTGCTGGCGATGACTATCAGGGGATCATGCTAAAAATGTCTTTCTGGCGCTTTTGAGATGTATGGGTATGTCTACATGAATTAATTAACAATACGATGAATGTCCATGCGTATTAGGTCCGTGATTTAAGCCAGTTTAGAGTCTACTCATGTTCACGTTGGTATAAATTGCCTTTTTTTATTATCAGTTGGTTAGGCACTTCACTCATTTTCAATGTAACATACATACAATTAATGGAATTGATCAATCATATCAAACAAAGAATAAAGTTACACACAATACAAGGTGATCAGAATGGTCCATCTATTTTGAGACTTGGGGGAGCATCCATTTCATTATGTTGCATTTAACGTTCACAAGTAAACTTTTTCTATCAATGTTGCCAAATACCAGGCTTACTGTCAGGTGGATGTGCTGGCAAGTACCATTCATAAGGAATATTTGATTAATCATAATTATCTGCTAATCTCAGTGAATATAGAAACCAGCGTGCCTGTTGATGCAAATGACCCTTTTGTGCTTTTGGGCAAAGTGGAACTCCGAACTGGGTTATTGCAAGATTGAATGAGCATTTGACAGATAATTCCTGTGTACTTTAGCTTCAGGAAGATCAAGTGATCTGTTACATCTCATGGATCCCCTTGGAAGGAAACAACAAAGTTATACTGCCAAGATCAATTGACTCGATAGAATTAGGTCAGAGGAACAGTTTCATCAAGATTAGACAAGGGATAGGAAAATGAGCAATATTAAAGTGTCATGTTTTCTTATAATGCTCAAAATATGCAGAAGGTTTAGATGATTGTGATCTCATCTGTTAGATCAGTTTGTACATGAAAAAAAAAACCTCTGTCAAGTTGAAAAGTTTCTGTAACTTTGACTCCCCCTTTCACATAAATCCCTGTTTGTAACCATGACAGCTCTCAAATGATATACAACTGTAACAGAGAGGACTAGTTTCTTCTTTTGAATTAATAAAAAAAATGGAAATTACAGGGAGTTCTTGTTCACAGTCTAATGGGAGATGTCTGAAAGGGTGGCATCAATACTTTATCTAGTTTTATTATCTGATTATGATTTATTGATATTGCTGTTTTAACCTTTTGAGGATGAGCTGATTTTGCTATAATGCACATTTCCCATAGATACATGCCGGAGTATACTCAGGACTAGTCTTCAAGGGGTTAAGAAGCATATGAAATATTTGAAATTCCATAGTTTGTCTTTGTGTGTGTGTGTATCAAGTGTATGAAATTTCATTATTCCATTAGATTTGCTCTTTTTTTTTTTTCAAGTCTCCTCAACAATGAATGGAGTTTGATGCTATCAAAAACAGATTATGATATAATGCCACATGTTCAGAGTATAGACAGGGGAAGAAAAAAAAAATCTTGCCAAGTGCAGTGCCAAACACAGTGACTCACCCATGAGGTCTCCTGTCGAGATAATTTTTGGCATTCCAACATGTGAAGACTGTTCTTGATCTGGGCAACACAAGTTGCACATCCAAAGAAGACTTGAGAGCCTTTTTTCTCTGGCCCTGTACATACTATTTTATTATACATTGTACACCGCATGTGATTGTGTGTGTACATGTATGTGTCTTTAATATTTCTATTTGACATTCATGTTGCATTTTGCCAGGTGTGTACTCACAACTATTACCATGGTTACAGAGAAACGTCACTCCATGTTTTAAATTGGTTTGAATCTAGAGTAAAATTTTAGTTTTATATTTTAATTTCATTATTTTGTGTGTGTTTTATGTGCAGACAAATGTGATAGTTGTGATAGGATGTACATGTAACATCAGTACCAGTGACAGTGTAAGTAGAAACCAGTAGAAAATGAAACATTTCACTAAGACTTGTGAACTTGTGAACTTGTGATTTTTTTTTTTCTGTGTGATTTTCTTTATCAAATACCATGTTATCTACAATCATAGACATGCTCCAAATTATGCCATTAGGGAAAATAAAGCTTATGGATTTTCAGTGATTTATCATTCATATTTACATCTCCAGTAAATGTTGAAGGTACAGCTGTATGGCAGGAATTATCACAGAATTTTCATATTTCACCATCTGCTATCTTCCTGAAAAAAAAAAACACAACAAAACAAACAAACAAACAAACAACTGATTCTCCTGATTTTGTTTGAAACACTGAATGAAAAAGCAAACAAACAAAAGACTATACATGCATTTTTACAAGTATTATCTCATCCAGTGAATGATGACCAGAATAATCCAATGTGTTTAAGATTAAGTCTTCAGAATGTGCCAGATTTTTCTGTACACATATCGTAATCTTCAAGGAGGATGGAATTAGTTAGTGGATGAATGGATTTACACACTTCCTTTCGAGTGGCAGTGCAGGGGATTAACACTATACACATTTGATAGGATGTTATTCTGCATATCTATGAACATTTCTGCACTTTCTGATGTATACTTGTAAATTATATTAAGTGTCTGCAGCCACAGACTAAGCAGCCAGCCTTTCACAGGGGGCTGCTTAGATGGGAGTTGGCTGAGTGAATGGTGTCTTGTCAAAACAAGTGGCGGCTGAGTCGCTAGCCTGGCCAAGTTGATTTCCTTTCTTCAATAGAATTGTGTAGCAGCAGACTTGGGGCCGGAACGGTAGAACAGGAGAGAATCAGTTTGAAGGACATTATGTCACCGTGCCAATGTCACATGCAGCACGCTGTATATTGGATTTTATCGTAGAAAAGCGTAGTTGCCTTCAGGCTGGTGAAAGTACACAATCCTATCTGTTATGAATAAATATTTTTCTTGCGAAGGCCAGGGGTGATATCTAGACAGTGCATCTTTGCACTGAACTCTGTGCTATTTTTTTTCTTCCTGGTTTGCCCTTTAAATTTTCATTTCTATCTTTTGTCTCATTATTTTTCTTTTGAAAGAATCTTTTTTTTTTCTTTTAAATTTGTCACAAATGGCCATGTGCTATGACGTTATGATTGCAGATATATTATTCATTGACATAGGTAGAGCATTATGTAGACATAATGCTGACTTAGGACTTAAATAAATTTCATATCTTGGATTCTTGAGTAAAGCTCATTTAATAGAAGGTTTGATGTATACAGTTTAACCAAGGATCACAGTTCTGACACCACCCGTGTACCTCTGAACACTTTTTGAAATTTTTTAATCTACTGCATCATATGTATGTAATACGCAATCTTTTAATCAATTATGTGATAGCATCTAGGAATTGAATTGGATAAACTCCATATCTAACTTCAGCTTTTAATTTCTAGGAGAGGTGATTGATATTAAACATATTAATATAATGATAAACATTTTACTGCAGAAATGGCACTGGTTAGTGCCTTTGTAGTTTTATCTTCATTTATTTATTTATTTATTATTATAATTATAATGATAATGTTAATAATAATAATAATAATAATAATAATTATTATTATTATTATTATTTTTATTTTTTTTATTTTTTTTCTTTTTTACTTTTTACTTTTTTCTTTCTAGTGTGACCTGATATAAAAGGGTATGGGATTTGCTGTCCAGATAATTCATGTAGTATAATCGTACTGCTTATGAGAAATTCATGTACCAACAAAGTTTAAGATTTTTCTTTTTTCCATGGTAGAGGAAACAAAAACACACAAAAAAAGAAAAAAAAAAACCTTGAATGCAGACCATAAAGTGTGATTTTCCTTCAAATAGATTAGAAATGTAATTTCTGAGGAGTAATCATTACAGATTCTAGTTCAGCATATATTTTTTTTTCATATTTTGAAAATGCATTGTATGTGCTCTTGGGATTGGTGTATAATCACAAGTGATTTGTTGTTGTTGATGATAATAAATTGTAGGTAGTGTTAGACCCAACAGTGCATCTTTAAATTTTGGGTGCTGAGTGCAATAATGATTTCTGTGTTGCTTTCAATCAGACTGAGAACTCCTTGAATGGTGCCATTGAGGAGAAAAGAAGTCTGTCGAAATTGGCTTGGTAGTCTCAGCCACCAGACAGCATATTTTTTTTTTCTTAGAAACAAAGCTTGGATGAGCTGGCAACTTTGAAGACATGACTAGTAATCATGCTGGTCACTATACTTGGGTTTCTAATTCACAAGAGTTTACAGTATGTTTCAGCGAAGTGTTTTTCCTTTAATAGTTTCCCTATTACTATTACCAGCAAGTATGTTATTCTGGTGATTATGTGCAGCTTTGTTGATTGGTATGACCATCATGATATTTTTTTTTTCATCATTAGTTTATTATTGACATCTTTACCTCTGCCATCGCCATTATGTCTCTTACTTTATGCATATCAGCAGTGTTTCTGTGCCATATAGTTTACAAAACCACTGGAAAAGCATTTACCTACACAAGGAACAGTCACACTGGAATTTAGTGCTCAGAAAAGTAAGATGACGGTCTAGAAAAGGAGACTAGTTTGGCATTTGTTGGGAATTATCTCTCATCATGTGACTTTTTTGTGCCCACTGCGAATGAAAGAAGAACTTCCACATTTTTTCATGAAGCGGAAAAGCACCCATTTTGTAACTCAGTTGCCTAGACTTACGATTAGTCCATGCCGAAATGCTGATTTAGTGTCATGGGTATCAGTGTCCTGGGTTTGTTCTCTGCATATATGTCTGGTGTATTAGTGTTGCTGATTGATGGATTAGAGATTTATATCTCAAGGATAAATGTAATGACCTTGTCCTTGGGTCCCTGAATCTCTGACATTTTGGAGATGGTTGTTTTGTTTGCTTGTTTGTTTTTTATTTTGGTTTGTTTGTAATAATTCCTGTGAAATATGAATCTTTTGTGTATTCTCTCGTAATTTTGAAATAAAGCTTGAATTTAATTTTCTAGATCATAGAGGATGTACAGTGTAGCACAAATTTTAGGGATACATTTCTGTCCATGTGCCTTTTATATCACACCATAATTCTTAATTTTTTTATACAGCATGCAATATAACATTCCTTTCATTTACTGTACATTATATTTATGACATGCATATTCTGTAGAACCAGAAATTGTTGTGTGCGTGAAACATTCATGAATTTCGTGTGGAGCCAAGATTTGTGAAAATAAAATGCATGCAAAATTTTAAATTGTGTACACAATGCGTATTGAGTGCCAGTGGCAATTCGAGAAAGTTTCATGCTAGGAAAAAAGGCTGTTGGTTCCAAGTCACAAAATTTTCATGCCACAAAATGTTTCTGGTTTTACAATATATATCTTTTTTTTTTTTTTTTGTCCATCTGGTTAAACTAAGACACAGACAAGATGAGAAACAATACTCATAGAACAAAGAACAAGGAAACACAGAGTCTCCTTGTCATTACATCAGATTCGTGGAGGATTAATTTGTATACTTCTTGTAAGGAGCCAAGATATTTCTCACATTTTTTGGTTCGAAAATTTAAATGGCTTTCTACACACTGAATGCACAAAAAATTACAGAAACTAAAGCAGAAACCCCCAAAGGAACCTAATTTGTGTATTCATGATGCTCAGATGTGTGCATTACTTGAAGATTGTTAATTCTCGGAAGAGCAACAACTATGAATTCTGCTTCTTAATGGTGGTAATAGAGCTTGCCACCTCTTTTTCTGTGCATATACTGGAAAACATGCATGAATACAGACAAGTCTTATAAATCCATAAAGAGTCTGTAGACATGAACCTTAGTGTGTTGGGGGGGGGGGCAGAATTTGATCATGCTAGATCGTGTTTTAAGTTACAGTGATTCATCATACAAAGCCCATTAACCTCAACCACAGGGTTGGCTTGATAGTGGGATTTGAGTTTCATCTACTTCTCAGATTGTTCCCACTTCCCCACCCAGGCGGGATAAGCGAAACATGATGGGCCTTGGTTCTTTGGGATTAAGATCAATAGTTAAAGGGAACAGAAGTGTGCAAGGAATTATCATATTTGTTTGCTGTAGAGGTGTGTTCAAATTATGACATTATAGTTTCTGGAACAGCAAAAAATTACAAATGTTTATTTCTATTCTCATGTTAATAAGACATCTGTCAGCATTGTTGTAAGTAAGGCTTGGATGAGAAATCATTCTAAGACCCAATTTTTGACAAATCAGTTGATATGTTATGCATTGTAGTATAATATTGTCAATGAGTATTCCTCTTGTGTAGTATAGTATAGCTTAGCAAGGAATCATGCAATCTGGACTATAAGAATATTTCCCTGAGCAACATTAAGAGCTAGTGTTGTAGTCTCATATTAAATCAAATTTGGATACAGAAATGACAGTATGGATTTAAAGAGGTTGTAACATCTTACTGACATTGTTAGTAATGGAAATCATCAACTCTGTTTGTCTACATATAGATTAAAGGGACTGTACAGTACTGGTTGAGGTTGTTTTGAACATTCCTAAGTGAGATAATGAAAAGCCTCTTATGAAATAGGAAAGAGCATGTAATTTTAAGAAGGATTCAACGTTTATTTGATGAAAATTGGTTTTCAAATGGTTGAGATATCCAAAAAAGTGCTAATAATAAAAGGCGACATGCCACAACTTTATTAGGATCTCTTTGTTTCACCTTGTTTTTGGATATCTCAGCCATTTCAAAACCGATTTTCATCGAATAAACTTTTGATACCCCATAGAAGTGCATGCTCTTTGACATCTCATAGAGTGGTTTCTGAATATCTCACAAAACGTTAAAAGCTAAATCCTCACCTCGACTAGAACTGTACACACCCTTTAATCCTCAGAATAGTGTGGAAATTTGATCTGTCTAAAAAAAAACACACACACAATCATCTAACAGAAAATGCTGTCTTGCTTTCGGAATTTATGTTCCTTTGCTTTTATTGTTGATCTGCCTTTGACCCTGATATTTACGCTGCACCACGAAAATCATGCACATTTATTACAGTTATTGATCTGTAACAAGTGAAGCAAGAAACATTGCTCTAACAAGCTTAGCAGTGGCAAAGCAGGCATTTCCAGTGATGCATAAATTAAACTTGTAGCATTTAAGATGACAATGATTTCTGGAAATGTGTTTAATGAGGTAATTTTCCCATTCATGTCACACATGGAACATGAGACCAGGGCAAAAGAGAAATGTCCCCAGGGGCATGCTGGTCGGCCATGTGGCTCGTTTGAAAACCCTCGCCATGAATACAGTCGATGTTTGCATTCCCTGCATGGTGGAGCCTAATGCACATGCTGAATGTCAATAATGGTAAGATTATACCACCATGTACATTGTTATAATCAGTTAGTAAATAATTGATTGACAATCTTTATCGCTGACTATCAGCTTATTCCAATACACTAAAAAAGGCACCGTGCAGGTGTTTCTGCTTCTAGTGCCTCTCTATTTTTCTTCTAGCACCAGTGAACAGATTTGTATACTGTCTATATTTTGATGCATTTTATGCAGTTTTGAGCATTTTCAAATTGTGTATGCTCAAGCATGTGACTGCCTGTGTTGATATGATAGAAGGTGTTGTTTGTTTGTTTGTTTGTTTGTTTGTTTTTTTGGGGGGTTATATGTTGGATACTTGAATCACTGAGTAAGAAAACAATTTTTTGTTGTTCTTAAGGTACATCTGGACTTATCAGTGCTGAATATGTACAGTTTGTATACATGCAAGCTCTAGCATTGTGTGTGCATGCAAGTGAGAACCTACACAAAGTTGAGATACATTGGATCTTCAATCTGCAACATCCCCTTGATTGGCTCTAACCAGTTACACTTTTACAGTCTGTAGCTTCAAACTGTTGGTTTTCACGACCTTAGATATATAGATGACAAACAATTCAATTCAATTCAATTTCGCTTTTATTATAAAAACACCAAATAAAAAACTGAAGACTATCGCATTTGGTTTTAATACCAGTCATTATATGCACTTTGTGATAATAATGTTAAGATCAATATTGTGTCTCGATGCATGGTAAGCACTGGAACTCCTGAATGAATCATATCATATTTCAATAAATTCATGTTCACATATGCATACCATTTAAAATTACTTTTTGATTTAAAAAAAAAAATCAAATGCGTTCTGTACACCACATACACTGGCATAATTTCAAATTTAGAATACATACAAGGTATCTTGTCTGTCTCATGGTAGTTTGGGCAAAGTTATTCACTAACTCCTGTTATTCCTGAATTTGCTGATTATACATGTAAGCAGCACAAACAGTAGGTCAACTGACTGAATGTAAAGACTAATGACCTTTCCAGTTGAAACCTGTTTTCATATCTTGTGAAGATCTGAGACTCAAGCCCATAACATTGTAAACAGACAAAAAAGTTTAGTTTTATTTTGTCAGAATCTTGGGAACTATATTCAGCTCTTGAAAAACAAATCATAATATTATATGTGTCAGCTAGCAAGAAATAAACCCAGGCCAGTGGCTGGAAGGTAAAGTGATAAATGAGCAGTTACAGTTCCTTTGAGAATATTGCTTTTATATTGCAGTGGTAAATGGTGGGGACAACTAGAAGAGGGAGAATCAAAGCTAAATGCCAGCCTGTGATCAATGCAAAATAAGTGTGTGACATTTTCATCCCTTCAATATCTGTTGTTTATGTTCCTGCTACACCTTGACACAGTGTACTGTAAAAAGGGATATTTTCACCTGAGTAGTTTCATATGTTTTTAATTTCATGGAATTAAAATAGTACATAAAATATGATTGTCCATTGTATTACATCATGGGACTCAAAAATTGTGAACATGCATTTATTTTTGCGCTAGGTGCATGTCTCATGGAATGTGTGAAAATTTTCCCTTTTACAGTATTCTCTTTCATTGGTGTGGTCTTTTATTGTTATCCTTTTTTTTCGGGGGGGGGGGGGCGGGGGTTGAGTGAGTTATGTGGATTACTTTCTTAAGATACACATAGAATTCAATTCTTTGCTACTCAATCTCTTTTCCCTGTTTGGCAATTTTCTTGGGAAAGCAAGTCTGAAATGACAAAAACCGTTGGCACTAGTGATATTGTCTGTCCATGGCATCAAGGCAGAGGGACCTGAAAGTGGGCAATATAATCTGTGCTGCTTTTTTTCCTGGTTTTACCGAGATACTCTGTTGGTCATTCCATTCTTCTTACATTCCTCCCCACCCCCACCCCCCCCCCCCCCCTCAAAAAAAGAAAAAAAAAAGAAAAAAAAGAGAGAACTGTAATCATTCATACAGCATGCATAATTTCTTTCCTGTAAAGGTTCATTCTAGCTCTAAACTCATATATTGTTTGTACAGATTATACCAGCATTATGAGTATCATGTGAAAGTTCATGTTAGCTATATGGTGTAAATAGATAGTACAGATGTACAAGTATGCCTATGTCAACACCTTCACACACCCAATTATGTCAGATACTAGTATGATACTCAGTCCCTATTTGTACCTAGTAAAGTGTGCATTATGTCTGCAATGTCTGTTTTCACTCACTGCAAATTTTAAGAACAACAATGACAACAACAAAACTACAATAAGATTAGAAACGCTTCACATACTTTGTACATAATTACACATAGATTAAAAGCCACCACAAACCCTTCAGAGGCTTTACAAACAATCTCTCTCATAATTACAGCACCCACATCACAATTTAGGGGGATGCAAGCCACATGATTTCTACAGAAAGGAATATGATATACAGTTTTTCCCTAATTCCCCATTTATCAGAAGCCATCAGACCTGACATGATGATGAAGGTGGGTTAAAGGGACTCGTCAAACCTGGAATCAATGAAGTGGTGAAAGGGAAAAAACATTTTTTTTTTTGGGGGGGGGGGGCGCATGTTGATCAACAGAGTGAATGGAATGTCTGACTACAAGGGATCCCTACAATGTCATTCTGAAGTAATATCGTTTAATTACATGTAAACTGCGCTAACCTAAGTTATACACTCCACACTATTATTAAACACGTTGAATAGATCTCACTCAAATGGTGTATTCCTCAGGACACTGCAGTTAGTTCAAATATTATATGAAATACATTTCAGATCACAGATATGTATTTTGAACCAGATATTATAACAAAACCTCTGTGCACACCTGGTTGATATGTATGCCAAGACCAGGTATGGATCGATGTTTAAAGAAAGAAAAAAACTTTTTCAACCTACTTAAGTAAGTTTATAGAACTACAAAGGAATGTAAAGATGAATGACCACAATAACTCAAGAGATGTTGATATCCATAATATGGCAGCTTCTAGAAAAGTTTGCTCGTTGAATGGGATTGCCCATTTTTCATAATTCGTGATGTGATTAACAGTAATATGCAGATTACTAAATTGTTCTTGCAATTTCCTGTGGTGAGTACACTTAAATCTCAAATATAACTCACAAATTAGCATAAACAGGAGTACAAAAACTAGATGGTTCAAAATAATATTGTAGCATTATATTAGTCTGTACTATTTCCTGCTTTTACCTCAAGTGGCATACAATATGTAATGTTTCAGACATTTACTGCAAATGACTTGGAAATCCAGACTGTATGATCAAAAATATTTGTGTATTGTGAGATATGTGAAACTACCGTCAGTGCTTTCACAAATGTCAACGTGTTTCCATGATGTACACGTATTGCTACAGGCGGGTGCAGTCAGGCTCCGTCGCTCACTATTTTCTCATCCTCTCCGTTCCTTTGTTTTGAATCAGCCCCGCAATATCCAGCTCACATTTTGATATGTAGGCATCCTACAGCCATGGGCTTTTTTGCTGGCAATCCAATAATGCCAACGCTGCTTGTAGTATCCATCTAGTCGGTTTCATATTTCTTGCATCTTACATGTTTGTTTCTTCCTTTATACTGCTTTTGTGATATCCAGAATGTTGATGTGCACTCACAAGCATGATATCCATGGCCACCTGTATGGAATCACCATCAAAATCTCTGCTCTCTGAAAAATCCTCTGCTTGTTGACATTGTGCAGAAATACTATAGCTGTCCCTCAATTGTTGCCTTCTGTTTTCAGATACTGTGTTAGTCAGTATTGTATCTTTGTAGTCTGTGATATTGCATTAGTTACAGTTCATGTTGTGTGAACAAGTAGGTAAATGTGACACTGTGTTTAATACAATACCTGTGCAGTACCAAATCTTTTTAAGTGTGATGTAATCAGTATGCCAAATTATGAGAATAAAAGACCAGAATTATGAACAGAGATTTAAGGAATTTCAATACACGGAAAGAATGTGATGGAGAGAGGTTTTTTTTTTTTTTTTTTTCAATTCAATTCATTTATTTTCATTTTTTTCCCCAACAGAACACAACACAGAATAAATTAGGAATTATATCACAAACGTATACATTCAACTTTGCAAAGGATATCAAATGATACAAATAAAGATATGCATGCAAACTTGCAAAAAATACAAAGTTATGTTTCAGTTGAGAAAAAAATATTCTTGTATTATTCTGAATAGATGAATATCACATTTGATGGCAATATGTATAAAACAGACTGTTCAGCTTGGTATACAACGTCAGACCATCTCAAAATCATGCCACTTTGAAAGATTAGCCAAATCAGATGTACTGTAGGAGCAGATGGGCAAACGTCATAATTTGCCATAAATAGAATTAATTGCATTATCAGTGAATTGGAACTGTTCTGTTTACCAGGAGTACAACTGTGGGCCAGTTGTCCAAGTTGAATTCTACAAGTGTTTAATTATATAGGGGATGTTTTGTTTACTATTGTATTCTCTTCAGTGCACCTGCCTCTTTGAGTTTCCACTGTTATATAGAAATTGCTCCCTTGCGCTGAGCTTTGCTCGTTCAGTCAAGTAAACCTCCAAAAGATCTCAGGGAAGCTTTATGTTTTCACCTATAGATAGCAGTTGAAAGTGGAGTATGACGCACATGGGCATTATTTTATGAAGAGTTATAATTGATTATGCAGTTGATTTCTGTGGTAAGTCTATGGCAGCCTGTGTGGAAGGGAAATTTATAATCGATTATATCTTGATAAAACGGGGCCATGAAATAACACTTACACTCTGTTAAAAAAAAAACCCATAGTATTCCTTATTAAAGGTATTAACCCACATTTGTAAACCTGCAGCAATTGGTCTCATAGTTAGCAATGCATGGAGTTTGGGTATGATTGCAGTAACACCTGTGCAAACTTTCGTTCCAATTATTCCATTACTTTCATAAAAATAAATGAAAATGCACCGTAATCCGTATGCATGCGTATAACGCTCGCTAGCTCCGGTCCACGTACGTGTTACATGTACAATGTACGTAGCTATAGCCCGCGCTCGTAATTCGATTTTGGGTCGGGTTGACCCGGTTTGAAAATTGATTTTAAAACGATGATTTTCTCTCTTTTATCGAATGGTATAGACAAAGAGCGACAGGTGAGGTGTAACTTGTACTTGAAGTCATATTGGACCTGTTTTATGCAGTTTTGATTTTCGTGGGTTTGCAAATGTGGGCTAGTACCTTTAAGAAAACCACCTCAGCGGAACTGTAGCAGAAATTTGATTGAGTTTTACATTCAGTCTGATTATTATACTGTCCATGAAGATATTTCCATGCAGGGGAGAGGAATAAAAAGGAAAATGAAAGGTGCAGTTTTATTTCATTTACTCTGTGTGTAGAGAGTGAACGATTTGTTAGAGAGAAAATTGTGAAAGGAAAATGTATGCATCTAGTTTGTCTTGGATGATGCTCATAAATGCAACTTTTCAGTCATATTTTGTATGAGTACTGCTGCAACAGAGCACGTACATGTACACAGGCAGGGTGGGTGAATATATGCTTCAGTCGAAATCCCAGTCCCATGCATGTCATTTGATGTGGTGTTTTTTTTAACTCCTTGGGGATCTCCGTGGTGATACAGCCACCTACCTGTGTCTTGGTGTTGTCTTACTGCACGCACTGATGTGATGTTTAATTTACCTGAAGATGGGAGAGGAGGGCCTCAGGAGTCCGAGGGGGTAGCAATCTTGCCAGGGATGTACAGACTGTACATGTACTTGCTAGTCTCTTTGCAAGGACTTTGAGATTATCGGTTCTTTCCATGGTTTATCCTTTACAAAAGCATGCATTCTTAAATTTGAATCTAATAGTATGTGCTGGAAATCATATGCACCACTTAGCCACGAGTATTTACATCTATGTAGATTGCTTCTCCTTATGTGTTTTCTTAAAACATTAAGCATCCTGAATAATGTGTTGAAGTGTTTTTTCTATAAACAAGTCCAAAGTGGACAGTTTTAATGCGTATATGCACTGCATAGTGCATCTGATAGTGCAGCCTACTTTAAAGTACTATACAGCAATGAATTATACTTTATGTATCTGATAGTGTATAATCTTGTTTTGGGCCCCAACAACAAGCACCAGATGCTTCAAAGGGGTCCCGACATTAATTTCCATAATATGTGCATGTGTGTCTACACACATTGCATTTGTTTTTATTGTGTATAGTAAGGGTACTAGGTCTCGCGCAGGGACGTAATGATCGCGCATAGCGTAACTGCGTATAGCAAGCAATATTACGCGTAGGACTAAGCGCAAAATTTGCCGATACGCCCATGAAATAAAAATACCTGACAACCGCTAAACATGAGAAGAAAGCAGGTAAGAAATTTTGATTTCAAATAAATTTTGCACCAAATTTCCAATTTTTTGGAACAAATTGTTCACTAAATTTCCAATTTTTTACACTGTAATTTACCTACCTTAGCTTAAAATCTTTTTTTAAGGATGTTGTAGCCTAGACGTGTCGTCTCGCTTGTCTCGTTCGTATGATCGTAGCCGATAGAATTCGTAATTTGTTCGATCGATCGTTGATAACATTCTACGAAAGCCGAAGCACGCTACAGCCGCAGAGAGGGGCAGACACTTTCACGCTTGAAACTACATAGGGCAGCTGCGCGATCTTTACATACCCCGAGAAGGTGAACGCATAAAAAAAAGTCCGACATACAAACGGCGACAGCGCACTACTCCGTCATCGTATCATCAGGAGATTCTGGGAGGTGATTTTTCTGCATTTTCGTGATATTCATTGAGAAATTCAGGTACGATTATGGAATAACTTCTATTATAAGAGCATTTCAAATTTTCGTGCGCGATATCTAGACCCCTCAACCATACATAATGTACTTTTGATCTATTTTGTGCCAAATAAATTGAATTGAATTGAATTGAATAGTGCAGCTTACTTTAAAGTACTGTACAGCAGTGAACTATACCTCATATACTAGTAGACCATTATTACAACATTGCATGTCAATGAGCTCATATTGCAAGCTTTCAGCTTCTAGGCTATAGGAGAAAGGGAGGAGGATGATGTGAATTGATAGGACTGCATCAGTAGCAGTGCTAACATGTGTACAAGCTTTCATTTGCCATATTTTTTTTTTTGTGTGTGTGTGTGTTCAGAGGTATTCATTAGGGTAATTGGCCTGGAGGCATTGCTAGAATCATGCCTACTCTACACACGATGATGGCAATACTCTTGGAGGCTTTATAGGGAGTGCTTGTAATTGATTATCAGCGCACAGCTAATCAATGCTGTATTGTATGGTTGTGTGCCGGACTGCATCGGCACCTGTGTTGGAATCTGTGTGTGTGTGTGTGTGTGCATTTGTGTGTGTTGATGTGTGTGTAGGTATGCGTGTAAGTCTGTGTCGGTGGGTGTGTGAATGTGTGTGTGTGTGTGTGTGTGTGTGTGTGTGTGTGTGTGTGTGTGTGTAAATGTGTGATTATGTGATGTTTCTGTTTTCTTGGTCTTCCAGCACCTGTGTGTAATCTGGGTTCGCGATATCCTCTCACTAAATTGTATTTCAGCAACATTTTCCCTTCATCGTGAAAAATTGTCTCCCATAAATGATGTAATATCAAGCTTCAAACACAACCAGACCAAAGACAAAAATGGTGATATGAATGTTAGTGTACCAAAGATTTGCAATAACACGAATAACATGTGAAGGGAAGTACAATACATCTTAATGAATACAGACACTGTTAACTTTACACATCTCAGCATGCAACTGTACCTTTAATTATTCATACAGCCAGCATGGTGACTGGATAATGTACACATGATAGCTGCCTGAACTCTCGCTATAAAAACAGCCCGAACCAGGGATTCTTGATGGATTTTGCCTGAGAACATGCTCACATTCTCCAATATGTTGACGTTCTCAATCTTACCAGTTTTTCCAGTGTCTTTATATCCATTCCTTTTGAATTTACTGGCTCCTATTAGATGCTTTTCACATTTATTTATTTATTCATTTGTTGTTGTTGTTCTTGGGTTCCCTTGGTATTACTTTCCATATTCCAGCTCCGTCACACTCCTGTTTCTTCTTGATTTTTTCTTGTAACAACATCCAAGCATGAATGCAGCTGTCTTCAAAGATGATGTGGCAATGTATCAGTAATTAACTTTCCTGAACATTGTAGAGTTGGGGCATAAGGGATAAGAAAAGCCTGGGTACAGTGTGTTGGACTTATTAATTTCAGAGTTTGTCAGGCATTTAAAAAAATGTGGAACATGTGTAACTGATGCAAAACATTGGTAATGGCTGCATTTTTTAATAGATGAAACCACTGTTTTGTGTTAATGCGTGAGGCATATGTAACTTGGCCAAGTTTAATAGCAAGTTCAACATAGCAACTTATATTTCTCACTCTTTGCTTTTACTTGACAGGATTCACCATTGTGGCTGTTTTTTGTTTTGTTTTATTTCGTTCTGTTCTGTTTAGCTTTTTATGTTCATTTGTTTTTTTTTACAGAAAATATAATGTATTCAGTTTTATTGCCTTTACCAATTACTGCATCCTACAAGTATGTGTTTATACCTACATACAAGAAATGTCTGTAGTACTGTATGACTCATATGTAGGTAGCAGCATCATGTAGAGCTATGCAGAAAAAAAAAATAGTTTGGCGCTATGAGAACATTTCTCTCTCCTTCTCTCTCTCTCTCTCTCTGATATATCTGTGTACCAGGTACAGTACTGTACAAGTTATATGCCAAATATTTCGCGAGGTTTTTATTTTCGCGAATTTCGCGAGTCGGGTGCTATTCGCGAAATTAAAGACAGGCAAAAATATTGACTCTGATCTCCCGATGTGAATGTTATGTACCTGTGTACATGTCTCCGTTCAGTACAGGAGTCCACAATTGCGAATTTAACCACTTGCGAAATCGTTGGGAATTACCGATTCGCAAAAATTTAGACTCGCGAAATATATGGCGTATGCAGTATATGGTGAGGATTTTAGTCCTTGTGTTGGTTCCAGTACACAAAAGATGAAAAGAAAACATTGTAATGGATTATTTGTCCGAAACCCTAGAGGAGACGTAAGACACGTTTAAAATTTGGTGCAACCTTTAAAAGTCATTGGATGCTAATAATGCATAACAATCTCTGTTTTCAATCTTATGTATGTACATGCATAAACATACATGTATTGCTTGGGACATGTGATAGCACATGTACAGTATTGCACCATACCAAGGATCCGCTAAGCTTGCACACCCCTTGGTCAAACTTCCCAGAACGTATGTGGTTACAGCTTGAAGCTGGATGTGAGCTTATCGTCCTCGCTACGTGACGCACAAGACACCCACCGGTGTCACTACTGATGAGACAACGAGGGTTTTTGTGTCACCCGATGGCTAAGTTTATTCATGCTGTCGAGCTACCACATTAACAGGCTGGTGTGTTATAACAGAGGCTTGCCTGCATAATATGTGTGTCTGCATGTTATTATATTGTGACGATGGCTATGACGTCCATACCAATTTTTTCCGGCCTTTTCAAGGCTGCTGGTTAGTAAGAGATGATAACTGAAAAACTATTTAAGGAGTGGTGCCTTATAAAGTGTAGTTAGCTTTGGATGTTCTTTGAAGTGACCTCATTGATGGCTGTTACATGTATGTCCTGAGTTATTGTGTAGCATATGTTGATGATCAATTTAGCCTTTGCCTTGAACACTCTTGAAATGCTGTGTTCCTGCGATCATAGCTGGGTTTTTAAAGGAGGGTACCACTTTAAGACCGACAGCATCTTGTAATACTCTGTACCATATGTTTGTCAAATACTCCATCCTCAATTTCTTGCCCATAAACATAGATTTCACTCAGAATGCTCCATAGTTGACGTACGCTGGAGTTACAGTATAGTAGGTCGTTGGCCAGGCTGATGAAGTGGCATGCTACAATGTATAATATTGACGTAATAGCAAAGTGATATTGGTACATATAGACCTGCATCTATTTCTGATTTCATATCTACCAAAGCAAGGCATATGGATGTGAAGCAGTCAACGTGTCATTCATGTGAGTGGCAGGAGGTGTGAGAGAGAGAGAGGGAGAGAGTGAGTGTGTGTGTGTGTGTGTGTGTGTGTGTGTGTGTGTGTGTGTGTGTGTGTTTGAAGGAGAGAGAGAAGAAGAGAGGGAGAGAGAGAGAGAGAGTTTAGAGAAAGACTGTGTGACACTATGGGAGTGTGAGAACGAGAATGTGTGCAGGTATTACCCACTGCTCTCCAACCAGTAGGCACATATTGCAGGGATTACAAGTGGACAGTGTGTTGTATTGTCAGTATAAGCTCTGCCTTCTATAGCCATGAGCAATACACACACACACACACACACACACACAAGGAGAATATCAGACCTTCTGGCATCAAACTGCATCACGATGACCTACACCTTGGATCTTCACATTGAAATAGTTGGTCGCAAAACGAACCATCAATACCAAACAAATTAGGATGATGCGAGAACAGCAGGGCAGGAGATATTGAAGAGATGAAGATGGCCCCTATCCATCTGAGTATTGACCAAAAGATGTGACCTTATTCTTTTCTGCAAGCTACAAACACCCATCCCAAGAGAGCCTTCATGCAGTTCGTCATTTTCTAACCCCTCACATGCTCGGTGCATCATTCTACTTATTTTTCTTCTCCCCATGCTGTGTGGCTTTTTCTCACCTCACTCCTGTGTTTCATTTATGGACCATGGGGCATAAATATCATGAGGTGATAAGACCTACATAATTTACTGCATAAGTGATGGAGAGGTCCTAAAAGAGCTATACTGCTTAAAGCATTGTGGAGACTCATACCGCTATTTGTAGCACACAGTCATTGCGATGTTAATGATGAAACAAGATGAGGAAAAAAAAAACAAACTTTACTCAAATGCTACTACTGTATATAAGCTGTTATTTTCACAGGGATTTAATTTTTGTGAATTTCCTGAATCACTTTTGGACTGTGAATTTAACAACATGCAACAATGTCGGCATGTGCGAGGGTGATAGTGTGTTTATGATAGCCTCAATGCTAATTCACAAAACAACATCTCGCGAAAATGTCTGTGACTTCCTCATTCGCGAAAATATCTATACACGAAAATAGCAGCTTAATAGCATATACTATATACGCTGTTTTTTTCGCATACAGATGTTTTCGCGAATAACGAGGTCATAGACATTTTCGGGCGATGTTGTTTTTGCGAATCGACGCCGACGCTTACATTAATGCTCTATCAACACAGTGCATGGAGACTTTTTTGCGTGTTGTTAAATTTGCGATCCAACTGTGATTCGCGAAATTCACGAAAGTTAAACCCTCGCGAAAATAACAGATTATACAGTACATGTACTGTACAGGTAGATCAGAGTTCCTTTCAGTTTATGCTGTAACACTTACGTGTGTACGTACATATGTTATGTGTGTGTATTTGTGTGTTTTGTTGAGAGAAACATATAGAATGCTCTCTGATGAAATGTGTTAGAGAATTTCTTTATAATTTCTATTCAGAGAATGTGCACATAGAGATTAACTGTGAGAAAGTTACCACCACTGCCAGTGTCAACAGTGCTGTGAACATTTAGAGTATTAAACGGAATCCCATTTCTAAAGAAACTAATCAAATATCGTCCTTTTGATTGAAATAGTAAATGTACAGTTTCACTCTATTGTCAGGTTTGCTTTTATGATTGAAGCAAAACCAACAAAGAAAATGACATAAGTTGCGTCGAAATAGGACTCAAAGGATAAGAAAGATATGGAACTTTGAATTTCTCTGTATTATAATGATATAGTGATATATTAGTTGCAACTTCAGTCACACATTACATATTGATGATGTTGTTTTCTCACAAGTCGTAAATTGACTTTTATACGACTCTTTTCTAATCATTGTTTCATGACATGAAATCTGAAAGGAGAAGTTGCAGCTTTTGCTCCAGAATATTCTTTTGTTGTGATAACCTAACAACGATGAATTTCAGGAGACCTGTGGGGTTTATTTGCTACCAGCCAAAAACCTGTATTTTTTTTATTATAGTCATATGGAGCAAGTACAAAGTGCTTTTTATTTGTGAATAACAAACTGCCAGTAAATGTGCTGATTAGATTATTATTGTTTATAACTTCAATGATATATTGTCTACAACTTCAGGGATATAACGCTATGTAACCTTTGATCGACATTGCTGTACATTGGTGTGAATATCAAAGAACTGTAAACTTGAAGGCACACCCTCTTTATAATAAAAAGTGCCACAAGATCCTACTGCTCAGTGGAAGAATCTCATACGAACAGTCTTCAAGAAGAGAGCTAGGACAGATTCTGGCTATAGAAAGGAATAAAGGCCAATCATTGTCTAATTGGCTCCAGGGGTTAGGAGAAACCTGAGAAGAATTAAGATCTAATTTCTTGAGGACGAGATCCACCAGGTAGAGGGCTTACGCATTCATGAATGAGAATCAACTCCCTTCTCCCGCTCTCCTCCTGTTACCATCTTGGAGGAAGTGGTATCCAATAGCTCCTCTTTTGCGTTGCTTGGGGATGGAATTTATTTGCCGGGCCATATAGTTTATAAACTGAGCAATGCATGCCGTATATCTCACGGTGAATCGCCCGATTCCATCCATTTATTAGTGATACAGTTTGTGAGGTGTGGTTTGTTTGTGTTTCTGTGTCATATTGCGCCCTGATGCTATGTGGCGAAGTCGTATGACTGAAGTGGCCATTGGATGAAGCGAGAAAACGTGATCAAAGGCGCTGACGTAGATAGACTGACATTTAGTGTGACAAATTTACGATTTGCTCGAGACGCAACGTAGCATGTCCTTTGAGGCACATTCTGCTCATGCATATGTGCATGCAATATTGTACAGAGAACAATCAAATTTACACACACAGGGCATTGGGGAACTGCAATTACAAGCATTGTGACTGCAAAACCTTAATGTAGAATGCTATGAGATTGTAATGATAGTTGTTCTGCATAGACTAGACAAACAGTATTTTTGTTTTTATGCCTCCGCCCGAAGGGTGCCGGAGGCATTATTATGTTTATTTCTTCTTCTCTTTTTTTTTGTTGATAGGATAAGCGACATTGTTGCTTCCTGTTTAATCTTGTGTCCTATATAATTCGCCAGCTGTTGCTTGCTCTCTACGTCAAGTCTTCAGCTCCACCCAGGCCATTGAGCAGGCTTCAGAGCGTTGAGCTATGGGAGTCAAGCTCAGTTTAATATGCACATACCCTGCGTAGGCAGAGGGTCCATCCAAGCAGGGATGGATGTGACAGATGTGAGAGTATAGGCTTCGTGACCATGAGATGGGTTAAGGGGGGGGGGGGGGTGAGGAGTGGATGGATGGATGGATGTGTGGTATTGAGAAAGAGACGGAGAGACGGAGAGGAGTGGAGAGGAGAGGTGATGCGGAGAATTACTCTAGCGCTTAGTACACTCAAATTCATACAGCTGAGAGCAGTGCCTGTGATCAAATTTCGCCAAGCTGGAACATCGTCAGAGCCTGAAATGAGCGACGTGTACATGAGGGGAAAGGAGGGGCAGAATGATTAAAAAACAGAAGAGTTTAAGTGTATGCATGTTGAGGAGGAACTTTCAGGACAGTTTTTTAACTCTAATAAGTCATCCAAGCTTTGGTACAGTGTATACATTCTGAAAGAGGTGGGGGGGGGGGGAGGAATGGGGATAGGGATGGGGAGGGAAAGGAGGGCGGGGCTAGGAAGTGAGATGGAAGGAAAGGAATGAGGTCAGAGTACCACTCCAAGTCAGTGAGTTAGGCAAGGATGGTGGTTTGTGATGGATGACTCTTATTAAGTACCAGAGGGATTGGAGGAGGGAAGAGTTGACATAACCCTTTCCATGTCATTCATTCAAACTAGTATTGATATCTAATGCATAATAGTTGCACATGATGGTAGGAAAGTTAAGTTTCCTTTTCATGGTTGTTACCAGGATATTCTTTAGAAAAGTCTTGCCACCTTTGATGATTATTGCGAATGATGCCAGTGATTACTTGTTTACTCCTTTGGTATTTTCCATTTGAGAAACATCATGTTTACTTTATAAAATCATTGTAACCAATATCTGTACATACAGATTGCAGAGGGATGGTGGATGGGGAAAGGTTGAAACATTGCTACCAACATGAATGCCTTTTTGAGTGAATGTCTTGTTGTTTTCTATTCAGAAAACAGTAATTGAAGGAAGTAATGACCAAAGTTATCAATCTAACAAGATACTTTACATGCACAGTCATTTTGAAGCAGTGAAGGTGTGCTTTAATTGTTGATAAAGTGGTCATTGATCATATGAGTGAAGCATCCAGTTAACAGCATCCCTCAATGCAATGAAGTCTAGACGTCGCTCAGGTGAGGGGTAAGTTCTTCACAGGATGTCTTCCTGCCTTCATTTAAATTCGTAGGGGGAAGGTCAGCTCAGTGTGGGTGCAAGTCTCCTCAGTGGATGATTCTTAAGTGAAGAGAGATTGGAGCTGAGCAGAAGTTGTCCTCCTGGCTTCGGAGCAGGGCGGAGGATTCTTCCTCTTACTGTAGGGCGGGATGCAAATAGTTGGAGATAAAAAGAAAAAAAAAAAAAGGCCTGACAGATGGATGAGTTGGTGGGATGTGAAAGGAAATATCTCTGGGATAAATAGTGGGTTGGCAGTGGAATGCATTCACTCTGATCTGATGGATAGGAAGTGGAGACCGGCCAGAGGGTAAGGAAAGAAGGGACGGAGGGGATGGTGGGTTGGGGTGCTGCCACCCCGGTTGACCCTGTCAATTTGCATCAAGCCGAGTCTGGGAGCTAGGCGGTCATTAGACTACATAATCATTGCAAGCTAATGAATTATTGCAGTCAGCCAGTGCAATGCGATGTACTTGTTACCAGACAAAGACTGTAAATAATAGTCAAAATTTTTGTGTTAGTCTGAGTGTGTTAAGTAGGTAGGTGTGTGTATGTGTGTGCTTGTGTGTGTTGAAAGTACTTATTATTGTAGCTACATTATTTTATATTCATTTCGTTTGACCTTGTTGTTGTGTGTCTGTACATGCAGTGGTGATTAAAATAAACATGACACTACATTGATTCCCCATAGAAGCTAAGATGGGTAGAGTCAGACTAAAATTATGATTTCTTTTATTGATCAAACAAATGATTGTTGAGATCATGTACAAAATGTCACACTGAGTCCCTCTGTAATATTTCCTCTTCCGAATAATCTTGCATGTCCAATGTACTCTAATTGCAGAAATAATTCAGTTCAGTTCATTTAAAATTTCAGATCACTTTTCAACAAAACTCAAATAAAGAAGGTGTGAAAATAAGATGACGACACTGCGAAATCACTTGGCAATTATTTTTCCCGTTAAAGTAACGACATTTGCCGTAACAACGAAAGGTATTAAGTTTCAAGATCATGTTCAGTGTAAAATGGATCCCTGAACCCAATAAAAAGCAGTGCTTGTAAGTTGAAGGTCCCTCAAAGAAAATCCAATTAAATCGATGAGGAATAAATCTACACAAAGGTGTAGCCCACAACTCAAGAAAACAAATTCAGGACAGGACATTAGTGAGCTTTAGATCTGCAGCGCGAAGACGCTAAAACGACGCAGCCTCCTGGGTTGGACAATGGAAACAGCTGTCTCGCACATACAGTGTGCAAAACACCATTTTTATTTTTGGCCTAATTTGTGTCGTCTTAGTGTTCGCGTCGCAGATCTAAAGCTTTGCTAACATAAAGACAGGATAAAGAGATAGAGGACAACATTGAGTGCAATGCCTACAGAGGGGGAAGTATGTGAAGTAATTGATCTGCACTTTCCTCCACAATGCAAAGGGAATTAAAAGAGCACTGCAATCAGATGAAGATATGAAATGGGAGAGAAAAATAACCGGAGGAGGATTTGGGAAATATGAATGCAGCAACAATGTCGAGGAGTGGAGACAAAACAGGCAGTAATGGGGAGAGATCCAAAGAAGGTTAAATAATCGCATGACATGGGCGCAGGGTCACGCTCATCTCCCTCTGATAACGAGGTCATTAGCGGAGTGGATCGGATACTGCGCCATTCATGAAGCTAATCATTCAAACATCCATTCATCGGGGCTACACGCACCACCATGACACCCACTGTTTTAAAGAGAGGCCATGTTTGACGTATTCAGGGTGTACATGTGCAGTACATTTAGTCCTTCATTCATTTCTGTATTTGTCCAAATTATGTATAAAAACATGGCATGGAAAATTGGTTTTGTCATACTTTCATCATGGACACTTCTTAACAACATATAAACAAGAAATTGCATTACATATAACATCGAATGAATACTGAAATAAAAAAAAAAGAATACAAAGGAACTGAACATTCAATCAAATCGCAAACATGCAATCTAATCGTATAGTCAGTTATTTACACTACCAAGATCAGATTGTCAGTTTTACAGATCAGTATAGTAATGTTTCATTTGTTTTTTATTCTTCTTTTTTTTTTGGGGGGGGGGGGAGGGGGAGGAGAGGGGGGACAACACACCTTGGTGTTTGAAAGCGCTGATCATGTTGCAAAACATACCGAGTGTCACTGTTGTCAAGGTACATCTGTTGCAGTTTGAGCTAACCATAGATAACCCAAGTTATCCATCCGTCACTTTTCCAAACCTCTCTTTTATCTGGACATGGACTGGCACACGATTGTCTTTATGTTTTCAGTGCGAAACATTACTGAAAGATCAGTGGCAGATCCAGGGGGGAGCGCACCAGGGCATGCACCCCCCTTTATTTATTTGCTAAAAAAAAAAGAAATAAAAAGAGAAAATGGGGGGCACGTGCACCCCCGTGTAATTTTGTAAAGGCGCCCCCTTTTTTACAGAATTCCTGGATCCGCCCCTGAAGATCCCAAACAACAATTCTCATGCAAATATGACAAAATGGGAATATTGGGACATAAATTTATCAACCAAATCACTTTTACTTTACATTTTGTTTCTGCAATATTCATACTATGAGACACGCAAATGTCATGTAAATCATTGTGGTGGATAGTAAATTGGCAGTGCCTTTCAACACAACTTGATTGAAAGTATTGTGCTTGAGCCTATCTGGTTCACCTGGCAATATCATTTATGTGTATGGGCGCCGGTCCTAACATGGCCATATGACTGAGGTTGGACTGTAATTGCATAGTGAAGTGAGTGGGTGTGTCCTAAAATACTCCCCCCCCCCCCCCCCCAATCAGGATCCATGAGTCAGTTGGTCTCTTGTGTAAAGCTCATTCAAGCTGTGTCATATTTCCAGCAGAGAAGAAAAGTGGTGCCAGTATCACTATGATTTGGAGCTGTACTGTAGAGCAATTCTGTAAACAGATGGAAAATTGAGATTTGGGCATTCACATCATTAATTAAACAGCATTCTGGGATAGTTTCTTCTCCTTTAAATGAAAGCCACTTCTCTGACACGAAAATTTCTGTAATCCAATATCACTCAATGTGGTTGCACCCTGAGTGAGGTTTACCTGTAATGAAATCAAATAGAGAAAATATGACCTTAGTGACAATTATGCAGAAGATTATACTATGGCATCCCTCTCAAGCACCATCATTATCACTTCATAGTCAATTTGATAATTTTCAAGTGTCAGTTAAGCAGTGGCACAACATTGGCTCCCGTGACAATTGCTCCCATCTTATTTTCTCCAAGGACTTAGGGCTAGGGTTAGGGTTAGGGTTTTGATAGGGTTTTAGGTCTAATTTGATGTGAGGATTAAGAATGGGGTTAGGGTTATGTTTGTGGATAGGTTTTATGTTTGGCTTAGCATGCATATATTTCATGGGAGCAATTGTCGCAGGAGCAAATGTCATGGAACCCAATTAAGCACCATAAGATGACCTTTCAACAGTTATCTGATTTTTTATTTTTTTATTTTTTTGGTCATCCTTGCACTGGTGTATGGATCTGTTTAATACAGCATTCATGCAATGTAAATTTATCCACTTGGTGCAGTTTTCTTGAACCTCAGCATCAGCCATGGGCCTGGAAATCCTGTAGAGTTTGCTAAAAATTTCATGGGATGGAATTCTTTTCATTGAATTTCAAGAAAAAAATGGTACAAGGAAGGTGTGTTGTCACCGCTAGATGCAACCATGAGTGTGAGGGACTCTCCTTGTAAGGATGAGATTGAATCAGCTTTCTGAATTACTCATTCATTTATTCATTCATTCAATTCAATTATTTTCATTCTCTTTTTTTCCCCCCAACAAAACGAAGTACAAGGATAAATCAGGAATTATATCATAGGCATATACATTAGAATGTGCGAAGGATGAACGGTAGTTAACAAATAGAGATATACATAAATCTATCCCAACTATTACACTTTCGTTGTTGCTTTTCTTATGTTTGTGAGTGTGTTTGTGTGTGTGTGTGTGTATGTGTGTGTGTGTATGCATGTATTTAGATTTGTGTGTGTAAGTGTTATCTAGATTTTGTTTCTAGGTACACTTGTACAGGTGCAGTTTGTCCATTTCAGTTGAGAAATAACTCTGTTGATATTCATGACGTGATGAAGCGGGCGCTGTGTATATTGCTCCTTTGTGAATACGCAGAACCCACACTCAGTACACAACCATGATGAAAAGGCATGGAATAGGTGAGCTGATGCGTGCCTAAGGGATGTTACATTAACTAGCTGTTACATTAACTAGCTGTTACATTACCTAGCTGGCATCGCACGACTGGACTTCTCGTACATTTTTATTGGACCAGAGGAGGACACGCCAAGTCAGTGGGGGAGGTTGTTTTGCGATATTTGTCGGCGGTGTTCGGTGGATCCAATTTACGACAAGCCTGAGCGATTAAGATCCCTGTCTCAGAGGAATAGCACTGATAACTTGTCCTTTTTCAGTCCATTTGTCATGTAATATCAAAGTTTAAAGGAGACCTCTGGATGATTTTCAGACTTTTACGTTTGAACAACTATGAATTAGCTATACTGAGTGCAGAGTTTCAGAATTTATAGTGACTGAGATGAGGAATAAGAATATTTTCAAAATTTATTACAAATTGCAATGAACAAGGATGATGACATGGCAGCCTCACAATCAGAATGCACGAGTAAGGGCTCAAGGAAGCAGAACAAAAGAAGAAGGCATGCATAGATTCTACACAGGTGGATTTGTTTAGCAAGCGGTGTTGTAATGGAATTACACTGCTACATTTCTGAAATATGTGAGGTTTCCATGTCTTCAACACTGCTTAGTGAAATTTGTTTAGATTTTTCAGAATATCGGTTTCTCAATAAATTCCATAAATTTATATGGAGCTGTTGATTTATGTACTACATAATGTGAAATTATGAAAATCGTGTGGAGTGCCCCTTTGAGTGAGTGGAATTTTTTTTCGGTGTGGGGGGGGGGGATGGGTAGGGCCATATATACATTAAGTGCATTTAATATCTACTACGATTTGCTATTGCTGTTAAAAATGCAGTATTTTTTGTTGTTGTAGTGAACTTTCACACATTATTGGCAATATCCTTTGAATTCTCACTCTTGTAGTCATTAACTCCAGATGTTTTTAAAGATCCAATACAGTATGTATTAATGCATATGATAGGGCTAATTGACTGATTTATTACAGGAACAAGTTTATGATTATTTGATACCCAGTTTGTATATCTCTACCCCTTTCCTATAAATACTAGAATTTCATTACATGTTTATTCACTAACCACTACCGCCTGAGGAAAATTCATTTTAAAAGAAGCGAATAAAAAGAAAATGTAGATGTGTTGTTTATGTTCCAAGATGTATCTTCCGGCATAGAGTGTGTTTTGTTTTGTTTAGTTTTGTTTTTTCTCCCCCATAAAATCGGCAGAAACTCGCCTTGGTTCATGTCCTGGATGGCTAGTGGTCTGCGAATGATCACATCAGACACGTTTGATGGAGAGGCCGATAAATCAAGCACAATGTTTACACTCCTTTATGTGTGCTTTTCTCTGTTTGCTGTTAGTCGATAGTCTCACCAAACAGACCCATTGATGCTGAGACTGTGCCTGCATCCATGTGTTGTGTAATACATAAAAATAACTTCAAATCCAAAAATGTTGGGTGTTTCCCCCTCAACTTCCCAATTCGAGCTTTGCGTTTTTGACTTGCCACCAACAGGTAGACTTTTGATTGTGATTATGAGATTTTTTTATGTAAAGAAGGTATTGTACCATTAGATTAAGTATTTGGAAACTGCCATTCAATATGTATATTATCAAATTAGTGAATGCATCATAGTGAATTTAGTTCATAAATGAAATAAGAGAGTCAGAAATGAAGACTTTGTTGTTTTATTGATGGTTGGTTCATGAGTAGTGCAATACTGTTTGGGAAATTGATATGATGGCATCATTTCACATCTTCTGAAGATAGCATATTTTAGTAATGGCTGTTTTTACCATCTTATATGCTCTTTGTTGACTTGACTCTGTTACACAGCTAACCACATGCACCACCGAAAGTGTATCTACATTCACTGAAGTGGTGACTTTCCACCCTGTACTTCTTTCCATTCCTTTCTTTGTTTCAATGAATACTGATTATACTCGGACAACATTGTTGTTTAGAAGCTTAACATGGCAAACCACTTTTGGGATTCTTAAGCAGAAAGGGCTCAATTTAGGACAACTGAAAAAAAAAAAGAAATCATTTTTTATTCTTAACTGTTCAGATAATAAAGAGGTATTTTTGGTTGTTCTGAAATTTCCAAGAGAGAGAGAGAGAGAGAGAGAGAGAGAGAAAGCTTACAAGCCAAAGTTGTCAGTAATAATTCCCCTTCACTTCTACCAGCTTTATTACCTCAAATTTGTGGTCATCATAAAAGGGCTTGTACACGCTCTATTCCATTTTCCATCGCAATGCTCGTTTCAGCAATCGGTGGGGTTGTCCAGTCTCATATGATCAAGTGATATATGTCATATTCATCGACGAGCAAATTTTATGACTTTGCCTCATTTGTTCGAGTCACCCCAGAAAGCTTTAAATTGACTGCAAAGCCTGGAACAGAGGCCATAATGGCGAAATGCTTATTACGCGGGTAGGGATGTTGGGGTTTATTATTAAAGTGTACCTGCTGAAATCGACATCATTTTCTTTTTAGAGGCTTCACCCTTTTTGAATTCAAATATGAGCAAATAAATGTTTTGGGCTTTTTCCTTTTTATGATTGATGTGTCCAAGGTGGATCATTCTTTGTCCATAAAAGGTTGAAGCATGTTATTGACAGGACTATATAGGAGGAGCTGTTGTTATAAGAAGGAGAAATATAGTGTGATACCTGAGTTAGTATGTACAAGTATGTGTCTGTATGAAGAAAAAAAAATGTGTGAAGCATGTGAATGTATCACAGTAGAAGAACATACATGCCAACTATCCTCACATAGGTTCTCCTCAGTGAGTTGATAATAGGTATAAAACAGACAGCTTTTATTTTGTACTTGAATTTGGACTGTCAACCAATTTTTCTGCAGTAATTGTTGGCTTTTGCCATACTGTATGCATCACAAATTTTGCAGGGTTTTTATTTTCGCGAACTTGGCAAGTGGGGTACTATTTGTGAATTTTAACAACAGACAGAATTATTAACTGTGATCTCGACATTAATGTGATGTATGCACACAACATTTCCCAATTCATTACTGTACTCCACAGTCACAACTTTATTAAAAGCCACTTGTGAAATTGTCCCGATTCGCGGAGAGAAAGACTCAATAGATACATGGCAGACAGTATGTTGCTGCTTAACAGCCCTTCTGTGCTGAAAACATGTCAGAATCATGCTGCTCGTGGAAGGCATACACAATGAAGGAAGTTGATCCAAAAAAAAGAAAAAGAAAAGAGAAAGAATACAAAAAGAAAACACACAAAAAAAAGGGAGAGAGGAAAGACCTTTCAAATGGGAGAGAGAGTGAATTCCTGATGGAGTGGAATCGATCGATACTTAATTCACCACCAATGTTTTCCAAATGTATCCTCTCTGCATTATGACCTCCTTGAGTACTGTAGATCATGGCATGTGAGTAGGTGTAATGGCATTGTGGTATGGCAACCAGTGTTGTTTCTTTTTCTCACCTTGTCTTTTTTTTTTCTGTTCTCTCGTTCCTTCTCTCGTCTTTCTCCCCCACTCACCCATCTCTTCTCTTTCTCGTGTTCTGTCTCTTTCCCCTTCCTTAGCTCCCGCTCTTTTTTTTTCTCTCTCTCTCTCTTACATGCATGATGGACTCTACAAAATGTGCCCATTGCTAGTGCTCAAGTTTTCACTAGTTTCTAGCAGTAATGCACTCAAAATTATCGGTTGCGCTCAAAACTCGGGATTGATGAAAGGGTCAGTAAAGCTGTTCAGGCATGGTCCCAGTGAAATCACTCATGGCGTGGACCAAAATGTCATACTATACATCTGCAGATAGAAAGAATAACATTGCTTTCTTCCTTAAGTTGCCATCAAAGCTTAGGAGTATTTTTTTTTTTTTTTTACTCAACAATGCATATTAGGCAAATTTATACAGAGCGTTTATTGTCATAATAAAATTTTGTTACAATGAAGTAATAATTCGGGTCCCAAATTGCTATCATTAAAGTTTATGGTGAAAATTCCCTTCAGGGGGGTGTTTCATCAACATTTGTCGGCGCTGACAACTTGAATCACCATAGTAACAGTCAGTGACCAGAGCATCTCAGCCAATCAAGACCAAGGATTTTGCTAGCGCCGACAGTTGTCGGCGCTGACAAGCGTTGATGAAACACCCCCCAGGTGTAACAGAATTCCAATATAAGGAAAGAAAGCTGCTATTCGCAAGGACTTCATTATGATGGGAGTCACCTGTAGTACAAAGTAGGCTATTTACACACACCTGGAATTGATGGTCTTCAAAAATTGATTTTGTGCAGCATGATCCGAAAACCAATAACCGTTGCGTGTGTGGACACAAAACGATCTCTTTAGCTGTCGCAGTCTCCATCGCGATGCAAGAGTTAGTCCATCTTAGATTTATTTTGGGAGAAACATGGCCGTAGTGCTGGGATGCTGTTCAATTTGCAGATTTTGTTCAAAGTAAGTGCCATGCGATATTGATATTTCTGCCCCCTACCCCCCCCCCCTAACCAAGCCATTTCATATAATTAATTCTCAAACCAGTGCAGAGTAAGAATGATGTGATACTAATCACTCTGCACTCTGTGACAGAGGTACATGATGCTGCCTGTACCCCTGCTTCTGTGTCCAGAAGCGAAAACAAGGAGATTTGGTTTCTATTTATCATATAGCTGTCATCAACAGACTGTAGCCTCAGTGTGTTCTACCTTTGCAAGCATTGTGGACTGAAATCTTAGTTGCCCATGTGCTAATTTCATCTCTGTTGTTTGTTTTTGAACATTTACCATCTGTACAAGATGGCTGGATAGCCCATATTCAGCTGTACTACCTGTCTTCCATGAGGTCCAATTTTTATGTACTTTGAAATCTTAAAGGAGAATTCCAGTGCAGGTATAAATTAGTCTGGTAAGAAAGAGTAAAATCTTGTGAGAATAGCTGTAAAGATTTGAGCAGAATCACATGAAAATTAGGGAAGTTATGTAATTGTGAAGTTTTGCTAATTTCTGCAGAACAGTTCTCATATGGATGATATGAATATGCAAATGAGTGAGCTGTGATATCATCACCACAATTCTCCATTGGTCATGTACACAAGAAAGGACAAAAATTCAACATTTCTGTTGTTGTAAAACATGATGTTATTCCTAGTTGAATAACTTCAAAATAATGATCAGTTAGACATATCAGTACTTGAGGCTAGGGTGTAATTGCATTTTAATGAAAAGCTGGAAATGTCAAAATTGTAAGTATGAACTATGTGGCAAGTTGTGAGGGGATGACATCATTACTTCTCTCTTAAGATATTCATACTGACTGTTCTAGAACCGTTTCCTGAAAAATTAGCAAAATTTCAAAATGTCATAACTTCTTTATTTCTCATCCAGTTTTGATCAAATTTTGTTGTGCTAAAAAATCTTTACTGTTTTTCAGACTAACTTTCAACTGCATTTGAATTCTCCTTCAAGGAAATTTTAAACAAAACTTGTTTTTGTCACTCTGTTGCCAAACATTCATCTTTCAAACATTTTCTTTCCTTATGCACTCATTTGAAATGTCTAATTGTTACACGTTTGTGTTACTCGTTTTTGCAGATTTCAACATTACTGTTCATAATATGAATTGTCCTCCATTCCAAATTTGACTCGATGCATTCTGCTATTTGTTTATCAATCTCTTTCTGTTCTGCATTTCTCTCTTACTTCTACACCTGCAGCATTTGTAATATATAACTTCCTAAGCCTGTGCTACGAATACCTTGGAGGAGAGAGTGCCATTATGTCCGAAATCAGAGGCAACCCGATCACGTGAGTACTTATCCTCGGGCTAAAATTAGTTTCGTTTGACCTTAACGTGCAGACCTTCTTTTGACGCAAACAGTCTAAAGCTGTCACTGTTTGTTTTTGTCTTGTTGTCTTTGTTTTTATGCTTAGGTGCATCCTAGTAACTTTTTCATTTCTATTGTTATTGCTGTAAGAAAGAAATATCATCTGTTTTCCGTCATAGTTTCATTTAATGATATTGTCATCAAATTTGATAGGATAGCTAGATTTGGAAGGAGAAATGAAAAGTGTGGTTATTTGTAGTGTAACAAATGAATAAATCTTGTTTTCCTCTGTTGTAACGTTTCACGCAAAAGGCTGTTTGTGTGGCAGTGGGCTGAAATTGGTTCCATTTTTAACTGTGATCACGTCTGAACAAAGATACCTAGCAAGTAATGTAAATGAGGGAAATTCCCTGTAGGCCTAATACATTTTTTTTGCCATAAAAAATGGATTCTGTTTTCTTCTGATTTCTTTTTTTTTCTTTTTCTTTTTTTTTTTTTGGTAGGGGAGCAATGTATCATATTTTTAGGTTGTTTTTTATTTCTCCTCAGTTGATATTTCATCAGAGGACGAGTTGCATCCAATGTGGATATGGTTCAATTTAGAAGTTTTGCACAACTCCAATTTGCTACTTCAGAAATATGTAAACAAATATTGTTGTTCTTACTTGATCAAAGGCAAAAGAGAAGTAGTTGCCCCATGTCATGAAAATATTACATCAGAAATTCTCAGTGTCAGTAATAACACGATGAGGAATGGTGCACCACTATGATTAATGCATTTTTTTGCCTCTGCCACGAAGTGGTGCCGGAGGCATTATTAGATGTTTGTTTTCTAATTTTACCTGCAAATGAATAATTTTCCATTATTTGTTTTTGCATGATAGGCTTACATGTAACATGTATGTAAGGATTTTGTTTGTGTTGTTGTTTTCCAAAGGGAACTTGAAGAATTTCTACCCAGTTCATATTCAGGTATACAATGTAAACACCCCGCAAACTTGAATTTCTGTCGTCTGACTCTGAAAGTATCGATTGTGTGTCAGTTTCAGAAAGGGTGAGAGTTTGTATGAGATAGAAAAAAACAATGACTGATGTACCAAGCATCATACAGGGAGAGTTCACACAGCATCAAATCCAGATTATGTCATTACCAATTCATACCTTAGATTGAATGCCATGATGTGTTATGCCAGTGCTAGAACATTGCATACACACACACACACACACACACCCACACTGACACACACACGCACACACACAAAGTGATACGAAATATGATTTGAATCAGCAACAATGACCATTTCATTCTCTCTGTACCCAAGTGTTAACAAAAGATAGAGGCACATGTATGGTTTTACCGAGTTGCTGAAGTGCAAAATTGATGAATGGCATTTATGTTTTGAAAACCGGTGTTGTACTGTTCATTTGGCATAAATCATTAGATCCATTTGTTGAGTTCGCACCTTTTATAGTTTGCTCTATCGGGGTACTTGTGTGTGCATTGTGTTCAATCAGCATTTAGAAGTGAGCCTTTGACCTCGCGGTGCACCTTGGCTTGCTTCAAACATCACACTGTTACAGGCAATTCAATTTCATTTCATATCAAATCAAAGCAATAATACAGTACCCACCATGACAGAGGTAGCAATATTCTGCATAGCCGGGGATGATGTCTAGAAATGACGTAGAAAGGACACACTGTTTGTGTTGTCAATTTTTTCGAATCGAATTTATCTACGATGAAACAGCGAACACTGTGAGCACACAAAACAATTTCACCATATATTAACAAGAAGCAAAAAGAGTAAAGAAAAAATAAGGAGTACAAAACCAGACCAAAAACAGACAACTCTGACAACATATGTGACCCGCTACAACAAAATGATCCTAAAGTCGGGCGAGGTCGATTATTTGAAAATTGCATGACACAAATCCCTAATTTTTCTGCTTTAAGTTGATATGTAACACATCGTATAAAAATAATCGACTGCGGAGATATCGATGTTTAAAAGAGAGCATGTCGATACGTCTGGGAAATCACTGTTTAGAGAAAAGCGCCCTAAAAGTTCTCCTTGCGACGCAATCACGATCAAAGCACACGCAAGTCACTTTTCACCTCCGAACAATAGAAGGTAAGCCCTAGCAACCCCCGAAATGCTCATTCAAACACAGCGTCGGCGGTCTCCTCACCGACCAATCAGTGACCAGGATGGCAGGAGAAGCGGCTGGGCATAGCGCACCCCGCCAGCACGCACCAGTCGACTGTGCAGTGTGCGAGCTTCACGCTTCGGTTAGCGGCAAGCAGCAAACTGACCAATGAGATCACTCTGGTCGTTGTTAGGGGCGGAGCCTATGTGTGGCGCTCACTCCAAATGTTCGAACCAGTTTCTGCTTCGTTGAAACGCCAAAAAAACATGGCCCAGAAAAACGCAATTTTTTGGTCTTTCCTTTCATCATTTTGCTTCAAAATTTCGACAGATGATAGAAGACATGTCAGACTCTAATAATATGTCAAATTCAGAAAATCGTAAGTTTTGACGAATTTTGATGCTCTGACTTCAAACTCAATTTTCACGGCTTCGTCCGTGCGCGACTTTAGGACCATTTTGTTGTAGCGGGTCACATATATCATTATTGTAGAAAACCACATGAAGCACATTCTAGTGAAATGGGACAAAAAAATACTCTTAAAGGGATTGTACAGTTTTGGTTGAGACCTTATTTCAGGTTTCTAACATTTTTTGGTGAAATAATGAGAAACCTCTTATGAAATATGAAAGAGCACGTAATTCTATGAGGAATTCAACGTTTATTTGATGAAAATTGGTTTTGAAATGGCTGAGATATCCAAAAAAAGAGCAATTCTAATAAAGTGTGGGACCCACACTTTATTATGATCGCTTTGTTTTACTTTGTTTTTGGATGTTTCAGTCATTCCAAACCCGATTTTCATCAAATAAACTTTGAATTCCTCTTAGAATGGTATGCTCTGTACTATATCATAAGTGTTTTATTGGTATCTCGCAAAAAGTTAAAAGCCCAATTCTCATCTCCACCAATACTGTACCATCCCTTTAAATGGAGAGCGATTAGATCAAGCCATCTTAAGAATGACCAATAAGATGAAAGTGAAATAATTGGCAAAGAATAGTGGCTACCGATTGTAATTATCTGTGTGATAGTGATTATCTTGTTATGGCTTATGATAATCATCAGATAATAATCTTAACTCTCGCAAATTGATGCATAATTGCATAGTATTTACTGTGGTGAGCAAGCCCAAGGCAAGTTGATTATAATTATGATCTCTTGAAGTGCTAAATTTGGTCTGGAAAGAAAAAAAAATGCATGTATGACGTGAATGTTGGCCACGGAGTGCTTTTGCAGTGAGCCGGGGAAAATATATAGATATTCCGGGAGTATGGGATAGATGTGTGAAGCCTTCTACCCTACCAAATCATTCTTACAGCCCCCACGTGAAGCCAGGGAAAGCATGTTATAGCAACACAGCTGAACATTACCTTGAAGCCACCGTGTGAAGGTCGCACCCTGGATTGATGGGGGGGGGGGGGGGGAGAGGGGGTGATAGGGAAGAAGAGGCGCGCATGCCTGTGGGCCCGGTTAAATTTGTATTACCAGTCCCCCAGGATGTTGGTGATGGGAGCCCCCTAATAGCAAAGGCAGCCAGCCCCCCAGAGCTGTGTGGAGGTCATGATCAGACCAAAGGGTGCACTGCTCCCTATACTATGTGTGCCGCCGCCGCCATGCCAACCGCATCATGCCCGCTCATACGCTGATCCAATATGTACAACCAATCTGATCCGTGGGACAGCTCCAAAACAAGCGGCACGGTGATTGAGTGTGCAGCGGGGGAAATCTGAATGGATAGAGAGATGGTGGGATTGACGCTCAGTCAGTCAAGCAAACAGATGAATAAGTAATTGATATATGCAGAAGAACTGGTGGGTAAATCATTTGATAGAAAAGGAAGATAGATATAAAGAAAAAGAAACTTGTACAAAGGGAAAGATAAGCAACAAAATGCAGTGATAGATGGATACGAGCTGCCACTTAGTAATTCTTACCATACGAGGGGTCTTTCTTTTTCATCCTGAATGAGAAGATATTGTGGTGATAAGAAATATGAGAGGTTTTTTTTTTCTGAGATTGGATTCAGCATACTTGAAAAGTGAAATGTACCCATTTTTCTCTTTTCCTTCAGAATATTTTTCTGTGCATCAGTATGTGTTTTGACATGCAGACGTTGGCACCCCTTTGGGATAGATGGATGGAGAGAAGAAGGAAGTTAGTTAGATCAAAGTTTAAGAATGAACTAAGAGAGAATGAGATGGGATGATGGACTGATAGTTGATAAAAACACAGATGAGGAGAGTACCACATAGAGAAGAATGAATGAATGTGGGAAAGGATAGTAGACGGTTACTGTGTAAAAGTGAATATTTTTGCGCAACTAATTTTTCGTGCTCGCCCGGGTAAGAAGAGTTTCTCGTGTTTTAAATTCTGCAGAATGAAGACATCAGCTACTGGATTATATGGCAAGCAAAAATATGTGCGTGCTTTTATTTTCATGCTTGTTTCTGGTTTTGCGAAATGTGTGAAAAATTTAACAACGCAAAAATTTCCACTTTTACACTAATACAGTATATATGATTAGTGAGAATGACATGAAAATAATTTATGACTGTGACAAACTTCCATATATTCCTTGCAGTACTTACCTTTGATAAAGAATGAAAATAGGTGCATTCACGAAGTGCTGAT
This sequence comes from Diadema setosum, assembly GCF_964275005.1. NCBI lineage: Eukaryota > Metazoa > Echinodermata > Echinoidea > Diadematoida > Diadematidae > Diadema > Diadema setosum. The sequence goes on from NC_092692.1 coordinate 19,563,423, forward strand.
GCTGCACATGCTGTCAGATCGCAATCATATTCAGGTATGAATAATTCTGAATGTGAACTAATAATGCATTACAAGCAAGCAGAGTATGAAATACATACAAGCAGATTGATTCTTGTTTCAAACTATGATTGTCAGAAGACCCAGATTTTAAAATTCTCTAAACTACCTACTGTCAAACAAGTACACTTGCCTTACTTACATCTGGGAAAGCCTACTGTCTACTCACACATGTATGCAAACAAAACCGCCTTGAATGCCCAGGTGCTGCTAATGTACTCTTAGCGATGGGAGTTGCTTGCACTTTTTAAGAGGAACCATTGAAAGCAGTGGGGTTTAAATGCCAAAGCTCTCCCGCTGAAAGAGGGGAAAATTATGATGGGAGTCACACTCCGTAAAGAAGGACTCGGCTCGTTTCAAGCAGTTGATTTGACTTTTTCCTCCAGCATTTAGTGGCTGTTCTCATCTTGAGATTGGATTGTTTGGGTTAAAGGTTGAAACCTTCTTTGAAGAAAAATTAGACAGAAGTATTTTCATGGTGTGACGTCTGGGTATTTAGTGGCGGTTGGAGTGAAAAGAAATCCACGATCAGTGCACGATTGGTAAATTTTTGAGACGAAATGATCTACTTTTCCGTCATGACTGGCTTGAAATTTCATGAAATTGTCAGATATGGTACATCTTGACATTTCTGATAGCCACAAGAAGTATTCTCCGCCGGCGCCATTTTTTCAAAAGTGGGGGAGGGGGGGGGGGGGGGCACCTCCGGGTCTTCAGCACAAAAACAAAGCCTTACTGCGCTCACACGTTTCTATCTATTTCTTTCTAGTGCCACTTATACACACTTGCGGTGTAAAAAAAGTTGGGGGGGGGCCCAAAGTGGTGACACCTTATGTATTCCTTTGTATGGTGCAAAAAAAGTGGGGGGCCTGAGCCCATCTCCCCCCACCCATGTTATTAAGTATATTAAAGAATGGTAGATCAAGGATTGTGTCATCTGTATCACCACGTGGATTCATACACTGTATGCACATGCATATGCATGCACAGCATTCGCACCAGCTTTGACACATGTATGATGCAGGCGAGCTGTTTGTTTTCACTGCAGCTATATAATGGAAGTGATGTATGCACGATCATGAGAATACAGAATGTTTCCTTGAGATTATGGACATATTTCATTTGATTCATGCAGATTGTGAGCAGTGGTCACAAATGAGGAGAGAGAATGGTTTACATATTCTCGTAGTTATCCTTCTTTTGTTATATTTGCTTTACAGTTTTGCAGATGGGAGTATTTACATACGTTTTTTTTTTCTCAATGTCACCCAAAATATTTGCCTCTATTTTGCCTAAGGTAGTATCTTCACACTTATTTGACTGGGTGGGAAATTCTCAAAACTTCAACATTGCGAAATATTCTGTGTTTGAAGTAAAATCTCACTCGGGAGTTTTTAAGTGATTACAGCATGATTTAACAGTTGTTGTGACAAGCAGTATGTTGACATCTTATGAAGATTTCATGTCTACCTTTTGTTTTGGTGGTTGAGGAGCCATTTATCTAAAGGTTGTCTATTATAAAATACCCCCTTGAAAGAAACAAGTGTCATGGTCTTTTTGAATTTATGTGAAAAGAAATATTACATTTAAATTAGATTTAATTCTCTGAAGCAATTACTAAAGTAGGTTTTATCAAGCAAATATGTGTGTTCATTCAACTGCTCAGTTATCTGTCATGAAAAATAGAGCTATTAAAAAACATAACTTGGGAAAGTCTTATCTGAATTTTGCATCCTAGCAAAGAGAACATTACCTAATGATGGCAGAGCCTTGAATCTTGCAACAGAGATATTTGTCATTTCATGTTTATGTTCCATATTGGGTTTGATTAATTACCGTATGCATGAAATATCTTGCAGTGTTTTGTAAATATTTGATAGATATTTGTGAAATCAACACCGCATGAAATTATTGCTCTCTGTAGCACACATGTATTAAATATCATATCTAAGCTGGAAAGTCTTAAATTTTCTTTTGAAAAGTGATAATGCTTCCATAGCATTCTGTCAGTATATTTTTTGTGTCATGAATTCAACCTCTCACAAAGTTGTTTACAAGTCCCAATCCGTGAAATATGATTCTTGTGAAATACATAGCATATATATATATATGTCTGTTTTCTTCTACCTAGAAATTATCAAGTATAACGTTATATGTTTTCAAGTGCAAGATATATGAGCTTGAGCTGTGTTCATAAATCATGACTTTCAATGTCAACAGTAACATAACTGCAGTGCAGTAAGATATGACAAGAACAAAATGATAAGCACTCCTTGGTTGTGAAGATAAGCTTTTTGTTGATTTATGTGTTGTACAAAGCCACCATATACGGATTTCTCTACTGTTAGGTGTAGAAGAACAGACAAGTAGTAAAGAAAAAAAAAAGAAAGAAAAATGAATATCATGTTGCAGATTGGTAAAATGAAAGTGTATGTAGACTTTCCTACATTGTGAGGGCATTTGCCTCAAAGTTTTACATACCAGGTAGGGCAATTCACCACCTGATCTTAGGAATGTGATCCCTTGCCAAAGGTTCTCCTCTGTATTTATGTCACGCAGTCATTTACACCTAGCCATCTTGCAGCCAAAGTTCACTCATCGCAGCACTCATCCCCAAGATCAAGTGATGCAGCCAGCCATTCGGCGTCGTCTAGGAAACCAAAGCAGATTCACATTTTGATGCTTGGTCAATCTATAACCGGAGTGGCCTGAAATATTCACAAACAGTCCATGGTGGTAAATTGTAGGCAAGGGTCAGAGGGATTTTAGGTAGTCTGCCTAGAATTGTTTCACAGGGGACAATTCACATTGCTTGGAAGGAGGTCTGTAAACCGTCTTCCGTGCATATGTCTATAACTATTCATTATGCAGTAGGAGGGGCTGCCCCATATTGTATGGACAAAGGGCATTTTGTACATTGTATGTATACAGAGGGTAGGCTGTGCTAAGTACTGGACAGCAGTTACACTGTGTACCATATTTAATTCATATCATACATTTAACAGTCTTCCGCATTAAACCATGGGAAAGCAAAGTACTGTACCCTGTACTTGAAATACTTACAATACAGTGGTGGACCCAGGTGGGGGCGCACTGAGCGCCCCCCCCCCTTTATTTTTTGTTTAAACAGAGATAAAAAAGAAAAATGGAGGCGGCGCATGTAATTTCGTAAAGGCGCCCCCCCCCCTTTACAGAATTCCTGGAACCGCCCCTGTATTATGATAAGGTTTTCTTCTTGTTTGACATAATCTTCAGTCATGATGCCCAACTGTAGAATTCTACACCCATTTTAATGTCTGTCTTGTATGTATTTCTGTCCATTTTTTTTTCAAGTCAGATATATTGGATATTATACACTTTACCAAGGATGACAAAATTCACAGAATTTTGTGGATTGGATGTAGAGGACTATTACAGCCCATAACATGATATTAAGACTTGGTAGTTTTCTTCAATCTGTAGACTGGACTCTCATTTATACATTGTTTTCTTTCGTTTAACACTGGTTGAGGCAATGAATTTTCCATAAATAGCAAATCAGTGGAGAATTTTGGCATGAATTGAATCACTAATTATTCTGATGGCATATTTAATCAGTACCTCAATGAACCTATAGCTACAGTGTCCTGTAAAAATCCTGATACTTGCTTAATATGTGTCCTGGAAGAGTGTATTGCACATAGAAAAAAAAAGGAAATATTTGATCAAGAAAGCGTACTGTTTGAACATATTTGATTAAGAGGCACATCCTTAGTGATTGCTTTATTAAATCAGAGAAATACATATTCAAGGAAAACATACAAGATTTTGACGTGAAATGTTAAACTGAATAGTATTAAGAATATATTCTAGCGTACATCACAAGCTGGAGGGAGCGAAAGCAAATTTATTCACATCATTCATGAGATGCACTTTTCATGGTCTCTGGAGTAATGGATGTATCTTTCGCCACTCAATTTCTCAAGGATCTTTGTTTCTAATTTTAGACACGTGAGCAGGGCACGTTCGTTCGGCCACCGGGCGTGGTGAACGACTACGTGGACAGGTTCCTAGAAACCATTTTCCCACCAAGTCAGTCCCTTGTTAACGATCTTTCTTTTGCATTTAATTATAATTAGTCTCTATTCAGCCTACTAGGCCTACTGGGTGGGGTGTGTGGACAGGTTCTAAGAAACATTCCCAAGGCCTTCCCTCATTGACCTTTGCTGTCCGTGCACAAAGAAAGCTTGAAGATCTTATTATTATGTGTGTACATAGCACCAACACTGTGGATTCAGGTATACCATCATAATTCTACTGCATTTATCATGCTGTAGAATGTACGAGATTTCTCCAACATCCAGTAGAATTTCAGATATAGATTTAGTGATTTTTTTTTTAGAACAAATGCCACAGACATCATTTGATGCAAGTAAAATTAATACAGAAAATGCCAACAAAGTGAGTGTGATCACCCATTATTGAAGAATAATGGTCCCTTCACAATAGTGACTATGGCTATGGTAGTGTTTATAGTAATATCATAAAATTCATTTTTGTCGTATGAAATCCGACGTAATGACAGGCATATCATATTCACACATGCAGGTTAAAGGACAAGTTCACCTTCATAGACATGTGGGTTGAGTGAATGCAGCAATATTGATAGAACTCATCAGTGAGAGTTTGAGGAAAATCGGACAATCCATTCTAAAGATATGAATTTTTTAAGTTTCTGTGGAGTTATGGCTGGAAGAGAAGACTACTGTAGCTTGTGATGTCACATGAGTACAAGGATATAAGGAAAGTATAAAGAAAATTCAACATACTTTAACTTTTCTCTCTTAAAGGTAGGGGATACCTTTTACAGACCTCCCAAAATGCAGCAAAACATTAAATATGAACCTCAGGGGACTTGTTTAGGCCACTGCTTAGAAATTTGGAAGTCAACAGTTATCTACAATTTGAATAATGCATAAAACTCTTAACTACTCAGTAGTTCTGTGTGTCAGCCACACTTAAGCCTTTTTGTTGCAGTCTTCTGTATTTTTTTTTTTATCTATAAACGCAAATCTAAAAGTATAAGAGCTGATGTAATAACATTTTGTGTAGCAAGAATATATATAGAAATGTTTGTAAGTTTTGATGAACTTTCTTCACAAAAATATGTTTCGTTGTACGCATATGACATCATACACTGTAGTAGTCTTCTCATCCAGCAGGAACTGCGCAGATACTTTTAAAATTCATAATTTTTGAACGGATTGTCCGATTTTTCCCGAACTTTCACTGATGTGTTCTACTAATATTGTTGCATTCACTCAATCCACATGTACAGTATATGAAGGTGAACTTGTCCTCTAACACGCATAACTCATATAATTATATGCATAAAGCCTAAGGAAGAAAAATCTTTATTACATGCATATATGACTCATGAGGAGAAAAGATTCATTCTGGTACATTAGGGAAGGGACACGCCTAGAAACACTGAAATCCAAACTCGAAACATATTGTGTTTCTCTCACACTGAGGATTATATAACTGTAATCCATAATGTTCAGAAAAATTGTATTCTTTATCTGCTTCTATGTGTTGCTTGTTGTTTGTTTTCTTGTGAAAAGTGAAAATATGTCTGTCTCATTTTGTCAATGTGGTTCCTGATTTCAAATTCAACCACTCGCATAATTGTCTTTCAAATCCTCATTTACAAAATGTCATACCCAAGAAATGTATGGCATATGATATACAATATATCAAATCTATCATTATGTTAACATGCTCAGACCTCACTGCATCTCCATAGAAATGACTGATATGTGGAGTACCATTCTTAGATTTCTTAGATTTCTTAGATTATGTCATTTAGGACATTGTGAAGAATGCATACATTTTCCACTCACTGTTCAAATACAGACTTTCAGAGCGAAATGCAGCAAACAGTGCTTGTATCGAATGAGCCCATATGGTATGATGCTGAAAAAAAAAGGCAATTTGTTAGTACACAGCTGGAGAGGTAATCAAAATGTAGTGGAATCGACAATTCTTTATGCCATTTTCTGCCTCCCCTTCACGCACCCATACCCATATGTTGGAAGGGCTGTGTGCTCATCTGATAAATGGGCAACTTGTCCCCATTTTCAGGTCATCTCGCTATCCGTGCGTGCCGTCTGCGCACTGCCCCAGATTGCAGAATGCGGCCCTGACTGGAATATTGATCACTCGGATCCGAGGAATTTCACCCAAAGTACCCGCTGCGAAAGCGCAGCAATCTATCCCGAAAATAGCAGCGCTAATAGACAGAAGCATATGGATCCCACACATGACGAAGAAGAGAGAGAGGGTCTTGTTGTGCTATGAAAATTGCTTCAACCATCAGACCAATTAGAACTTCTCTATGGGATGTTTGCTATATTTAGAAGAATATTTTCAATCTCACATGACTGCACATTCCACACATACAAACACACACACACATACACACACACACACACACACACACACACACACACCAAAAAAATAAGCACAATACAAAACAAAAGCAAAAACAAGGCATAATGAAAATATTTAGGAGAGTATGAAGGCCAGCCTTTCAGAGCTGTTAGCAGAAGGATTGAATGTGATTTATAAATGTGGAAGGTAGAGAAAAAAAATTATGACACTTCCATTTCTTCCCTTCTTTAGTGATGCTGATGGGGTGCTTGAGTATCACAGAGAGAAGCTCTAGGCTCCATGTCTGATGAATATTTTTCCTCCTTTGAGATTCTTAAATATGAACGTTTCATTTAAAATGATCACTTTTCTGTGCATGTATATGGTATTGCAGGACCAATTTTCTGGAGTAGGGTGCCAGATAAACCTAGGGCTGGGACAGACACCAAGCAATTTATTCTAAATTATTATTAAATATTATTTTTTTATGTCTAGCAAGTTTGGTAAAGTGCAAAGAGAGTCTTGTGGATTATTTACTATATAGATACGACTTATTATTATTATTATCATTGTTATTATTATTATTACTATTATTATTATTATTATTATTATTATTGTTGTTGATGTTCTTGTTGTTGTTGTCATCATCATCATCATTACTATTACTATTATTATCATCATCATCATTATCATTATTGTCATCACTACTATATATTTATTATTATAACAAGAAAGAGTGGTAGTACATATTGCTACCCTGCTATGTAGAAAGTAAACCTTTTTGACATTATTTTGCAGCTATGTTGTTTCACTGAATAGATAAGGTATTTTCAAGTGTGCAGTGCATGGTACATTGATACTTGCAGGAAACTCACATGCCTCGTCGTGTCACATGGTACAATCTACGGTAGCTTTAGGGCAACTTTTCAAGAAGGGGTTGCCATTAATTAGCTGTCATTGCAAGAGGCAGACGAAGGTGAAACTGAGAAAATGCGTGGTTTCGAGTATCCAGCCTCATGAAAGGATGCTGGAGGACACTTAGTTGCAGCGCGAAAGTGGCAGGAGTGACGTCACTCATGTTTGATGTGCTCGTTCTCCTGGCGAGATTTGGCTAATGAGACAGGAGAAATTCAAGTGGTCAAATGATGTGTCTGATGCGTCCTCAAATCATGTTTGCAAATGGTTGTAGCAAAGAAGTGTTATTTATTGGATGAAATCATGATTCAAAATTAGATCTGTGTAAATGATGTAATTATTCTCATAATGTAATTGATGGTAAAATGTAATATGATTAGTGCAACGATGGCTCGGCTGAGAGTGATGTAAAGCTTCTTCGCATTCCGTGCCTAATTCTAAACGTGGCTTTGAAGGGAGCAATCACAGCATCAGCTGATGGCTGGAGAGAAAGGTTGATTTGCTGTGAGCCATCTCTGGCTTTGACTTTGGCTTTTAGGAGTGACATCCTCTAAATTCTCTGCCATTATGTTGTGAGCATCGAACATGAGTTTCAGTCTTCCTAAGAAACAATAATAATAACAAAGGCAGGCACTTGTATGACTACTGTATAAGCTGTTATTTTCGCATACAGATATTTTCGCAAGAATGAGACATTTTCGCGAGATGTTGTTTTCGCAAATTGACACAGCGGTACTGTAAATGCCCAATTACCTTAGTGCAACAAGACATTTTCGCGTGTTGTTACATTTGCAATTGGACTATGAGATGCGAAATTCGTGGAAATTAGACCCTCGCGAAAATAACAACTTATACAGTATTTCATTGCATTGCTCTGTGCAGTGACATATTGCGCGTGAATCGAATCGTCCTGAAAAATGCCAATTTTCATACCGATTGGAAAGAAAGTTACCCTGCATGGTTTCCCCCTCAATTGATATTCCACATGCTCCTTCAAAATGCCACAATTTTCATTTCTTCAAAATGCATTTTTTTTTTTTTTTGGTTTTTGTTTCCATTCTTACCCCTGTAGTCCCACCAGTGTATTTTGCTGTACCTGCTGTCTGAGGGGCAAGACTTACTCTATTGGCTTCCTCCGCTTCTGCAAGCAGGCCACCCTTCAGTTCTGCTTCATCAAGCCAGTCATGGCCCTGGCAACCCTCATCCTCCTCCCATTTGGCAAATACTCAGATGGAAATTTCTCGTGAGTATTTATCTATTTGTTTGTTTGTTTGTTTGTTTTTGTTCATATATTCATGACTTGGGTAACGTGGCATTCTAGTGCCACCATAGCTGGAGGGCTTCTAGACATTTGCTGCTGCAACAATTTGCTCCTATGAAATATCTGCACACTAAACATAACATTAATTGTATCCACAAGCATAACCCTAACCTCATCCTCATGTCAAATTATGCCAAAACCCTGTCACAGCCCTAACCTTTACCTTTACCCTAAGTCCTTGGAGAAAATAAAGGTGGAATTAATTGTCACAGGAGCAAATGTCTTGTCACCAACTGCAGACAATGCACTCCTTCATTTAGGTGGTTATTTTAGAGTTACCAGAAAATAATGCTATGGTAGAATTTTGATCTGGTCCAGGGAAGAAAGATTTCCATTTAAATGTTTGTTTGTTTGTTTGTTTGTTTTTTCTTGCCCTGTGAATTGATTTTCAAGAACAAACGCACAAATCGAACAAAACACCTGTGTGCTGAATACTGTCAGTTGTATCATAAAACTGTCTCACCCCATATACTGGTAATCCAGCATGTTTTCATAATAACACAAAAATTATATGCAGTAGGGGAAACTCTTAAAGATATTTTCAGGGTTTTCATGATATTATCATTACAGAAAACCACATGTACACTGGTACTCTCATGACGTGTCTATTTAATGTTGTATTTTCTTGATCGGCTGTGTCTGATTTTAGAATTTAAATTTTGTCCATGCCTGTTTTTATAGTTATTAAATGATGCAATGAAAATGGTATCATGTAACAAGGTTGAATTACAGAGGAAAAAAAAAAAGTGGCTGAAATCCAAAGCAAATCAGCAAAGAGCAGGGTGCAAATCCAGTGAAGTGGTTGCCCCAAATACACACAGGAGATACAGACACCTCAAGATCTGCTGTAGATGACTAGCAGTAGTCGGCTAGCGGTATCGACTAGATAGGCACGTGGTGACACATGAGAAGAAGAAGGCATCATGTCCAGCACATGTTACAAATGACCAAGGAGTGTACTACCTACAATTGTTTTGGTACCAACCTGGGAACATTTGCACATGCAAATGAATATGTATGTATGTATGTATGTATGTATGTATGTATGTATGTATGTATGTATGTATGAATGAATGAATGAATGAATGAATGAATGAATGAATGAATGAATGAATGAATGAATGAATGAATGAATGAATGGAAAAGAGAAATAACAAAAAAAAAGAAGAAAACAATCTCTGATGCAGTTTTTGATACCTGTACTATCTTTTTTTTTAAATGAAATAGATGAAATTTTATTTAGAGAGAGAGACAGACAGACAAACAAACATACAGAGATATAAAGACTGATACATGTTGATCTATACAATTTTTTACCTACTGCATTCTTTGCTCATTTTATTTTTGTGTTTGTTCTCTCCATCCAGAGTTCATGACGGGTACCTCTACATCACCCTCATCTACAACGTATCGGTCAGTCTGGCACTCTACGCCCTCTTCCTCTTCTACTTCGCCACGAGGGATCTTCTTACTCCGTACCGTCCCGTCCTCAAGTTTTTTCTCGTAAAATCCATCATTTTTGTCTCCTTTTGGCAAGGTGGGTATCTGTGGCATTATTGTTTTCACCAGGCTTGCCAAATCCTCTTCAGCTGATGCAGGTTTTAGATATTCTCTCCTTTTTTTTTTCCAAATGACTCTTTGCACGTCACACACCCGACTCATGAACAGCTCGCCAACTTCTGATATTTTGCTCTAACTCCCAACACACGCTCAAAGAGATCAGTGTTTTGAAAACTGGCGTTTTGCAGAAAAATAGCCATAGCTTTGTCATAAAATTTACATCACAGCAATGCTTGCAATTTCCTCTGCAATTTTGCTGTGCAGTCCTCGCAGAAATGCTTAACTACAAAAAGTTGCATGTTTTTCAAAAGCTCTCATGTACTGTGATCTCAGAATGATATGACATACAGGGGGATTGCATTGTGGCACACAAAGAGTTAAAAGATAACATTATTCAAAGGAAAGTTTTCAACACAGGATTTATGAAGCTGGAAATTTAAGGCAGGGACTTAAATACTTGCCAAAGAAGTACCGATTTCTCTCTCTTTTATGGAGATTTTTCCTCATGTGAAGCTTTTTCTTCGATAAAGGTGCTGAAGAACAGCAAAGATGTTCTTCAGATGATTTTAATAGCAAGCCTACTCTGAAGGACTGTTGTTATTGTTTGTTTATTGTCAATACCAGGACATTGTCAACATTTATGTATGAAGTACATGTGTACAGGGTTACTCTCTGTTTATTCATTTGGGGCTGCAGTCTTGCTAAATGAGAGCTTACAATGGAGTCACTTTATTTTCACCAAGGTGAAAAATTATACACTGCCCTCTTGTGGTGTCATATTTACAGTGAAGTAGCTCTCGGTGAAAGATAAAGCACAATATTGATGAGCAGTCATGCAATGTGTTGCACTTTTCAAGGTGTAAGCGACGGTCCCAGCAGATGATAGGGGAAGATGCTGTCATTAAAATCATGTAGAAATGGGGGGGGGGGGGGGGGGGGGAGGACATGCGACAACTCAGTAAAACTGAATCACACAAGGTAAGGGGGACAGTCTGTCTGTCTAAACACCATTTCTGTGCCAGGGACTATTAACAGTGTGTACAATGGAAAGGGTTGTCTTCTTTTTCTTTTTTTGGACCTACCTGCACTAAAAGCACACAAGGGGTTAAATCTTGTATTATGGTATCCCTAGCACAGTGAAGTGATGCGTTGGTGGTATTAATGTGTCATAGAACATCTCTTGTATGCTGATTTTATTTACATGGGATAAAGTGATGACATTCTGTAAGGGAGCATATTCTTTTAAGTGGCAGTGGATTTGATGTTTTTACACATCATGTACGTATCACGTTAATGTCTGTAAATATCATTAGGAGGGTTTTTTTTTCTGCTTTCAGAATGTTATTTCAATTATGCATTATGTTACACCCAGCCTCATTCTAGTACTACACCCATTACTGACTCACTGAGTCAGACAATGTAGACAGAAATAACCCTTTATGCGCCCAGGCACTTTTCATCAGCATTGAGTAATCTACCCAAATTTGACCTACCTGGTACATTGTAGTCATACATGTAGATTAGCAAGCCCACTCAGAGGTAGCAATGTCCCTTTGTCCAAGAAGGCCAGGGTGACCTGGGGAGGGATATTAGGGGGATTAGCTAATCCTTGTTCACTGGCAATTAGTTTTCAGACATCCGTGCCAATCCCTGAATAAAGCACTCCAGCCTGTCTAGCGGTTGGTAAACAAAGTACAGGAAGGGTTAGCTCTTTTTAAAGGTAGGGGATACCTTTTACAGACCTCCCAAAATGCAGCAAAACATTGAATATGAACCTCAGGGGACTTGTTTAGGCCACTGCTGAGAAATTTGGAAGTCAACAGTTATCTACAATTGGAATAATGCACAAAACTCAACTACTCAGTAGTTCTGTGTGTCAGCCACACTTAAGCCTTTTTGTTGCAGTCTTCTGTATTTTTTTTTTAATCTATAAACACAAATCTAAAAGTATAAGAGCTGATGTAATAACATATAGAGTGTGTGGCAAGAATGTATATAGAAATGTTTGTAACTTTTGAATTATGATGAACTTTCTTCACAAAATATACATGATGGACACACATGCAGTGCATGGGTCTGCAAAGGTAATGTACTGGAATTTACGGTGAGCCCCGCAAAAAATTCAATTCAAAATCTAACGGTCAATAAAAATGTACTAAATGTTACCTTCCACTTTCAGTATTTTATGGGAGTTTCTAAAATGATACTCTCTTCAACATACCACTGTATTTATACAACTCTTCATTTAAGGCATGCAAATGGGATTCCCTACCTTTAAACCCTTTCTGTGTGAGGGACTTTGGACAGTGTGCACAGAGCTACATTGTATGAGGGTTTGTGTGCCAATTTGCACACGAGGTACCACAAAGAGTTAAAGGGAACCCAAACCCAAAGAGCAATGTGGATTGAGTGAAAGCAGCAACATTAGTAGAACACATCGGTGAAAGTTTGAGAAAAATGGACAATCGATGGAGTTTGAACCGCTGGATGAGGATGACTACTAGAGGTTATGACATATGTGTGGACAACAATTTAAAGAAAATATAAAGAAAATTCCACAAAAATTCACTTTTCTAGCATGATGGAAGAACACTTGACTAACCGCTCTCAGAAAGCAAGGAGGAATAATTGCTACCCTTAACATATGTCAGTATCAAGTTGATGCAATGTGTAATTTTCATGAAAATGATGTTTTTTGTTGTTGTTGTTGAATTCCCTTTATATTTTCTTTATATTCTGGTCCTCACATACGTCATAACCTTTAGTAGTCTCCTCATCCAGCGGTTCCAACACCAAAATTTAAAAATTCATAACTTTTGCATCGATTGTCCAATTTTCCTCAAACTTTCACTGATGTGTTCTGCTAATGTTGCTGTTTTCACTCAATCCACATTGCTCTTTGGGTTTGGGTTCCCTTTGTAGAAACAGATTTTGAGTTGTATGAATACAAGAGTTTAATGAGAACACCACCTGTTTCACCCTTGACCCCACAACAGGTGTTTTACTGGCCATCCTGGAGTTGGCCGGAGCCATCAGCCCCGCCACGACCAAAGATGGCAAGTCCATGATACCGGCGGGAACCGTTTCCGCCGGCTACCAGAACTTCCTCATCTGCATTGAGATGTTCTTCTGTGCCATTGGCCTGCGGTATGCCTTCCCCTTTGACCTCTACATGGAGAAGCAACGCTTCGGCTCCTCCTCAATGCAGGTACGTACTTCCCTACAGCCTGGGTGACTCATGAAATTATGGAACCAGAAATTCTGGCAGAAAAGTTGCAAGTTTTTCTTCTTGTATTTCTTCCCTTTTTGTCCTTTTTTGGAATGTTATCAAGTGTGGAAATTATCAGGGAAAATAAAAAGATGCGAAGTTATTTTTGCTATGAAGTATTTGAAATCATGATAAACATCAGATTGATTTACTAATTCATTGCAATATACTTGTGTATACTCCCATGAAAGAACAGACCACTTACAGAAATACACAGTTTCATAACTTTTTCAGATAATCAGTTTTTTATGTGACTGTTAGAACTAGACACTTTTGGAAAATTTCACTAAATTTCAGCTCCAAGAATTTTAAATGTTTGAATGTGATAGGCTTTTTTGATGTGACAATTTTTTTGGCAGAAATACATGTAGTAAATAAACAAACGACTTGAGACAAGTTGGGGAAATCTCACATGGAATTTCACTTTGCAGACATTTTGTGATCATTTGCTTATTAGATCAGTTAAATGTCTCCACTTTCGAGGAATTTTCTACTGATCCAACTTCAGAATTGTACCAATCTTGATACTGAACAGGGTTCGAAATTGGCGATGGTCCGTTGACCATTGGCCACCCGAAATCACGTCGGACTAGCTAAAAATCGTAAAATTATGAAGTTACTGGTCCGTCTGGCTAGCCAAAATATTGCTTCAGTGTTAAAATTGATTTTAAGTAGTCCGCCTGGCTAGTTTAAAAAAAAGTTAAGTGCGACCCCTGCTGAATTAAAGACCTACATGTAGATCTTTTCCAGCAATTTTGTGAATGATATGTGAGGCATTGTGGGAGCAGGGCACCTTTGAATGTTCTTTGCAGGCAAATGGCATTATATAAATGCTGTTCATTTATTATTATTATGATGAAGATGATGATGATGATGATGGTGATGATGATGATGATCATCATCATCATCACCACCATCACCACCACCACCACCACCCATCATCAAATGTTGTTACCCTTGATACTTATGGATGAAGTGATACACCCAAACTTGATAGGTTTAGGTCTGAGGAGTTGTTGTGGCTTAGTGAACTAGAAACATAGACTATCAGTCACAAGGTTCCTAGTTCAAATCCCTTGGCTGTTGGGAGACAGGAAAAGTGATAACTATTGACAGATGGCCTGCATTGATCGGTTTGATTTTTGATGGGGGGGGGGGGGGGGGGCGGAGAAGTGAAGAACTTCGAAAAGCAACTTTCTTAAAGTAAATTTTTTCATCTGTAAGTAGAGTCATTTCTTTTATTGGTTGACAAGGAAAACTTTGTACTCTTCTAGTATAAAGATGAAATACTTGTGTATTGGTGTATTGTATGATGAATGCAATCAGCCCTTTCATTACCTTTCTCACCCCTGTACTCTCACCCTTGACCCCCAATCTTCGCCCCCTGTGCAGCAGAGTATATCCAACAACCTGAAGGACACGGTAAACCCGCGCGACATGTTCAACGACACCATCCACAACTTCTCACCGGCCTACCAGCAGTACATGCAGCAGGGCACCATGTCGGACGACATGGATTCGGGCTACTACCACCACTACCCCCAGACCAACGGCAAGGAGATGATGAACCCGGCCGGCTCTATGGGCAGCGGGGGCAACAGCAGCAGCAACGGGGGCGGGGGCATCCTGGGAAAGGGGCGGGGTGGGAGCGGGCGGAGGTCAGGACACACAGAGAAGACCACCCTGCTCAGCTCCGACGATGAATACTGAAAAGGGTTTTGGGTACTCTAATAGAGAAAAGTAGTAGTACATATTCTATTTCACGAAACTCATCTTTGTTCCAACATGTGCCACAAAGATTTGTTGTTCTTATTGTTTTTGCCAGATAAGGGGGAGGTCAGACATCTTAAGTGCACCACTTATATTCAGATGATTGTATCAAAGAAAGTTCTGTAAAGTTTTCTCGCAAGCCAGAGATTGTCACCAGAATAAAGACATTTTACAGCATTGTGAACACTGACACTATGTCATGACCACTCCTGTCAGGGTGTCATGTTTACTCATGAAGCAGTCTGTGTGATGTAGTCAAATTTTCCATCTTAATTTTCACCCAGATTACTCTTCAAAAAAGCTGCAAACTTGTCTGAAATTCCTCTTTTAGATTGTCAGACTGAAAAAAAAAGTTAAACAACAGCAGCTTCTATCTGCCTTCTGCAATGTGGTGTTTGTTTTACAAAAATTGGATCACTTGAAGCCATGCATGCAGAAGAAAAACCTGGCACATGATAAAAGTGGCTTGCTGAACTTTCAGTAAATTCTCATATCATTCATGACCTACACTTGCGTGTAGCTACGTAACAATAAAAAAAATCTATTGTGGGGAACCAGATTTGTTCAGATTTAAGTCATTTAAAGGCTACAGGTGCAAGATTCAGGTTTTTCAATTGCTTTAGTGCTGAGTTTAAAGACAAGAGTTTGGTGAAGAAATGAGGAAGATTGGGTAAAGATGGAGTATCTATCCACTAGAGAGCACACCTGGGGGGCGCTGTGGCTTTAATGGATGCGACTCTCAACTCCCAATTGGAAGACTGGAGTTCGATTCCCGCCCAGTGCTTTACATCGTTGGACAAGATGTTTTTACCCACCGTGTCCCTCTCGACCCAGGTGTATAAATGCTTACCTGGCAATGCTAGATTAATTATGATAGCAAGACCCTCTGGTAGAGCAATGCCAAGACTAATGAGGCTACCCTGGATGTCGAAGACAATTAATAAATGCTGAATGAAGATTACAAGAAATATACTATGTACATTGTATAAGCTAGGTTAATGCCACCAACATTGCATTCTTCAATGAAGTATACGCTTCTGAGAGCAGAAGTTGTAGTGACACCATTAATGTGTTAATGTGTCCGAAGCAAAGCAATGTTGTCTTTCCATTCCATAAATTCATGAAAATGCCACCACAAGGCAAAGTATTCAAATTTACCTGTTGTTTGGTCTTTCCTAACAATTTTCTGAAAGCTTATTCAACGAACTCCAAATACTTAACCCTATTCTAACTGGGGGGGGGTCAAATTGACCCCCCCCTCGACGTTTCGCGCCACGATTTCGCAACGCGCAAAGATTTTGCCACGTCGTTTCACGACTTTTTTCATTGAAGTCTCCCGCATATTTTGAGACCAAATTTGCGACGTCCGGGTACACCGTTTTGAAGTTACGTAATGTTTTGCATATGCATGTCAACCAAAAAACAGCTCAAATTCATGATATCGTGTGCAAATCCAATGCAAATTGTGTTTTTTGGTTAAATTGATATAAATTAGATTATTTCAACTTTAACCATTGAAATTAATCAATTCTAGTGTAGATAAGCCTGAAAAAGTGCCTGCAACAAATTTTGGCAAAAAAACAATAGAAAACAAAAGGTCAAAAAAACAATAAAATACATAAGAAATTAAAAAACAATAAAAAACAAAAGAAATTGATTTCGATTGTGCTAATTTTTTTCAAGAAAATTGTTTGATGTGTCTTGAGGAATTCTGACACAAAAATTTAGCAATCCTCCAGTCTTTTTAATGGAGTTATAGGTGAAAATATGATTTCATGCACAAATTTGCATGATTAATTTATTAAAAATAGAAAGGCAATATTTTTCTATTGTATGACCATGTTATCTTGTAGTTTACATCCAGCTTTATCTTCAGGCAAAATTTCGCGGCGATTGCACGATCGGCGGCCGAGATCTGAAGGGGGGGTCAAATTGACCCCCCCTCAGTAAAAACTTGGTCTCAAATAGCCCAGTTAGAATAGGGTTAACCATAAAATGTCTACTGTATTCTCCTTTTCATGTAGCTTTATTTGACACAAATTGTAGTACAATTTCATCCATGCCGTACTGTTCCTGAAATACCAAGAGTTAGCAGCTTTTTCATATTCAGAAAGTGAAAGAGTGCCCTCTATGTTGTAATTACTGTAATTCACCAATGCACTCTTGATGTAGGGTACACAAGATTTGGCAACTAGACGTATTGAGAGTTGTTTCTTTTTTTTTTTTTTTGTTACTTTCGGAGGGGGGGGGGGTATTGTTTTGCCTGTTCATGTAAGTCTCTTCAGTTCCAATTTTTTTCTTTTTGGTGACATGATAATAGTGATATTATGTCTGGTTATTTCATCTGAAAGCGAGAAGTATAATATGTAAATGGTGACAGGTTTATGTCCACATTTGGGTAAGAGGAAAATGGTCACACACATAAGGTAAAATGCCGTACTTATTCTTGTTTAGTGCATGTTTTGTTGGCTCAGTATCTTAATTGATCTCATTTTGATCACAGTTGGTCACAAATCATTTTCCTATAAAGGGAAGAAGCATCATACAACCAAAGTTGACCTTTTGACCTTTGCAGGTGTGCTTCGCCGTTTTACAGTGTTTGTATCCTCGGAGTGATGTTGTGAAAGGAAAAAAAAAAGGCAGGGAATATTCCGTTACTGCATTCCTAATCTCTTCTATTGAAATAAACAAATTCACAGCTTATGTAATAGGATATTAGTGAAGAAAAAGTGTGCTGTGCTGTCCTACTACACCCTGACTGATAATTTGCTGTAGTATGTGCAATTCAGTCAGTCAATGATTTTACATTAATGTTAAGCCTACTCCTTCCTGCCCTTGGTCTTGTCTTGGTTACTATAACAGGAACTTCTTCTTTGCTCAGCTTTTTTCTTTTTCTTTTAGACTGTGATATAGCCAGTGAATAGCCAAATCAATCTAATGGATTGATCTGGGATTTTGCTCTGTAGTGGCTCCTCAGATAACTTGGTGTGTCTGATCTTACATCATTATGTTATTGCCGATGCCAAATTGGCAACACTTGTATGTCTGCTATGACTGTGCAAAACGTGTACCCCACTGGGGACAGGGAGACATCTTGCCAAATAGTGAAGCATATGCAAGGTTGAGGGACCCATGAATAATTGTTTTGTCAGGTAGATGAAACGGCTGAGTGTTAATTGGCTAAGACGGAATATTTGTGTGGATATGTGAACTGACTGCAGTGAACTACGTGCAAAGTTGAGATGTATAGCTCATTGACAGCTAATGATTGTGTATTTCATTGATGAGAAAGTCCTATGATAAAAGCAGTGTTTGAGTATAGGAAGATTTGAATCCTAAAGGTGTATTATTATCAGAAGGTAGATCAAGTGAACCAAGTTACTGTAGTTTTTCAGTCGATCACGACTGCGATGTGAGATTGCACGATGTAGAGAGGATAGTTTGAGAGAGATTATACCAGGATGCTGCATGCTCATGTTGCCGTTCATCACAAATGAATACTACGTACTGAGATGGGGGGACGTGACAAAATGTAGTGAAAGGTTGTAGCTCCTGGTAGTAAAGCGTCACTGACGTCTCCAAGTGACGTGCAGTGAAGGCATACCACATGACGTGGTCAGTTGGTGAAAGAAATGCATTGCAACATCTACTCTGTGGTCATTATGTCACGTTGGAAGGGATGCTTGGGTGACGGCAACATGCCTGAAGCATTCGATGGGAGAGAGAAAGAAAATTCAAGGATTGTCCTCTAATATTACATGTTATGGACAGTGTGGATAGTTCTAGCAGAGATTTGTAGCTTGTTTTCTTGTGTTGAATGTTACTTGTGCATGTGATTACAAGGTTACGGGAAGTACTAATCCGATCCAAAATCATCTGCTGTATCAAAACCACTAGTGATATCGAGGAAGGGAAAACAAATCTTCACTTCAGACATTCAGGGAATGATTAATTGGTTTTAAATCTCAATACTCTGAAAAGAATCTTAGAAGATGATGGTAAATTTTTAGATGAGATCGGACTAAAGGAAATGCCAGAAATCAGTATGGTGTGGTTAAATCACATTACGTTGTTCCTTCACAAGAACATTACAAACATTCTTTTGTGTTTTCGCCAATCATATGATATGATATTAGATATCTTTCACATTTGCCGCCCGGTATGTGGCACTTCCCAATGAAGTTGATACATGTCAAACCCATTTCCCTGTTATCAGAGTGTCAAGGGATACCATATGAGTCATATTCCTTTCTTTCCAAGCTACCCTCCATTTCTGAGTATTTAAACACGCATTGGACCCAAAAGGACACCACTGACCACATTTTCTTTTTATCTCCTACCACGTCTGTCTTGATGTTCTTTGTGATGATCGACATTGAAATAAATCGTACAGGATAAATCAATAAATCACAATAAATTGCAGAAGATTACTAGCGCCTTCAGAAAATTTAGCAAGTTCAGCTTATTCAGCTTGATTTCGAACAAGTTCCTCTTATTCTTTATTTGAGAAATCTTTTGGAAATATCAATCACTGTGGTTTCTGTGCTTTGTTTTGTTTTGGGTTGTTGTTCGTTTTTTTTTTTTGTGCAGTAAACTATCACAGATTTTTTTTTGCTAATGTACTTGTGTGCTTGCTAATATGTACACAAGCATATTGGAAACAAATCTGAGTCCCTATATGTCTGTTCTTTCTGTCTTTCTGTCTGATCGTCTATCTCTCTCTTTCTTCTCTTTTTTTTTTCCTCTGCATGTGAGAATCAATGTCTTACAGTATGCATGTTGATGGGTGACTGTCAAGCATGAAACAAAGCCAGTGGCACGACTACTGTATACGCCATATATTTCGCGAGTCTGAATTTTCGCAAATTGGGAATTCCCGACGACTTCGCGAGTGGTTAAATTCACGATCATGGAGTCCTGTACTGAACGGAGAAATGACACGCGTACGTCACATTCACATTGGGAATAGAGTGGATATTTTCGCGTGTCTTTAATTTCACGAATGGCACCCGACTCGCAAAATTCGCGGAAATAAAAACCTCGTGAAATATTCGGCGTATGCAGTATGTGCAATATACACATTTCAGAATTAGGGTCATAGTGCGTGGTAATGATGCCGGAGCGTTTCATGCTAAAGATATACCAGCAATTAACAAAATCAATAGTTTCCTCTTCTTCGCACAATTACTGCACCACAATGCAACTATGTGAAACAGTCTGAGCCCTCTCTGCTTGGTTGAGCTTATGTAATCTGAGAAGTTGTACTGAATTCAGTGATCCATGTCATTTTAAAATCTTGCAGATTTTTGTGCTTTAATGCCGTGAGAAAACGAGAAAATAATATCAGAAAAAGAGGCATAATCTCTCCACCAGAAGTTTTCAAAGTTCTTCTTGTGATTCACTCAAGGTTCACTCTGAAAGAAGTATTTGTCCTTATGAATGTAAAATGGCAAAGAATTTATTCATATATCTGATTGAATTGTAGTTTGTGTTTAGGATACAGTACTAAGAAAAAGAACATAAATGACAAAATATTCATGTGCTTTAGATAGTTGTGGCAACATCTTTTTAAAGAAAATCATTTCCAGAGTGTAAAGATTTTTGTCCGAAATGTGAGGTAATGAATAATCATTCAGTGTATATGATGAAATGAACATAATTCTGTAAAGCCAAAGTGTAAATAATGAAATTGTAAAGAGGGAAAAGGTGTTCAAGAATGAGAAATTTAAAATTTGTTACAGACAAACAAATTTCTTTATTGAACATCAAAAGATGGAAACCAGAAAAGAAATGAGAACACTGTCTGTATTGCAAGTTATGGAGGAAGTGTTGTACATAAAAAAAAAAAAAATCAAAATTTGAGAAAATAGTTTTTCACGTAGAAGTCAATATCTATATGTAAAGAAAAAAAAAGAATTAAAAGGTCTTGAAGTGTTCACGTTGAGTGGTCATGTTTGTATTTTAGTTAAAGATTGTTGTAAGTTCTACATTTGGTGAATTATTTTTCTAAAGAGTCTTATTCAAAGTGTGCTAGCGTTACTTTAGAGTTGGCATCAAAGATATTCGATGATGTGCATATTCATGTAAATGTGTTTTTATTTTTATGAGTGGTATGCATCGAGTTTACATTTCCCTTGTCATCTCTGTTCGTTGTGTGGTAACCCGTTGAGGACGAGTCCCGGGTATACTCGGGCAGGTGTCTGTGGGAAATATGTGTCGTAGCAAAATCAGTCCGTCCTCAACGGGTCAAATGTTGTAATGGGTATGGTTAAATGCCGTTATCACAGGCTCACTTACAATGAGGTACTGCTTTTAATGAGGTAAATTCAGCGGTCCCGATTTGTCATTACTGTGCTTGGCTGGTCTCTCTGTTTAGTACATTTACAACAAAGTCGATGAAGGGCAGTTTGTCAATCAGTTGCGAAAGATATTTGTTATAATGAGATAAAACCAGCAGTCCTAGTGGCCTTTTCCAGCAACCTCGTTATGTTATGGCAGGGTTCACCCATGAAACAAAATCCACTGTTGCATTTGTAGTCCTCTATGGGAGAAATCCTTCCCAGAGATTATCACTGTTTGTATGACAGAGATATCAATTTGACAGCAGGCATGAAACGGTTTGATATGAGTGTTTTGTTCAGATGTCTTTGTTGTTGTTGTTGTCATTGTTGATGTCTCAGTGAGTGTAAGGCTTTCCCTACGCTCTATGCTACTGTTACCGTCTCTGATGTGTCAGTGAACTCCCCGAAAACCTCATATCTCTCGACCTGCAATCACTGTCCACTGGGTCCCACAAACTATTTATCGGTTTCCTACGTCCACTGCCTACTCACTGGACTGTCCAAGGTTGGGGCTAAAATGCTGCTGCTTTCACAGGTCCATTAATTGTCAAATGACTTGACCATCTGGCTTAGCATGCCCTGATGATGTAGATTCAAAAGTGAGAGCTCTCATACATGATAACAGGGAGTAAGTCACTATTTAGACCTTAGGTATAGAGAAAATTAAAAAAAAAAAATGAAGAATGAATTACTTTCCACTGACTGTCCATCTACATTATCAAAATCAAAAGTGTTAGAATATGTGCAGAAGAAACATGTTTTTCTCTCCATAAAAACAGTTTTAAAGCTTGAAAAAAAGTGACTTCAGGTAATGCAGCTGTTGGATGCATGTTTCTCTGTTTCTGTCATCGGTTTTTTTTTTTCTATTCCCAGAAGCCCATGAGTTATGATTTTCAAGTGTAATTTTATATTGAATAAGATATTTTGGATTTTCATAGATTTTAATATATTTTTTGTCTTCATTTGCAGGGTAGTAAAGTGTTGATTGGATCTGCACTGCTTTAAAGACCCCTTGTCTGCAGTATTATTTTCACTGAGAAGTAATACTGATTTGCATTGCAATGTAGTGAAAATACAAAGATCATTTGAAGGCATAAAGCTGAACCCTTATTCACTTTAGTGTGCGTATGTTATTGTTTTTGTTTAAAGGACATTTACCTTGAATTATGTATAATTTTCATGGCATGGAAAAAATGCAAAAATGAAATCAAATTCAACTGAACTGAACTGTTTTGCTTGACAGTAGGAAGGGTAGAGTGTGATGAGGGGGAGACATTTTTGTTTGACATCAATTGTAATTCAGCCCTCACAACCGTTCCAGGAGAGGTCTTTGTCGAAATGTTTGCAGTCACCTGCATGTTTGTTGATTTTAAGCCGATTTGATTTAAGCTTCAGGAGAGTGCTGAGAAGTAGCGATGCTTCAAATTAGTTCATGTCCTTTTGGCAAATCATGTCCCCTAGAAGCCGGGCAAATAACAATGTCAGTTTGATGGATGGCAGAAAAATTCCGGCGCAGGGAATGCCAAATGAATTTGTTGGGGGGACCTCTCAATCACCAGGATGAAGAGAATGTGACACAGCCGAAAGCATGGCTTTTGTAAGATGGTTGTTGGGGGGTGGGGGGGGGGAGGAGGGAGGGATATCTGGGACCCGTTTCATAAAACTTGTTGTCAGTGACAACTGCCACATTTCTATGACAAATTTGCTCTCAGCCAATCAGATGCAGGGATTTCAGTAGCTTGTCACATCTATGACAACTTGTCACTGATGACAAGTTTTATGAAACGGGCCCCTGAAGTTCGTCAAAATCAATCGCAGCGCTGTGTATGCTAGTTAGCAACCCCAGATGATTGTTCTTTTTGCCAAGATCCTCTGCAAATTTGTCAAAATATTTTATATGAAGTTCGTGGCATGATGCTTTCAAAAAATATCCAATATCCGACCCATAATGGTTATTTGATATGTGTGAAATCTCACACATTTTATCAGCACTTCCTTTGATTAACAGCGTGAGAGGAATTATTCCAAGTGAGCATGGATTATAATATTTGCAATATATGCACTTACTCGCTTGCCTTTGTGAAACAGGTTGTATAGTAGCTCACCGCTTAAAGGGAACGAGAATGTATTATCTGAAAAACAGGCTGAAAAGGAAGTCTATGGAAATATGTATATCAGATTGTCATTTTGTACATTCTATCTCTCTAATTATTATATATACAAATATATCTTGCCCGTCGCACAGATGGTCAGTGAATGTACAGCCTCATATTCAATATCTATTCATATTACCTGGTAAGGTAAATCCTTGAAATAATATGCTCTGCGGTTTTTGTCTTTCCAATACATTAAGAACAGCCACACACACACATACACACACAAACATTTGGAAATGTTTTCTTTATGTGTGCTAAATTGATTTTGCAACCTGTATTACCCTACATGAATATGAATTAATAGCATCATGAGTTCCTATGGTGCAGTGTGATAAACCATGACCACACCATCTGTGTTGGTAACTAAATAGTTTATGATTATTATTATGAAAATACTTTGGATGTGGAATGCCATGAAGACCAAAGAAGCCAGTCATTCTTACAGGGGTCATAAACAAAAAAAAAAAAACTTTGGAAAAGTTTTAATGACTGAGATTGAAATGGACATATCTCTTGCCTCATTGGCAAGTCATTTCTTTTTTCTTCGCCTTCTTCTTTCCAGAAAACTTTATTGTCAGATATTCTCAAAGTTTCACCTACCTGTGCAGGTATCCATGTGTTAAGTCATTTCTGTTACATTTAACTACCCATAAATCAATTTAACAAAGACTTCAAAACCCTTATTTGATTTAATAGGTATGATCTTACAGGCATAATTTACCATTTGCAGATGAAACAAAAAAAAATGTCTACAGTTATGGTTTATTGAGAAAAATATCTCCTTATATTTTAGGCTTTATTGCAAAAATTTTATATGGTAGGATCTTTTGTGATACAACAGACCTACACATATGCATCAGATGTGGTATCTTGAAAATTTTTTAAATCACTGCTCCCAAAGGTAAACAGGACCTTTAAGGTATTATGCATTTCCAAGAACTGGATATCATTGTTATTACCATTATTGTTACATAATCCAAATCAAACCAGGATGACAGCTACTGCAAACACAATCAGCTTCTTGTAGTTTTACGGAAGAAATGTGATGTGATATTTTGCATTTATATGATTTAAACTCATTTGGCTTATCTGTTTGTTGTTGGGTTTTTTTTTTTAAATTCTTTTTCAAACTATGCATGGGTGCTCTAAACAAGTTTTCCCTGCTCGAAGAGAATGTCTGGCTTCAGTGCAAATGATACCGTGTACATTTTAGGCCTGTTGTGTGGTTTCTCCTTCATAAAATGATTCCATTCTGTACATGCCTTTGAGATTCTGAATGACTGATTGAAGATGCTCATATATTTTGATTGAGCGGTACTCTGATAATACAATCAAACAGCATACATCATTTATTTATTGAGGGACACAAAGGGTGGCATATTTTTGCACTCCTGCCGCGTAATGTTTGTCTGTTTTTGCAAAGTTAATATTGCAATACCATAATGAGTGTTTGTATGTGTTTTTCAGGTGTAAGTTTCTTTCTTTCCATTTCATTACTGGAAACCAAAAAGGAAATGTTCAGATTTCAAATGGAAAATCTTCCCCGCTGATATTTACCATGTTGACTTGTCTTTTTTTGAGTGATGGATATATCAGGGGGATATCTACCCCCAGGAGTAATGATATGAAATAAATATGTAAGCCATGTATGCTATTGGTGAGGCGTCACACGGAATAGTATAGTATTATCACAGGTGTCTGTCCCATTCATCTTAACTGATCTCAGCATATTGTACGAGTCTGCATGTTTTTTCTTTTTTTTCAGCATTTTTTGCCATTGCAATATTACAGCTTTTGAAGACTTTTCTTTTTGCACGAAATTCCTGAAACAATGTTCAAATTGCTCTCATTTCTTACATGTTGTGCAAAAGGCAATAAAAGATTGATACTACACTCAGTAATTCCAGTCAGCATTGTTAGGGGAAATGTTAAAAGACATTAGTTTTGAACACAGGGTTTCTACCAATATGTATACAGACTTGTAATCTATTTGCCTTGTTTCTTACATCAGGCCTCCAGAATCAGTGGTGCCTGCTGAATTGGCGCTAGACACTACCATACTGTCTGCCTTCTATTTTTCGTGGAACAAAGAAGTGGATTATAATCTCGGGAGCCATTTGTGCAAGTCGGTTAAACATGGGGGAATTGTTTCCTTGTCTCATATTTGCTCGTAGCACATGGCTCATTAACGTTGTGTGAAGGCTTCTGTTTGTTTTGATTCGCCTGCGTATTCCAGTGTCGTAGACCCGTTTAATTCAAAAGAGTCAAAATGTTACATGGCAGTGGTGTTGTAGTACTCCAGCATCAAGAAGTGCTCTATCCCGTATTTGTCCTTGCTTTGATTGTTCGTCGCTTGTTGTACATTTTTTTGAGTGTTTGCAAAAGGGGAACAGGAAAGAAGAGATGAGGTAAATGAGAATAAATATGTCGATATGTGTGTGTAGATACATAACACGAGACTCTGATGTGGTTTTCTTAAAGTTCAGGGATCTGTTTAAAGGGGAAGGCTAGTAACTGATCAGTGGGAATCAGTGGAAATGCTGGGAGATGATTGTTCTAATCATTATGGGATTCATTCAAGAGTTCATTGTATATCTATTGTTGCGTGAAAATGATTTGCTTCAGAACGGTTTCATATTCAAGTAATGTGCAGATTAATGCTCCGTCACTGACCAGGGACGCTAACCTGGAAGCATTAAACTGCACATTACTTGAATATGAAACCGTTCTGAAGCAAATCATTTTCACACAACAATAGATATACAATGAACTCTTGAATGAATCCCAGCATTTCCACTGATTCCCACTGATCAGTTACTAGCCTTCCCCTTTAAGTGTGTGTTGTATAAGAGCTCTTGATGCGTGAGTGGCAAGGTTTGAATAGTGATGTGATGGGACATGGCGTTTTTTTTTCCAGTTATTCAACCTAAAAAAAAAAAAAAGGAATGGTCTCATTTAACCCATTGAAGAGTAGTCCCGAGTATACTTGGAAAAGTGTCTATGAGAAATGTGTGTTACAGCAAAATCAGTTGGTTGTCAGTGGGTTAAAGGGACTGTACAATACTGGTTGAGGTGGGGATTCATGTTTTGAACATTCCTAAATGAAATAATGAAAAACCTCTTATGAAATATGAAAGAGCATGTAATTTTAAAAAGGATTCAACGTTTATTTGATGAAAATTGGTTTTCAAATGGCCGAGATATCCAAAAATGTGATAATGATTAAAGGCGACAGGCCGCGCCCTTTATTAGGATCTCTTTGTTTCACCTTGTTTTTGGATATCTCAGCCATTTCAAAACCGATTTTCATCAAATAAACTTTTGATACCCCTTAGAATTGTACGCTCTTTGACATCTCATAGAATGGTTTCTGAATATCTCGCAAAACTTTAAAAGCTAAATCCTCGCCTCAGCCAGAACTGTACACACCCTTTAATACATTGAGATCAGAAAAGAGAAGACAGGGAACATTATCACCCCAGTCTGATGGAGGGACCCATCTTGCAACAGGCGGGGTCCATGTAATGGTAACGGTTACAGGGGTGTATTCACTCAAGCTTAGCACTGTCTCCCACACACACACCACACTCCTGAAAAGGATCTCCAAAGGTTCTTACCCGTCGCACAACTTTTTGAAGGGACCCTGCAATTAAAAGAGAATGGAAAGGAACTGGATGCAAAAACAAGGAGGGAATGTACAATACAAACATTGAAGGCAACACAAGGCAAAGGACATCATTTAGCACAAACAGGAAGGCAATGTGAGATACGTATTGACTGTAACTAAAAGCTCTTTGGAGGAGCGAGACCAAATCACTCAAATCTGTTGAAATGTCCTTTGTTTCTTTGTTATCTCTTTGTCTTTCTTGGAATGAATAAGCATGACTGACTCTTTGTCTCATATGCAGTGAGTCTATACTTTAGTCATGCGTGACAAGGAAGAAAGAGTTCATTTTCTCTCTTGGTGTGAATTGAACAGTCAAATCAAGCAAAACACCAGACAGTGTATGTACCTTGTTTTTGTTTCTGCAAATTCCTTAGCGATTTTAATGTGAGAGATTTATGCGTTTGTTTGTCAAAGTGTAGCTTTTTTTTTTTTTGGTTGGAAGGAATCCTCCCCGACACTTGGACTGACTAATCGTATATCAACGCTATGTCATAACAAAACGTCGTCATACGACAGTCACCGCCGCTTAAAGGGATCGTATAGTTTTGGTTAAGGCCTAATTTAACGTTTCTAACATTTTTGGTGAATTATTGAGAAATCTCTAATGAAATATGAAAGAACATGTAATTCCCAGAGGAATTCACCATTTATTGGATGAAAATTGGTTTTGAAATGGCAGAGATATCCAAGACAGAGCCATGCTGATAAAAGGTGGGACCTACCTTTTATTACGATCGCTTTGTTTTACTTTGTTTCTGGATGTCTCGGCCATTCCACAACTGATTTTCATCAAATAAATTTTGATTTCATCTTAGAATTGTATAGTCTGTCCTATTTCATAAGTGGTTTCTTGGTATCTTGCAAAAAGGTTGAAAGCCCAATCCTCATCTCCACCAATATTGTACCATCCCTTTAAAGGTATTAGCCCACATTTGTAAACCTGCAGCAATTGGTCTCATAGTTAGCATGGAGTTTGGGTATGATTGCAGTAACACCTGTGCAAAACTTCGTTCCAATTAGTCCATTACTTTCATAAAAATAAATGAAAATGCACCGTAATCCGTATGCATGCGTATAACGCTCGCTAGCTCCGGTCCACGTACGTGTTACATGTACAATGTACGTAGCTATGATTAGCCCGCGCTCGTAATTCGATTTTGGCTCGGGTTGACCCGGTTTGAAAATTGATTTTAAAACGATGATTTTCTCTCTTTTATCGAATGGTATAGACAAAGAGCGACAGGTGAGGTATGTTACTGTTATAACTTGTACTTGAAGTCATATTGGACCTGTTTTATGCAGTTTTGATTTTCGTGGGTTTGCAAATGTGGGCTAGTACCTTTAATGTGAATGAATCAGGAGGAATTGCCTTATGTCCTGATTTAACGACTCTCCCAATAAAAGAAGTCAGACATTAAATCATCTTTATACATCACAAAGCTCAGTATATGGGCCTACATATGAATTATTTTTGTGCACACGCTTGACTGTCACTAACAGGCTAAGGCTACTACTAATTGCATACAATTATCCACGATATGTTTTCAGGTCAATTTTGCCCTCACAGTTTGAATGGCAAAAGTGCAATGCAGATTGATATGCCCAATAACGTTAAAAGACATATTTTATCAGGTTCCATGACATTAGCTCCTGCGACAATTGCTCTCATGAAATATCTTCATGCTAAGCCAAACATAAATTCTACCCACAAACATAATATAACACTAACCCTAATCCTAATCCTCACATCAAGCTAAACATAAAACCTTATCCCATACCCTAACCGTAAGTCCGTAGAGAAAATAAGACCACTCAATTGTCGCAGGAGCAAATTTTGCATCACCATTTTATCAACCGTAAAAACAAGTGACCACCTCAAGCCATTATGTCAAGGCATTTCATTGCTTCTCACGTGTGTCATTTCTTCTGTCAGTAACAAGCAGTTTAATGTGTACACAACATGCAAAATGGTTCATGCAAGTCATGACTCTGCCAGTGTTCCTGGGGATGTGGCAGGCCAATATTGGGGTTGCAATGGGGCTGAAACAGTGACACTGTTCATCTGCAGGAGTCCTGATTATGTGGCGGCGCCCGCGCATTTGCAGCCACCATCATCACAGATACAGCATGAGAGGAGACTGTTCAAAATGTTTCCTGCTTTTCTATTTTTTTTTCTCTCCCTTTTTTTTTTGGGGGGGGGGGGAGGGATAGGAGAGAAAATATAAGTTATTGGAAAATAACCCTTAAAATAAAGAAGGGTTAAATGCTGCTTGACTTCCATGCAACAATTATTTTCAAGTACATTTGTGTTTGTTTGTTCTAATTTTGTCATCAAGTCTTTTAATTCCCACAACAACCAAACCACAACCAACAAACAACACCTCCAAATGACCTTCATGTACTTTTTGTAGGTCATGATATGATGCTTAATCCTTTGTTTAATTTGTTAACAAATCTACATTTTAGGTAGTAGAGTAATGATGTTAAAAAAAAAAAAATATGTAGGCGGGAATTGTGATTCACATGTGTACATGCATGATATGATATATGATATGATATGATTTATATAGCGCCAAATCCACTCTGCAGAGTGCTCTAGGCGCGGAAGGAAGAGAAAGTGAAGGAGATAAAGGACATACAAATATCAAGTACATGTAATAAGTAGTCAAATTGAGGCTTTAAACAAGTGAGTTTTTAGACTGCTTTTAAAGGAGTCTGATGAAGAACAATTTCTTACGGCTGAAGGTAAGTTATTCCATAAGGTGGGAGCAGCATGGCCAAAGGCACGTGTGCCCCATATTGTAGTGAATCTTGGAATTATCAGAGAACCGGAGTTGGATGAGCGTAAAGATCTAGCAGGGATGTAATTATGGAGTAAGTCAATGTTATACTGAGGAGCAGCGCCCTGAATGCAATGAAAAGTCAAAAGTAAAATCTTGTAATGCGATCTTTGACTGGTAACCAATGAAGTGATCTCAAAATAGGGGTGATGTGAGTGTGCTTCTTGGATAGTGTGATGATGCGTGCTGCCGCATTTTGAAGCCTCTGTAGCATGGAGAGCTGAGTTTGTGGTAAGTTAAATAAGACAGAGTTTCCAAAATCGAGCCTAGAAGATATCAAGGCATGGACTAATTTTTCGGTAGAAGAGCGGTTCAAATATTTTCTAATGAAGCCGATATTATGAAGTTGGTATCTTACAGATCTACAAATGCTAGAAACTTGATGAGACATAGTCATATTACAATCTAGCATTACACCCAGGTTGCGACAGGTTTGGGACACACTAATTGACATGCCGGAAAAAGAGATGAAATTAATGTCAAGTTACCTAATTGTGTCTTCGAACCAAACATTAAATTCTCAGATTTATCCGTATTCAATTTCAAAGAATGTGAGTTCAGCCATGAATAAACATCGTTCATTGCATTCTCAAGCTGACTCAAAGCATGTAAGGCATCGGCCTGGTTAGGTTTGAAAGACAAATACAATTGAATGTCATCAGCGTATATGTGACAATTAATTTTGTGCTGGTGCAATATGTGTCCCAGGCTAATAAGATAGATGGAAAACAAGGTGGGCCCGCCCACAGAGCCCTGTGGAACACCGCATTTGAGAGGCATAGCATCTGATTTACAGCTGTTGACATACACTGCCTGTGAATGGCATGAAAGGTAAGATTTAAACCATTCGTATGCCTGACCTTTTACACCAAGAGATTGGAGGGTGTTTAACAAAATTGCATGATTAACAGTATCGAAGGCGGAGGACAAATCAAGTAAAATCAAAGCAGTGACATTTCCACGATCCATTTCCTGTAGGATGAAGTTCGACACATTGAGGAGAAGGGTTTCTATGCTATGGTAAGGACGATATGCGGATTGAAAAGGATCAAATAAATTATTAACCAAGAGATAATCTGTAAGTCTGGAGAAAACAATCCTTTCCAAAATTTTAAACAAAAATGGAAGGTTACACACGGGGCGGTAATTTTGGAGTGCATGCATGCACATGGACACAACCACACAGATCTCATACATGTACAGATAGATAGATAGATAGATAGATAGATAGATAGATAGATAGATAGATAGATAGGTAGATAGATAGATAGATAGATAGAGAGATAGGTAGATACTGAGATACACAGATTTATAGATTGATAGATAGATAGGCAGATAGATACATAGATTTATAGATTGATAGATAGGTAGATAGATAGATAGATAGATAGATAGATAGATAGATAGATAGATAGATAGTTAGATAGATAGATAGATAGATAGATGGATAGATAGATAGATAGATACATAGAGAAATTTTAATGAAACTCTGAGATATTGATATAGAGCTGAGGGTTGATGAGTACTTAAAAGAACCCTTCAGACTTAATTAAAGGAAACCAAATCCCCAAGAGAAACGTGGATTGAGTGAAAGCAGCAACATTAGTAGAACACATCAGTGAAAATTTAAGGAAAATCAGACTATTGATGCAAAAGTTATGAATTTTTGAAGTTTTGGTGTTGGATCCGCTGGATGAGGAGACTATTTGAGGTTATGATGTCATGTGTGGACAATAATATAAAGAAAATACAAAGGGAATTCCACAAAGATTCATTTTTCATGAAAAGTACACATTCCATCATCTTGATACTGACATATGTTAAGGGCAGTAAGTATTCCCCCTACTTTCTGAAAGCAGTTAGTCAGGTGCTGTTTCATTATGCTAGAAAAGTGAAAGCATGTTGAAATTTTTATAGTTTTATGCTTTACTATTTTAATTGGTTTCATATAGAATATACAATTATGTAATTTGAAAGAGGTCAAAGGTCAGAAAAAATTATCAGAATTATTTCTGTGACACACAAGTCTCTTGGTAAAGTCTTAATAGGCTTTTGAATTAACACAACTTATGATAGATAAAAATAAACATGAGTGATCTAGTTTGCATAATGTAGAAAGGTGAAATGAGAGAAATATTGCTGTATCTTCCAGGGAACAATAGGCCATTATGTATGGAATCTTCAGTTACAAAAGGGTTAAATATCATCACAAAATAATTTCAATAACTTGACAAAGACCTATGTGTGAAAGTTTGTTAAATATAAATCTCTCCAAGTTTCATTCACCCACTTCTTTCTTCATACACACACACACACACACACATATATATATATATATATATATATATATATATATATATATATATATATATATATATATATATATATATATATATATATATATATATATATATATATATATATATATATATCATATATATATGAATTTTGTTTAGTTGTAGTTAAAATTTCAATAAAACAGAAATCCACTTTGCACCACCAAAGTGCATGATTACTGTCTATTGTCTACAACTTTGGCCATAGTATAGTAGTAGATTTGTGTTATTCATGAAGTGTGTACAAGTTTGTTTTGTTTTGTTTTGTTTTTTTAAAGCATTATCCATTCTTTTAGAAAGTCTTTGTCTTTGAAGTTGCTAATTTTGTTGAAGAAGAAAATGCAACTTGCCTTTCCTATACATGTGTTTGACACTTTAAAAAAATATATGTTTCAATCTAATGCCATATGGCCATTGGTATCCTAATGTGAACTTAGCAACCAGAGACATAATAGGCCATTATGTTTTGACACAGATACATCTTCAGTTTAGAAGTAGAAGGGTGCAACTCTCAGTGTCTTTTCATATGAATGAAAGCCTGTCTGCCTGTGAAAATGGGAATGTTTGGAAAAGGCATCGATTTTTATACAGCTTGAAATGTTGACATTCTAACTGATGACTGTGCATTCATATGGAAAGGCGTTGAGAAATTCCTGCTCTCTGATGCATTGAATGGTAAAATGAGCCTGGCACCTTTCAACATCGCTTTCCAAATATCGACTACCCGTTGAGGGATCTATGCAAGCGTGCCTTTTTTTTTTTTTTTTTTTACCCCAAACATCTTTGAATGACGAGCAGTCAATATTTGTTTCAGTTTTTTTAAATGCATTGGGGTATATTACCAAGAATTCTATTATCAAACTCCCCTTTGACAGTATAGAGAATGAATTTCTCGAATGTCGAACCAGAATGAATGCACGTAGCTTCATGAAACCAAAATTTGAAATGTACATAATATTACTGTCTCATACTGTTTTTAGATACACCTTTTTTAAATTCCTAGAGGTAAGTTGCAAATTCATTTTATAAAGACTGCAGTTTATGCAGAACATACTAAATGTTTGTCAGTATCAGAGTGGGGTGCTGTGGGATGTGTGTGTGTGTGTGTGTGGGGGGGGGGGGGGGGTCAGGGTGAATGGCACCCACAATAGAATAATGTACCAGTCCCATGTGATTCCACTTTCAATTTGTGTTTCATGTGACTTTTACTAAACAAAATGGAAAGTGGGTTTTATGGTTGTTTGTTTTTTTAGTCAAACGTGCTGTCAAAGGTTAATGTACCATACAATGCCAGTCTGTATGTGCAAACATTAAACATTAATCAACAGGAATAAGATATTTACTACTGAGGCATGGTTGGGGTGTATATTCCTGCCAGTGTATAGATACTGATCTTATCATGCAAAGTGTGATTTATAAAGTAGCTACATAGGTTTGCGGGGGCACAGGCAGTCATCATTGTAGGTTGAATGCACTAGAAAATGGTGATTTACGTAAATAGTGTCTTTGAGATTTCTGTGGCGTCTACTACTGCAGGTTTTAGATAAACCTAACGATAAAGGTCAATGCTATAAAGACCTTAAGATCAGGGTTTTATATGCATGTGCGTTTGTGTGTATGTGCGTGGGCATGCATGTGTATGTGTGTGTATTTAAGAGCATATATTTTTCTATGAGAAAAATATTAACCAGTGTCCCATTTTGGCATAAACACAGTTGACATTACATAATAATGTAGACGCATGCACAAAAATGCTGAAGCAAGCACCGATTTCATTGTTTGAGTATACTTTATTCCTGCATTTACATACAGTATGATGATTCTTTCACAACAAACACAACTTCATTCAATATACACTGATGTTTGTAAAACCAACATCCTTCAGAACACATTATCTCTTCATCTCTTTAAAAGAATCATTTTTTTTTTATGAGTTTAAAAAAAAAATGCCCTGGCTGATGGACATAATGTACATGAGTTAAGCATCATGTGGCAGTGGAAACTACTTGAAAAGCATAGTACAATGCTTTACACATATTCATATTTGTCCTTTTAATAGATATAAATGTGAAATGATTATCTCATGCACTTTCTAGTGACTAACTTTGTCTTGAAACAACAGATATGGGTATATAGTAATATAAATACAGTCAAATGCACAAGGCATTGACAGGCAGCGTATAATAACATTTTATCAGGTGCTTCTCAAGCAGGCCCACAATGCTAAAGAGAGGCATTTAACAGTGTCATGTGACATGCCAGAGCTACGAATCATCCTCATCATATCTGATTAATTGATGGGACTGCCACCTTGAGTTCTCATTACGGGACCCAACAGGAGCATACGCGGGCCCTGAATTTTCTCACGTAGTCGTGCAACCTCTTACGATCATATGTGCACAACCTACATGTGGCAACACAACTCGGATCTAGGACATAATGATGGGAAAGCATCATAAAGCATCTCAATCATACACCACTCTACTTGATGGTTAAAACTTAATGCTTCACGATTACCACAAACACTAAACTTCTTCCGCAATTATGGTTATATTATGTGTATGATGCACATCAATATTAGATTACGCGACAGCACTACCTTTCGTTCCTTCCTACTGTGAGAAAAATGGAGGGGTATACCTCTTGATGGTATTCATTTGCAGCTGCACTATATGTGTAATTGAGTCTTAATAACGATGACAAAATGATCCCATGCCTCTTTGCAGAGGCCTTTTTGAAGCGAGTCAACTAATCAGCTTGCGACAGAAGCATCCAAAACACTATCAATATCTTCATAGGAAGAGAGGTGGACATATCCCAATATCCTAAGTTTGATGGTTCTGCAATTATGGAGAATTAATGGAAGAGGATATCAAAATTATTTGAGAAGGGTGAGAAATAAGAGAGACTAACGATAACTCGCCCCCGAATTGATCCCAACCCAATGACTCTTGATTAATATCGCCGGTCCCGGGGCTCGCCGTAATGATTTTCCAGTCCGCTGCTTCTCTATCCCTCGTTCCACATTCTCGGCCCGAGACGGGGATGCGTGTCGTGCCGGATGACAGGCAGGTGGCCTGAGGCCTGCAACAGTGGCCATGCCGCTGGCTACTTTTCATCCATACCACAACACCATTTCCCCTCCTGTAGATACCAATCAATAACGAGCTTTTAATGACAGCACTGCTACTCACTTGGTATGCATACAGAGCTTGTTGTCTTTCCTATATCTAACATTTGCATGTGAGACCAATAATACCATTGCTTCTTCGTGTTACCATGTATAACTGACAGCTAAATGGGGCCATTTTCAATAAATTGATGTTCATCCAACAACAATGAAAAAAAAAACACTTTCAATGAGGAGATTAACTAGGCAAGAATAGATTGATGACTTGACTTTTCAAAAGATGAATGTTCTTAATAATCATGTACAGTACTACATGATACAACTGGTCAGATACAAATATGCCTTATGAAGACAAGAAATACCTATACCAGTCAAATCATTTCATTGAGTATTACAGAAAAACAGAATTACAATACATTTAATACCATAGTATGACAAGTGAAAATAAGCTTAAACTACTTTACATACAAGCACATCAAAATGCACTATAAATGTGCTTGCTCTGATCGAAGATAAACTCATGTAATTGGATTTGAATACTGTTATGGCAGTGGTTCTATCATAAATACATGCAGTAGTGAAGTCACCTGTACAGTTTTACAAGGGAAAATATGTATGATACAAATATGATACACAAGTTATGATCTGAGACATTTATACAATGATTACAATACATCTTACATTGAGACACTCTACATAACACATAACTCAAACATTTCCCATCGACACACTGCTCCAATGAAATGTGTTGAAAATGAAACACCACCAACACTCTTGTAACTTTCTGTCATATGTGACAACGACAGGAACATACACGTTAGTTCCACATTTGAACTACCTCCTAACATCCTCATGAGGTACTTTAATTCCCCTTGAAAGGTGGCTGTGCATAGCATGTACAGCCATAAGAAAACGCTGTACCCCCACACTGTAACTGTTTCATTTGAATCAGGGGAGTCCCACTGTGAACACAGCTATCAAGGGAAGAATTGGGAGGGAGGGGGGGGGGGGGGACCACAACCACGCATTTTAGTCGTTCTACAGTGCTAGTACCACTAACTGGCACTATGGATGGCAAACTCAACCCCCCCCCCCCCCCACCACCCTCCACCCCCACAAACACCCTATTGTGTGCTTTTGATGCAGCTATGATTATGACTGGGTATAGACACAGCCAAGCGGAAATCATATTGTGTGCTCAATCGTTCGACGATAAATTGTTCCACCAGTGGGGGAGGACAAATAAGCAATAGTAAAGCCATGTACATCTGCATGAGGATAGTACTTCTATGAACGACCGACTATATGGAACCATACCGCACCTGAACCGCCAAGTGTGCTGTCGTTGTTGTTATTTGCTTTCTGCAGTAAATGTTTAATCTAAGAGGCCACCCTCCTATGCTGGCATGGATATGGGCAGAAACTGATGTCACCCACTTGTGATGCATCCAAAATACACTGTATGGTCAGACCTCCGCACTGATCTCTCAATTTGAGTGTTGTTTGCCAACATTAGACTATATTATTCCTCTGGGGGAATGTAGAAATTGAAAGTTAGAAATGCCTCAAAGATCATGGACAGACATATTTATTTGATATCCAAGCCAAATACAAGTGACACAGAGAGATCACACGTTTTATCGGACTGACCTGTGCTCTATATTCACATCATATTAAAGACAGGGCAATATACCACGAGAGAGAAGTGAGAGGCACATTACAAAATTTTCAGACATCTTCACTCTTTAAACAGTGCAACATGCATTTACACTCAAACTGTAGACAGTGTGGTAAAAATGGTAGCAAAGCAAACAGATATTCCATAGTGTGTTGTTACCAAATGGTACTTTCCCTTTTGGGTATCTGCTCTCTCCAAATGTAGGAAAAAGCCATCAGAAATCTTAATGTATGTTTCAAGGCCCATTTTACAAGGCCTTACCACTACAATGTCGCGACATCAGGAGAACAAAATTTCTTGTCTCGAATAAAAATGCAGTAGAGAGCGAGGAGTACCAATTTAACAGATACACACCTAAAATCTTCTCCGGATAGGTTTCTATGAAGTGGGTGTGTCCATTGATGCGACTACCACGCCCAACGGCGGTCTCAAATACACAGAGATCAGTGGTTATGATCCATACACGTGATTGGCATGCAATGTGTCAATCATTCTCTGTCTGCAAATGTTGCACATGCAAGTTGTGTGTATCAAAAGAATGTTACCATAGTTGCACTGTTTAACAGAAGGGTTACCTGGGTAATGTCAGGGTAATATCATGGTAAGAATTTGGCAAAAGTTATTGCGACGTCCGCACAACATTTTGCCTGGACCGTTTTAACAGGTGGGGTAAAAACAGTTACCCAGACCCTACCCGGATTCTGTCGCAGTAAACACGCTCTGTTTAAAATGGGGCTTTAGACAGATGGAACAAGATGAGAGAAGAGGCCAGTACTGGGCAACAGTGATACTACACAGCACACTTAGAAATACAACAACACAAATGAGATATAAAGAGCATCAGTCAACAGAAAACCATCAAACAAAGATGTATTCACAAGAATAACGGTGTACCTCTCTACATCTCTCGTATCCCTTTCAGCTCACCATGCTTTGCTCTATTCTCACTCCTCTAAGCGGATTTTTCTGAAACACATGGCAAAAATCTAGGGTGTGGGTAGTGCACATTTCAGCATCTCATTCTCCTACACACTTCATATTTTCTGTTTCAC
Source organism: Diadema setosum (assembly GCF_964275005.1). NCBI lineage: Eukaryota > Metazoa > Echinodermata > Echinoidea > Diadematoida > Diadematidae > Diadema > Diadema setosum. The sequence goes on from NC_092692.1 coordinate 19,601,925, forward strand.
ATTTTTTTTTAGCTCACTGTGGTGCTGAATAGCTCATTCTAGCTCTGTTTGACCTATCTTCTTTTTTTTTTTGTAAATAAACTATGCAAATAAATCTGCTTCAATATCACTGGACCATGAGTAGGTTATAATTCAAAGAAATAGATGATTTGCATTGATGTGCAAGTATATGATGTGCCATTCCCAAAAAGCTACTACCAGTAAACTTTACTATAGTTACCTCGACCAAGGAGGCTATGTTCTTGCCAGCATTGGTTTGTTTGTTTGTAACTCAAAAAATTATGAACAAAGTTGGATGAAATTTTCAGGAAAGTTGATAATGACAAAAGGAACAGATGAGTAAATTTTTATTGTTATCCCAATTACCATCTGAACCCTACGGGTGGATATGAGCTGCTTGGCAGAGGTCTGGGTTTGCCAAGTGCTTTTCTCGCTAAGACTACTAGACCTGCCCTGGTCTATCTTTTCGGCAGAGTGTATTGAACATAATTGCTAGTGTGGGAATATGTGTCAGTTCACAAGCAGTCACTTGGCATACCTGTCATAATCTCACATCTCAACAGTAAAATGCCACGACATAAAAGTAAAAAAAAAACAGAAAGAAAGAAAGAAAGAAGAGAATTTGTTATACAAAACGGGAAGGGTCATTGCTTGAAATCACGCCGACTTTGCGATCAAACGGTCCTCGCTGAAAACGGCAATCTAATTTGGCGAGGCGCGGATGAGAGGAAGAGATGGAAGTTAAGGACGAAGAAAGAGGAGCGACAACTTGAAAGGGATGGCACACAAAGCCTACCATAGTAGCTGGAGGGAGCGGGGGTGGGGGTGGGGGGTGGAACCTCTTTGCAACTCACAAGTGGTAGTTATTTTGGAAACGGGTTGACAGCACAAAGCCACGCTCGTTTTGGCGCTATTGACTACCCGACCTTGTCACGCCGCACAGGGGGGAGAAGACCGTATCCTAGGGCAGTTGTGGTGAGGTTATTATTGACATAATCTTGTCTGATAATTTGTAATATTTTTCTCCAGCTTACCTCTCCACCAATGGCCATGTGGAGAGGCTAATTAAGAATGGGCTTGGGATGCCGTTGGGAAATGCCCATTGTGTGTGTGATATTGGGTTGAGGTTTGTTTGGCTGAGGTAATGATTTGGGGGCTGAGGTAAAAAGTACACATGACTGCTGTAATACATAGTTACTCCAAAGAAAGATGGAAGGGGGGGGGGGGGGAGGTGAGTGAATCCAAAAAGATGTGAAGCTGCATTTTGTAGTGCACCATAGGCTTAAAAAGTTAGCAGTCATATTATACACCTAGCATAAACTGGAGTCCATTTTCCTGTAAAAAAGGAATGAAACAAACAAACAAACAAACACTACTGGGAGCCGTCTATTACCTTTCTGGTATTCATAATCCCAATTTGTTCAACATGCAACAGATCAGGATAGAATCCGAGCAAACATGTACGGAACCAATCTTACAAATTCTAGGTAAACTTTGTGAAGTGAAACTCTGCATGCAACAGGAATATAAGAGGATACTTTATGGAAAGGCAGAGCAAGTAACTCATCCATAACACTGACTTTTGTTGTACACGACAATACGAGAATAAATGAGGCATTAATTAATACAGGGTGACTGAATGCATCACTTTCATGGCTGTTTGGGTTTTAACAAATGTATATTACATCATTATTTGTGTGAAAGTGCAGATTTAAGTGCTAATCATGAAGTAGTCAAATGTTAAACTCAAGCAACTGTACAATGTAGCTTCATTGAGTTGGGTTCTACATATGTGCAGTTTCATGTTGTAACATAATGGAAGGCACAATATCATATATGTGTAATAATCTCCATTTCATTTACATACTGTACAACATAATATCATTACACATGCACAATTGGATCTAGATTAAAAATCAAGTATCCCTGTTTCTAAGTTTCTCCACAAACTATTCCATTAATAGAGAGAATTACATGGTACATGCTGAGTTAGTTCACTTATTGAACCATAAATACTGTTAAAATTTCATAGATAAAGTGTATCAATTTACACACAAAAAAGCTCATTACGATATTTACATTAGAATATGATTTGAGAAAATATGGCAAGGACTTGAATGCAAATCATAAAACAATACAAAAAAATTCATCAAATATTCATCAAAAAACAGTGATATCCCTTTTAAAATCTACATGGACCAAATTTAACTTCTACACACCCATAGAATGGATATCACATTACACACAAGCATGCATAAGCTACTTCCATTTGGCAGCCAGGCAGACCTGTGACACAGTTTCTCCGATGCGAAATGTTTTCAGGAATTCCGAACACTTGTGGCTTTTGCATTTGCAATGGGTCTAACGGAATATTCAACAAATGATAAAGGTAGAATGATTACTGTTTAAGCTGTTATTTTCATGTACAGAGATTTTTGTGGACAAGGTCTCAGACATTTTCGCGAGATGTTGTTTTCGCAAATTGACACCGACGCTATTGCTAATGCACTGTAAGCCTACTAGCACATGGCAACATTTTTGTGTGTTGTTAAACTCACATCCCAACTGTGATTCGCGAAATTTGTGAAAATTAAACCCTTGCGAAAATAAGAGTTTATACAACACTCACATGGAACAAACACTTTCATAGAGAATCCAATCAAACATTTACAAAGTGTAGTGAAAAAACAAACAGTCAGAATGACACTTTCATAGTGATGCCTGATCTGATAAGGATTTTTAAGTTTCTGTAACTTTTTTGGCTTGTAATGTTCTTGGGAGTATCACACTACACGTAAATGAGGTTACCAAATTTGATGACTGTCTTTAATATCAAAGGCATTCACAGAAGCAGCACTGTTGAAATATGGTGTGGAAACCTGTACCTGATCATACAAATAGCCCTCGGAAACCACAAAATGACATTTTTTACTGATCAGCTGACATGAGGTATAATGAAACAAGAAATCACATTATCAATCAGAAATCAAATTGAGGGTGGAGGAGGGTTTAGTCACACAGCATGGAGTCACATGCCTGTCCTTCTCTTGTCTTTTTCTAGATTTCCTCCCATATTTTGCACAGGATAGAAAGAAAAATAATTGTTATATTCTTTCAAAATTGTTGAACTATGAGCACTTGCTGCATTCATGACGTATATAGTCTGCAGCAATTACGAGCAGAAATGCACTTGAGTTTATGAAATGCACTGTTGATCAACTAACTATACAGACATAATGGCCCTCTTAAATCACACATTTTGATTAGGGTTCAGATAGCTAACAAAGGGGAAGAATGAAAAGAATAAAGTAAGAAACAAATTATTGGCATCATGCTGAGGAAGACAAGTGTGTTTGTGTGTGTGGAAGTATGTCTGTGTCTGCGCCTCCTGCTAGGCAAGAGAACGGAATGCCTGACCCATAACACAAATCACCATGAATATACAAATAATGCTTGACTGTACTCCCCTTTATAGAAAGTGGCCAAAAAAAAAAAACTATCAAAGGAAAGAAAGAAAAAAAAAAGTGTGCACAAACATCCACTTTCTGGCAGGTTTCAGTGCAATTATGCGGTCCGAAGAACCCCTTTTCTCTCTCGGGGGCACCAAGAAGAATGGAGTCCCCGCCAGCAGTCAAAGGTGAATGGTTCACTCTCGAGTCAAGCGGGGTTGCAGGATCGTTTCTTTGTCAATGGCTAACAGCCAAGCCTTACTTCTTCCCTCACATCACCACATTACAAAGTTTTCTTCTTCTTTTTTTTTACACCAGTCATTCTAATTTCACTCAAGGAGAAATTGCAGATTTACAGTGGTAGTTTTATGGCTGATTCTTTTTCCTTCTTTTTTTTTCCAAACATACATGTATTTCACTCGCAAAGAGCTAGAGCTATTGAAATTGAGTTCTGGCACAAACTCACGGAAGATTAGTATCAAGCACTCAAATGGATAATTTCAAAAAGGATTTTTATTGATAGCCAGAAAGAAATTCTCTGACTAGAGTGCAACAGTTGCACACAAGTAAAGCAGACACACAAGTGCACTTTGATTGGGTCACATTTGCCGTTGATGTACACAAGATTTGACAGTTGCAGAATTCGGAATTTGTATGTGAAATAAATGGCCCGGGAAGGGCACATATTCAAAGGTTACTTCCATTTTCCTGCTGGTTCTGAGGAAATATCTATTATCTGACAAGCAGGAGGCCATTCAAATGCAGGCAGAACTCCAACTGCATGAAAATTTCAGTACAATCTCATCAAAGTCTGAAACTTTGCCATGAACTGCATCATTTGACTATTCAAGCTCACTTACACATTATGTCCCTCTAATAACAGTAATCTCACTCATGGGACATGTTTAATTAGTATTTCTTTACTCATAAAGGTTTCAGGGTAGAGAAAGAAAGTAATGTCATCCCGTCCGACAGATGTCCAACTTTCGCTGACCAACCAAGTGATATCAAGTCTGTAAATGTTTAGTTGTTTAACCGTGTCTTTGGGCTTCCTCACAACATGCTTCATTCTATGTATCTGTGGTGTCGAAGCAGAGGTGAAAGGTCACAGGGGCTGATTCCGGCATCAGACACTTCCTTGGCAATCCTCCTAACCGCGGCCATGTGTGCCATGCACCCGAGCTCTGCTCGGCCGAGGTTGATCTGTCCGGCCATCAGGTACTGACCATCCAACTTCTGCACTTTGCATCTCGTCGGCACGGTGATGAGGCCATAGTAACGGCTGTGCTTCCCCGGGAAGAAGATGGCATCCCGTTGCCGGTAGAGGTGGCTGATCGCAACATCAATGTAGGTTTCATGAGTCCTCTCATCTTCAGTAACGGCCAGCATGCGACCCTTGACAGCTGTATCGATGTTTTAAAGAGAAACAGAGCAACTTCAAAGTGGAGAATATTTCTGGAATACAACCCTTGAGCACCTCTACCACTAATCATCTACTTTTACCCAGGGCTCGAGATCAGCAGTGGCTTGGTGGCCAGGGCCACTAAAAATTGATGTTGGGCCACCAAATTTCCAAAGAGGCTATCTTTTGGTGGCCCAGTAGAGCAGTTAGGATTCGAAATGGGTTGTTATGTTTTTGTTGATTTGGGGCCACTACGTTTCTTTTTGGGGCCACAAAAAAGTTTAGATTTAAAGTTTTTAATAGCAGCCCAATGGGCCACCAGAGAAAAGTGCTAGTGTCAAGCCCTATTTATTTTATCCAACCCCATAAAGATCTTTTTGCAGCTTGTTCCAAGTTTATGGAATTCAGTCCCAGAACAAGTTTTAGTCAAGGCAGGCTGATTATATATTTTTTTTTTCAATGATAAAAACTCTTTGATTTGTTGCTTTATGAAACTGCCATTTGGCATTAAAAATGTCATCTGAATTGGATTTATGCCAGTGTGCAAGATTTATGATAAGTCATTTTCTTCTACATTACAAGGAAGAAAGACAGAGTTCATAGTCACATGAAAGATGTTCCCCTCAAGACAACTACTTCATGACAATGGACAAGTATGAATAATTTGCAATACTAATACATATGTCTCTTATTTTGTGAGTGTGTGTGTGTGTGTGTGTGCTTGTGTGTCCATTTCTCATTTAATGAATTCATTTGGTCAAATTGATAAAAGTGCTCTTCCCTTCATCCTAATGGTAGAAATAATTCATGAAATACACATACAGATGTTTTGTAGCTCGACTTTTGAGAAATAGAGATCCAATGCATTTTGCATTTTCCTTAAAGGGAAGGTAAACCCAAAGAGCAATGTGGATTGAGTGAAAGCAGCAACATTAGTAGAACACATCAGTGAAAGTTTGAGAAAAATCGGACAATCGATGCAAAAGTTATGAATTTTTAATGTTTTGGTGTTGGAACCGCTGGATGAGGAGACTACTAGAGGATATGACGTATGAGTGGACAACAATACAAAGAAAATATAAAGGACATTCAACAAAAATTCACTTTTCTAGAATTATGAAAGAGCAGTGGACCAACCGCTTTCAGAAAGCAGGGGGAATAATTGCTACCCTTAACATATGTCAATATCAAGTTGATGGAATTTGTAATTTTCATGAAAAATGGATTTTTGTAGTATTTTCTTTATATTTTCTTGATATTGTAGTCCACTCATACGTCATAACCTCTAGTAGTCTCCTCATCCAGCGGTTCCAACACCAAAACTTTAAAAATTCATAACTTTTGCATCGATTGTCCGATTTTCTTCAAACTTTCACTGATGTGTTCTACTAATGTTGCTGCTTTCACTCAATCCACATTGTTCTTGGGGTTTATCTTCCCTTTAAAAATATTAGAGGGAAATTCCATCCTGATACTATGATGCTCTATATGAAAATAGAAAAGTTAGAGAAGTAGATGAGGGAAAATTTGGGAAAAAATTCAGACAACCAAAGAAAGTTATGAACTGTTAAATGTTTAGAGAGTAAGGCAAATTGGCAACTCTGTGTAACATAGTCGCTGTGCAGCTCTCCATTCAGTCTGTACAGAGAAATTCACCAATTCTCACTTTTGACCCTAGCGAACTTTTCTTCATAGCTGTATTTGGTATATAGTATTTAGGTCTTTGCATGTACTCATCAAGAAATAAGTACGGTTTGTGCTCAAATATTTGAGGAAAAAAAAGAGAAAAGAATTAGATTCGAAACCTCTGGACTGATTCATTCTTATTCTCCTCTGGAAGCTGAATATCTCCATCTCCAGAATGAGAAAGATCATCTTCCTCCTATAATTGAGCCAGCTTCTCCTTGTGTTCCTTGATTAGTTTCAACTTTCTTAACTTTTGCTCAGCTGCCTGCATCTTCTGAGCATACTCATGCTCAGCTTTGATGCATGCCAATTCATCCTCCTGATCCATGACCTCCATTCTCTGCTTTGAAGGCGTCAACCAATTTTTCACTTTTTACTGAGCGTCTTGGATCCCGCTGCATTGCAGGCTTGACACTCCTCTGTTCTGTGACTACTGGAACATTCCAACAAGCTCAACAACTATGTCACATAAGAGTTGCCAATGTTTTCTTACTCTCTAAACTTACACAATTCGTAACTTTCTTTGTGTCTCTGATTTTTTCCCTAAATTCCCTAAATATCAACTGATCTACTTATCTGACTTTACTATTTTTGTGCAATGTAACATAATAGCGAGCTTGAGATATGTGATGCACACGTAAGGATGGTGGTTGCGTTAGCCATTTTCCTCTCTCCCTACGTCGTGTTGCAAAGCAGTTTTAGATTTCAAGAAGACGCAGTCTCACTGATTTTTTTACGTATAGATCAGTGAGCAGCCTATACAAAGTTGAATAATGCCTCCCATATGTCGTTCATCATTCTAAATGGCATCAATTAACCTGATGAGGAGGAATTGATTTTGCTACAACCCTGACTTCAAATAGACACTTGCCCGAGTATACTCGGGACTCGTCCTAAACGGGTTAAAGTAGCTCTCTGCGTCTTGAATTTTGAGTGGATGCTAAAATGGCCCACAACCGTTGTGAAAACACAGATGATGCAAGACTGATTTTGAAAGCAGTCTTGCGCATGTAGTAGTAGTAGTAGTAGTAGTAGTAGTAGTAGTAGTAGTAGTAGTAGTAGTAGTAGTAGTAGTAGTAGTAGTAGTAATGGTTTATTGAAAATCCATTTGCAGCCATGCAGAAGATGGCTGAATTGCAGAATTTTGTATATTTCCATTGGGTAATAACATACATAATTATACAATAATACTTTGATAAAAATGTAAAGCTATATACATGCACAGAATACATGTTTTTTTCCCCTTTTTTAAATCTTAAAGGTATTAGCCCACATTTGTAAACCTGCAGCAATTGGTCTCATAGTTAGCATGGAGTTTGGGTATGATTGCAGTAACACCTGTGCAAAATTTTGTTCCAATTAGTCCATTACTTCCATAAAAATAAATGAAAATGCACCGTAATCCGTATGCATGCGTATAACGCTCGCTAGCTCCGGTCCACGTACGTGTTACATGTACAATGTACGTAGCTATAGCCCGCGCTCGTAATTCGATTTTGGGTCGGGTTGACCCGGTTTGAAAATTGATTTTGAAACGATGATTTTCTCTCTTTTATCAAATGGTATTGACCGATTCGGGTTCGTTGAGGGCAGCAGACATTTTATGGCACTGGGTGCAGCCATGAGCTCAAATTGCGGTGTCTCAGCCGACCCCCCCTGCTCTCCCCCACCCCACGGGCAACATGTTTATCGCGCACTTGTAACAAAGGTTCGCGCACTAAGCAAGCATTCGCGCACTCAGTTTGAGACGCCCATTGGCTAAAGCAACCATGCATCAGTTTTTCATTCTGCGCGCGTGCTAATGTAGGGAGAGGGGTGGGGAGTGGGAAGGGGGGGTCGGCTGAGACACCGCAGTAATGGCGCTGCCCATGCCAAAAATACACATAGCGCGTCACAGAATCGGTCAATAGACAAAGAGCGACAGGTGAGGTATGTTACTGTTATAACTTGTACTTGAAGTCATATTGGACCTGTTTTATGCAGTTTTGATTTTTGTGGGTTTGCAAATGTGGGCTAGTACCTTTAACATCCGCATTAGATCTAAAGCTCCCTAAAATCAGGATGGACTTTTCCTTACTGAAAACATAAAAACAGAAATCATACTCACCATAATCTGCACTGCAGAATGCAGCCAAGACCTCTCCTCCTTCACATTTTCTGCATTCTGTGGAACATAGAAAAGAAAAAGAGAAGAAAAAAAAAAGTGAACTTGGTTTCAATCTGGTAAAGGGGGGAAAAATGGCCTTACATGGAGACCGATTTTCAAAGACCCTCTTTTGAGGTAAACCTATTGTGCTGAAAGATCATCTCATTGCATTGTTGGTAGACAAAGATGGAACCAGTGATTGAGTGTGGGCCCAACAAGGTGGTGGAAATAGAGATCATATCACTTGAAACAGAGCATGGAACAGGAAATATTCCCCCCCCCCTCCCATCCCCGCTCCCTTCATCAGCAAAGACCGCTTTTATTTCTCCCTCCTTTTTTTTTTCTCTCTCTCTCTCTCTCTATTTCCTTTGCCATGTCTTCCAAGGTCTTCGCATTTACAATGATTCTAGGTACACATTTTCATGAACTGCTCACTGTTAGCACCTTTCCCATTTACACATGGGAGGTAAATTCTCTGTTGCATTCATCCTCATACTTGCACATATTAAGATATAATTTACTATTTGCAGATGAAACAAATACCCAGCATTAGTGCTTCGAAATAGTTCTGAAATTGAGTTAGGGATAAAAACAACCAATGTAAAAATCTGAACCAGCATAATCGATTTTAAGTACTGTTGAATATACAAAATGTGAACGACAGTTAAAATAAAAATGTTTTCAGATGAAACCGTCTACAGGTAAGGTTTAATGAGAAAAATAATGATATCTCCTTATATTTTAGGCGTATTGCAAAAATCTATATGGTTGAATGTCTTGTGACACAACTGACCTACACTATGCATCAAATGTGATATCTTGAACATTTTTAAGATTACTGCTCCCAAAGGTAAACAGACCTTTAAAGCAAATGTCTACATTTCACATGATCCTGTATGGTGCAGATCTCGGACATTAACAAATTGAACGCACTGTTACCATTGTACAATCTGTAGTTATGCTAAGGACAAATTCACCTAAATATGCTATATGTGTGGATTGAGTGAGTGCAGCAATATTAGTACAAAACATCAGTGAAAGTTTGAGGAAAATCGGACAGTCCGTTCAAGAGGTGTGAATTTTTTGAAATTTCAGTGCTGCCATCTCTGCATGACTAGATTACAACAGTTTGTAACATCTCTGCAATATGACAATATATGTAAATGTGCAGAGAATTCCACAAAATGTCATTCTTTTATGAAAAGTACACATTTCTTAGACTAGTTACTGACATAGAACAAGGGTAATAGTATTTTCCCCCTTCTTTTCTGAGGGAGTACATTGTATAAGTCAGATATTCTTTCAGTTTGCTAGAAATATGAAAATATCTTATACCCTGTTAATAGTTTCTTTGTATTTTAATGTCCTGCAGTGGTGTCACAAACTGTTGTAGTTTTTTTTATCAAGTGATGGGAGCAATGAAATTGTAAAAATCATAACTTATTAATGGACTGTCCAATTTTCCTCAAACTTTCACTGTTGTGTTCTACTAATCTTGCTGCATTCACTCAATCCACACATATATTTGGGTGAACTTGTCATTTAACTATAACAGTTGTCATTTTCAACTTTGAGCAGATTGTCATCGTAACATTGGAAGTTTACATTTCCCATTCAATTTCCAATACTTGATTTCTATACTAACCAGGTGCTAAAAATACAATGTGCTTTACAAGCAGTTAACAGTTGTAACACAATTGTCCACCATCACTATCAGAACAAAAAAAACCCATTTTTATTAGATGCATGTTTACAATGGAAAGACACACTTCCACAGTACAGAGCTCTTTAAGCTCTTTGATGCCATAAAGTGCCATATGGAACTCCCACTGAACATCTGCACTTCATTTCTCCACAAATGATTGATATTTTAGTGATTTTTCACAACCCCCTATCACCATCCAATTACACAGCCCAGTAGGGGAGCAAATTGATTAACAACGGAGAATGGCTGTCCATTTGATATGCACTGCATGATATTTGCCTTTATTGCACACTGACCACTGGCAGAGCTTTGGCTATTTAATAGTCACAGCTTGTTTCACAAAGGTTTCTGATGCTGTAAGCTACACATGTTACTAATTACAGCAGGTACACAGGACAATGCACACATCCAATAGCCCACCTATTAAAGGGATCGTACAGTTTTGGTTGAGACCGAATTTCAGGTTTCTAACATTTTTTTTTTTTTTGTGGTGAGATAATGAGAAACCTCTAATCAAATATGAAAAAGCATGTAATTCCATGAGGAATTCAATGTTCATTTGATGAAAATTGGTTTTGAAATGGCTGAGATATCCAAAACAGCAATTCTAATTAAGTGTGGGACCCACACTTTATTACGATCGCTTTGTTTTACTTTGTTTTAGGATGTTTCCATTATTCCAAATCCAATTTTCATCAAATAAACTTTGAATTCCTCTTAAAATGGTATGCTCTGTACTATTTAATAAATGTTTTCTTGGTATCTCGCAGAAAGCCCAAATCTCATCTCCACCAATACTGTACCATCCCTTTGAAATTCAGGAGGGGTAATGCAACTCCGCAGTAAAAAAGAAATGCATATCTGGAAAATCATGTGTGATTAATCAGCTTTTCTCTACTCGATAAAAGAACTAAATCTCTACTCAGCACAAAAAGAAAGTGCACACTTTTCCTTTTCATTTCTTTAATCAATGACTGTAAATTTATGAAATAAATGAAACTTCCATATTCCTTTTGCCTGTTAGGGTAACATATGACTCAATTTTAAGTGTGAAAGGACATATTTGATTTTCTCTGTTAAGGTGCCAAAGTAAAAATTGTGACAATGGACAATCTGCTATTGCTGTGTTAATGCCTTCTCATATAACATGGAAAAAAAATAATCAATGATACACAATAACTTCATATTAATGTTACAGAGAAAGCTGATTAAACTTCATGATTGAGCCTTCACACACACACACACACACACACACCCTCTCTCTCTCTCTCTCTCTCTCTCTCTCTTTCCAACAAAAGAAAAGAGACAGAGGGAGAGAGAATATTCTGCTAATGTACTGCACTGACTGTCAGTTCTGGTGGCCCAATATTGATTTCAAAGTAAGAAAGAAAGATACTAACTCTCAGAAATTATAGATTATTTCTGAACAATAATTTCTTTTTCACGTGCAATAAACCATTCATCATGTTCTGTTTTACTTTTCTGTGCAATATGATTGAATTTCAATTTGGCTTCTTTTGTGCAATTTTGCAATTTTGAGTTTTGCACAACAGAACATATAAAGGAAAGCGTTCTCTCATGCATAAAGTTTTAATTTGTGCTTAGCTACCAAGTTTAAAGGCAACTGGATTTCTTTTAATTTGATATACATCTACACACATATTACTTTTTTATTTTTCTTTAAGAAGTACAGTCTCTTCATCTGTTTTACCTTTGAATGTATTGTACAACAAATATGCAATGCAAGAAACAGTATAATGTAATGTTTTGATGAATATCAAAAGACTACTACTCAACCAAAGTACAGACAGGTGCTCCATCCATAGACTTTCCCGTCTTGTTTGCACATAAACAAGTCATTCTCAACTGGAGTCTCAAAACAATCTGAAGAAGAGCTTCAAGTAAACTTACTGAGACAAGAAGAACGAGCCTATTTACAGTACGGCTCCAGCAACACTTCACTTCAATTCAAAGTGGGTTTATTGAATGTTGTGCATCAGACCACTCTTATATTCCCATGATGGATATATGCATGGATTATACCAGGTCACGTCCCTCTTTTTTTTTTTCTTTCTTTTTCTCCTGACAAATGAAGACCAGACTGATTCAAGGAAGTATTTCTCAAGGGTCACTTGTTTCCCTCTCCTCGGGCCTGAAGTATCAAGAGAAGCTTTAGGATTCCAAATCTTCTTCCACACCATCCTTCCCCCCATCACTGCTGTGATAAGCCGGAGAAGGCCTGTGAGCAAGACAACCTCTAGCGATGGGAGGTTCACACTTGAAGCAGATTCCCACAGCTCAAGAGGTGTGAAGCGGACAATGCAAAACCCACAATTAAACTGGATTTTGATTTGAAGAACAGTTTTGCTGTGGGGAGTACAGCCATCAAATCACCTCTCCTCAACTGAATATAGGATAAACTTTCTCTTTCTCCCCCCATCCCACCCCTTTCTGCCTTTGTATACTTTGACTGATGATAACGTAAATTTTCCCCATTTCAACATCTCTATGCTGTCTCTGGCATAACTGGTACATGTATTTCAATTTCATTTGCATTTCCAAGAAGAAGCCATGCTTTATCATATGCTGATGGAATTTGACTTCTCAAACTCAGTCCAGCATACAGTGCTGTACAACTGGTCGACACAAAGACAATTACATTGAAAGAACAAGTTTTAATCAGTGGATACATGGTCTGTAGTTGCAAAATTCATACTACCCATAAGTTATTTAAACTAAAAAAAGCAAATAGTGTGAAACCATGTAAATTTTCACAAACTGTGGAGCCGACAGCCTTAATTTTGCGGCATTAAATTTATGTGAGTTGACATTGGCATTCAATGCATACAACTTGTGAGTGTATCATCAGCAAGAACTTTCACATGCATTTAGCTCATGAATCTTTCTCCTACCAAAATTTGTGAAAATTTCTCCTTTTACAGTACCAAACAAAAATTTATTGTATACACATCTTGCAGTGGTTTTGTTGTATTTGTGCATCTCTGACATTCCCAAAATGAAAAAAAAAGCCAAATATTGTCTGCCTTAGTACAAATGCAAAGAATATCATCTCAGAAGAGAAAAACCACAAATATTGCTTCTTGACAAGAAATACCACAATCCTTTCTTCTGTTCTGTCACTCAGTATCATGATCACAAACTGCTTGCAAACTGATCTTGTAAGACACTATTCGAGAAATCTACGGTGTGCACAAGACTCAGTGTAAGGAGAACTGGTTCAGAATTTGGCCATCCTAGACAAGAATATACACAAAGCTTTTTATATGCAGAAGGATTCTTCTCTCTGGGGATACACACTAGAAACCTGCAGCTCTTTGTTGTGATTCTTCTGAAGACTAAGCCAATGATACAATGGTGTGATAAGAATTGTCAAGTCCTTGATCCTGTCAATAGGAAACTCATACATTGGGTGTCTGTAACACCTCTAGTTACAAAACATTTTTCTTACGACCCTTCTTGGTATGGTAATGATGTGGTCAACATCTTATGACACTGCATACACTCATCTTTTCACAAGAGGCATTAATGAAATCCCACAAGCATTCAGGCAAATGTCACTCCAGTCCATGGCGGAGGTAGGAAAGCTGGGATCGGGGCAAATTTAGAGCAGATTTTGGCTCTGCTAATGACCAAGTCAACACGTTAAACAGAAAGGATAAGCCTGTCATCATCATGGGGTAGGTTAGTGACATCTTAAGGGATTGAGTCAAATACCTCTCACCAATCTCCGATATGGTGCAAAGATCTAGAAATGGGAAGCATCTGACGTTTATTGGCAGACAATTTCAGCAGGAGGCTCTAGAAGGAGTGACTGGCTGAGCAGCTTACTGGGAGAGGATTTGCCTTTGCTGTTACCCAGGGAGTAATCAATATAAGAAGCTTGGGGTCAGTGCACGATTTTGCTAATCCTCTATGACCTAGGCAAAATGTTGGGCCATGGGGCAAGACTAGAAGACAAAGATGGGAGACAATAATTGCTGGGCACAGTTTTATGGCCTATGTTCACTGCCCCCAGGCATTCATGCACACACAATGTTTGCATCAAGCATTTGCTACATATGTAGGTGAATGAGAAACTGCGATATGCATCTGCCCTTAAAGTAAATTGTGAATACGACGTACAAATTGTATGCAAGAATTTGTGTACGCAATGCTCACAATCTTATTCCCTTAATGACCATTTTACAGAATATCAACTGATGCTTACTTTTTGACAAACAATAGGTACAATACTATTTATTATATATTACAATATATTTGTATTCCGAGCACAGAGTGCCTACTTTTTTTGACATGATATACTTCATATGTACACTGTATGTGCTCTATGCTCCCAAGTCTTGCTTGAATTTAAAAAAAAAGTAGGTTAAAAAAAAAAATAAATTTATTGACCTTTGACCTGGAGAACTAACCTTTAAAACACCCTCCCATTTAAAAAAAAAAAAAGACAAAACAACTTTTAAATAAATTTCTATTATTCGTTTCAAAGAATCAAAATAAATTCATACTGATATCAAGTGGCTAAAGTAATAGCTAGAAAATTCTATTTGTAACCAGTAGTTCCTAATTTGGTGAGACAAAACTGGCATAAAATTGCACATCCATACAAAAAAAAAAAAAAAAAAGGCCACGATGGTTGAGCACTTTATTTACCATAAATATCATGAATATCCAATTCTGTCTCTCCGCTTAATATAACATTGTATGTCATTTTTTTGTTGTTGTTAGAATACAGGGTGTGGTAAAGACTAATTGAGACTTTGCTGGGATCAGACGGCCTGCTCTACAAGCTCCCCAATGCTATTCCCACGACCAATAGGGTGGAAACAATGGACTGATCAATAATGTATGTGAGAAAACACCCAACTTCTTTATGGTACCCAGAGGGACCAGCTGGTACAGAACACTTTCACAAAGCAACACGCTTGTTTGTGTGTGTGGGTGCTTGTGTGTGTGTGTGTCATAGTATGAGCTTACCAAGGACACACATAGAGTCAGCTGGTTCAAAGAGCTTTAAAAATGGAGATGAGTACATGTTACAGCTCCGACACAAAGATGCCACATTCATTTTGTTGGTTCTATTCCGGTCTCGTCTCTTCTGTTTTCTTTTTGAATGAAAGTATCTTCTTGGACAATTTAAAAAAAATAAAATAAATTAGCATTTCAACCAGGAGTTTAATCTTGTCAGAGAAGATTTCAAATCGGAGACATTTACATTTATCCCACCCACATCCACCAAGATCATATTCATCATAAAAATATTGTGACATTGAAAAATAGGCTTGCCTTTCACACTGCAATGAAATATCACATGGTTGGAAATACATATCTCACAATTTGCCACCAAAAGAGGATTTTCACATCACAATGTGTACCAAGAGAGTTACCTATTTTTTTTTTTTTTGCAATCTTTTTTTTTTAATCAGTTAGGCCCTACTGTTACAGGAAACAATGTTTTTTTGCATCACACTGCAAAAATCAATATTCATTAAACCATTCATTTCAGGTGTGTGTGAAAACAGGACTTTCATGCATGGTCAAAGAGAGGAGACTGGACATCAAGAGGAAGTGATAAATCCAGCACTTTTACAGTGGTGAGCAAGTTCATGGCAGAATGTCACAGTAAGCTTCATGCCGAGTTTCAAAACTCTCATTCCAGTGTGTGTTTCTGATCTTTCAGTTGCACAGTAACTTTTGCCCCAATGTCAGGATTTTGCTCAAATGTCACAATAGTTTTTTTTTTTTTCAGTCAGTATTAATGGCGAAATGACCAAGAAATATTGCCTCCATCTCCCATGTACTCAAATCAACAAATATTAGTTTGTACAAAAATTGAGTTGAATTTCAATGAAAGGAAACTACCCAGTCACAAAACACATTTCTATAAGTAATACATTCAAGATTCAGCATTAAGTTGGAGCCTTTCTTGGTCTATAGTATAAGACAGACTTTACTTTTTTAAAACAAATCAATTGGTTTTTAGATGTTGATGAAAAATCATTAGTGCGGCAGCCAGAATGTTTCAAATTACCAAAGATAAATCTCTTCAACGAAGAATATATGAATACTGTAGCATTCTCCCTTTGATTTGATTTACTCACAAATACTGTGGACTAGAAGGAACTTTGACAGATTTTTCTTTCCTATTTCTTATACCATCACCTATAATGTACACTGTACAATAAACTCAACACTGAGCATTCAACTAACAAACTTCAGTAAGCACGCTAATAGGGAGGTGAACAGGGTTATCTGTACTTCCAATCAATACGCATGCAATTCTCAGCAATAGCATTTTTCTCTGTTCAAAGATTCTGATGGGGGAAAAAGGAAATAATCAAACCTCCTCTATACTGCTAGCAAGCAATAGAGGCAGCAAGGGAAATACTGAATAAGTTTTCAAAGGTAACTGCACAATGGATCCAGGTACACAATTCACCTGTAAAGAGAGGCAATGAGTTAAATGGGGCCTATGATAATAAAACGGTCAATGGAAACTCATACTTTGATGGCACCTCACTTGATACAGCGCTGGTCTGCACCTTTCAGCTAAGTTTAGGTTCAAGGCAACACCAATGCTTTTGTTGCCCTAAAACTGCCAAAGAAAACAAGATTTAGAGAGGTATGCCTCTCTTTTCAAGCCATTTTTTTTCCATCTATCCACAGCATGTAGTGTTGTGCTGTACCGCTCTCTGTAGCAAAGCTCTGGCTCACTTTTTTTTTCATAATACAGAGCTCCCATTTTTTCAACTGGAAGTCTCTTCTCTTATACCACTGCATGACGACTTTCAAGAGCTTTGTATTCTTCTTTTCATCAGTTCATCACTAAACTGTCCCATAATTTCCTTTAGTCTTCCACCTCTCGCATAGGATGTTACTTCATACATATTTCTTTGTCTCTTGGCTGGGTTCGCTAAGAGCTTGGGCAAAATGTGGTCTGTCGTCATGAAACGGGCACGTCACCAACAACGATGCCTCGGAGCACATTTTTTTTTTTTTTTTTTTTTTTTTTTTTTTTTACACTGGGTGCAGAATTCCTGTGCTCCCCAGTACCTCAGTGGGGTTACAGACAGGCTCAAGTTTGTATACTCGATGCCTTTCGGGGGTCAGGTTATGCTTATACAACTCCAGGCAGAACAAACATGATCTTGGCTACCTTTTCTTCACTACATCACTCCTACCCAAAAAATTTCCTAGTAATATTATCAGACCACGGCAGTGGCGGCACTCTGAACAGTCTACAGTTTATCTCTTCCTTCCTGTTTTATTGAAAATAGGCAGGTTCCCTCGGAAATCTTCAGCAAACTAACCCTCCTATGGTATTGTAAACGTGGAAATTTTTGTGATTCATTAATTTTCGGTTGTCTTTGGCAAGCGTAAATTCTAGAACCTGCGAAAATATCCTCACAATTTTCTCTACACGTTTTGAACACGCTGAATCGTGGGCTTTGTCAGTGGTGTCTCTCCGGTATAAGTGTGTGCAGGTATGTGCCCTATTAGCATTCATTTGAGGGCATGTGTGTGCGCTGTACTCAATAGTTTCTGTCCAGGCCATACATTCAAATGGATCAGGCAGCATATCTTTTCTGTGAATGGATAAAAACATGTAAGCATACAGCAATTGCTCACTGTGAATTCAAGAACCTGCGAATATGTTTTTGAGCCACCCAGCATGAAAATTAACCGTGCAAAAATATTGGTTTTTACAGTGCACTATCAGAGTAACTTCAAATATGACTTGGATTTATATCTCCATTAGGGCCCTATATGTTGTGTACTAAGTAACCACTTCAAACAAAAGAGCTTTTATCATAACATCAATTATCAATTTTCTACTCTGCTTTAGAAACTCTGAAGGAAAGCTGTTTGTCTGGTCTTGTGGCTTAGAAGCGTGTAAATTCAATCTGTTCGACTGGACTTATTTTTAGCATACTACCTGGATGAATCAAAATCTACATCGATATCTTGTGGCTTAGGTTTATATACTGTTCTGTGTGACTAATTCTAAACTAGCTTTTTAGGGTGGAGCACAGTCAGAGTGCATTATACATGTATGTAGCAACTAAAACAGAATAATAAAGTTCCAATTAAATACAATAGAGAAAAAAAAAATCAATCATATCTGATAAGTTGTGCAAGAAATAGGCATCATCTTGGTTATTTTATTTTTTTTGCACCGAATCATGAATAGTCATAGAACAGATATATAGAAAATAATAATACTTTGCTCCTTACCTTTCTTTACATGGTGATACGGATGTCTGTGTTCTGCCAGAGGTTCTAGTCTATAGTCAAATGATGTCACATACATTAAGCTAAGCGGATTGAATTGTGCTTCCACAAATATTGTTGCTTTCCCATCGTGGGACAAAAAGCAATGCTCCTCTTTCGGTGAAGTCCTTTCGTATCTCAAACGCTCTGCAATTTCGTGAACGTGGACCTCCGTACCCAAGGTGTTCCTTTCAAACTCTGGCCTGTCATCCAGCAGCAATGGCACCACTTTATCTGGAGTGTTTCTGTAGATGTTAGCCCCATTCCCACTAGTTTTCAGATTCAGGCAGAGCCGAAAGTCCTGCTTCGTGTGGCCCCACGCAAACGTGATGTGGAGCCCATTCCTGGGAAAGGACCATGTGATTTTGCCATTTACGCAGTAAAAGTTGAGTTGTGAAACTGAGTGTGAATTGGCATTAACCGTCAGGCCACTGCAACAGAAAAAGAAGCAAATAAACATCAACATGCAATTACATAAGAACAAATGAAGCATCTTCCTAAAACTTTGATGAAAGTATCTAGGTGAAATGTCTCAACAGATACAAATGTATGTCCCATCACCCTTCTTCAACCAGAGGCAACTTTTGTTATAATGAAGTCCTCAGGACCAGCAGTTTTGTTTTGTTAGATAAAAATTTTGTTCTGGTCGAACAAATAAAATAAATAAAGATAGATAATAATTTTGGGACCTGAATTCTCACTTTCTTGTGTGAACAGGAGTGCACTGTATTGTTCAAGAATACATAGTTTACTGTTACCACCCAAGATCAAAAAAAGTGCTCTCCATAAAATATACAATTTCTCAACATAACATATTTAAAGAAATCTAGCAGAAATCATGTTTTTTGCTGTGTACATACAGATAGTGCAATCAATAGCCTAGTCAATTCTCATCAATTAGGCAAGGCTCTGTTTGGCAAAAAAAAAGTCATACAGTATGCAAAGGTCAAACACAATTATTACGTGTGTCTAAGCCCAGATTAATGCATTTTTTCCTAATACAATTCACCAGTAATTTTGAGGAGCTCATAAGACACCATGTTTCATTGGTAACCTCATGCAACATATAGCCTCATTCATTGCATGTAATCTTATTACTACTTCATACATGATAGCATAATCTCCTGATAAATTTATCTTACATTCACCTAAAAACCTGACAGAAATTTTTGAATATTGTGCTAAGGTACAGTAAGTTTTATTTTCAACCTTTTTTTTTTTTTTAAATAAGAATACTAAAAGAAAAAAACATGCAATGCTCTGTTATAATTTTGTTAAAAAGTGCACAGACTCAAAACAGAATTTGTGATGTGAATATTCAATAAAGATTTCAAGAGAGCAAAATTATAGCACAAATGATTAAGATCATATTCAGAAAAGCCTACTATAGAAAATTTCCAAGTCACTCTTACTTGTAGGACTGGAATAAACCAGTGTGTACCATTACTTGAACCCATATCATAACA